>NC_044034.1:326370211-326683487 GCF_901765095.1 Microcaecilia unicolor | reverse complement strand
GTGTATCTAACGTTGTTCATGTCTTACCAGAACTTTGTTGCGATCACCTCTTCGAACATTAAAAACGGAACATGATCGATAGCAAAACATTGAACTGACTCAAATCCATGATCTTTTTCCAGACAATGTGTTCTGTGATGCGTTGGTGTAAACTTCTCATAGTCTTGCCTACATATAGTTTTTGACATCACAAAGGTAGATTGACAATTCATATTCTGTTTCAACTTGAACACTCTCCCATTCACTGGGTTATTAAACTCTTTAACCTTCGCAATGATGAAGCACGTTTTACAGTGACCACATTTCTCATGACCAATTTAAGTGTTAGAAATTTCCTGCTGGACTTAATATTTCTTTTAAATTACGTGACCTGGAAAAAGCTACTCTTACTTTACAGCCCTGCCCCTCACATGTCTGTTGTGTCTGTTCAAGTTCACTCACGTTTTGATCTGAATAGTCCTGCTGAACCAGCATCTTGCTGTCTCTGGTCCAGTATTGGCATCATCTAAACCTTACCTTCACCTTTCTCTGGTTGGATCCTGGACCCTGTTCTGCTCTTGCTGCCAACTGCTTCCTCTACCATCTCACAGACCACACCATTAATTGCACCATGCCGAAACACCACACAGCTCCACAAGCTCACATTCAGCAAGAGCATGGCAGATGCAGCAATTATGTTACCAAAGTAAGAAATATGGCAAGAGGCCCTATCCTTTTGTATCCCTACTCCCTTGGTCTATGAAGTTCCTTCTTCCTCTTTGCCTTATCCGTTCTTGCTGTACTGAGCCGTTCTCTGAACCATTGTGCCTCCTTCTTTCCCTCCTCTTTACTTTGTCTCTTCTGGCATGGAATGACTGAGGTAGCAACCCAAGGGCCCATGAGACATATAAAAACAGCTGGGCAGAATATCCATCCAACCTTGCCTCTTTACTTTGCTAATAACACCACCAGTGCCACTCTACCACAGCTGGTCATGCTGTTTTATCTTGCAACCTTAGACTAAGATTCTACTGTTAGCATAATTGGCCGACATGGGATGGTACCCATCCATATATTCTCCTAATTAATAAAACTGGATGAACACAAAAGGTGTGTTAACAAGTGAGCTCCTGGGTCATTAACTTTAACAGTGCCCATGTGCTTGCTGCATCTCATTTCCTTAATTTAGCATGTGGCTTATTATTTAATAGTATGCTTCATGCATTGGGGTTTCATTGGCATAGAAAGGGTGGGGGCATTTACATGAGACTCTAAAGAAAGAAACATAGAAACATGACGGCAAATAAAGGCCATATGACCCATCCAGACTGCCCATCCTCTGTAACCCCTAATTCTTCCTGCTCCTAAGCAATCCCACATGCTTATCCCATGCCTTTTTAAATTCTGGAACAGTCCTTGACTCCACCACCTCCACCGGGAGGCCATTCCACGCCTCCACCACCCTTTCTGTGAAATAATACTTTCTTAGGTTACTCCTAAGCCTATTCCCTCTTAACTTTGTCGTATGCCCCCTCATTCCAGAGCTCTCCTTCATTTGAAAAAGGCTTTCTTCCTGTACATAAATGCCCTTGAGATATTTAAACGTTTCTATCATGTCTCCTTTCTCCCTCCTCTCTTCCAGCGTATACATGTTGAGGTTCATAAGCCTGTCCCTATAATTTTTGCATTCAAGACCGCTTACTAATTTCGTAGCTGCCCTCTGGACCAACTCCAATCTGTTTATATCTTTCCGTAGGTGCGGTCTCCAGATCTGTACGCAGTACTCCAAATGAGGCCTCACCAGAAACTTATACAACGGCACTATCATCTCCTTTTTCCTGCTGGTCATGCCTCTTTTTATGCACCCAAGCATCCTTCTGGCCTTGGCCGTCGCTTTTTCTACCTCTTTCAAAGCTTAAAGGTCGTCAGACACAATCACCCCCAAGTCCTAGTCTTCCTTCGCATGCTGAAGCACTACACCCCCTATACTGTACCGTTCCCTCGGAGTTTTGCGACCCAAGTGCATGACCCTGCATTTTTTAGGATTTAACCTTAGTTGCCAAATATTGGTCCATTCCTCTAGCTTTGCTAGGTCCTTCCTCATATCATTCACACCCTCCTGGGTGTCCACCCTCTTGCAGAGTTTAGTATCATCAACCTTACCAGCCAGTCCTTTCGCAATATCGCTCACAAAGACGTTAAAAAGAGCCGGCCCTAGGACCAATCCCTGCGGTACTCCACTGACGACAGATCTTCATTTGTTCTGTGCTAGGGATGGGAGAAAGCATGTAGCAATGAGGAAGACTGATCTGCAGAAATGCAAAAGCCATCATGCATGGCAAGCAGCTCGGTTGCCTAGTGTCTGGTCTGATAAACTAGAAAAGAAGGCTTTGTGGGGAGTAAAGATATGTTATGCACTTAAATAAAACAGAGGAGATGGACTATAAAAGCAGTAGATGAGAAGGAGGACATTTAGAAGTTAGGACACAAAGAAGGCTCCCCATGTATACAGAAAACAACCAAAAACAGGCAGAACCTTGTTTGACATTTCAACACATAGAAGCAAGAACCAACAATGGAGCATTGTCTGGCTGCTCTTTGCTTTCATATATTTTACTGAATTCATGAGTTCCATTTAGGAGACTCATCCAGAAGGATACTGCTATCATATTGTACAAAAAGAGTTCAACTAATGATAGCACAATAAAGACTGCAGTTACAGCATGCGGTTATAGAGTAATCTATAGGTTTCCAGAATTTCTGACCTTTGGCTGAGTTGAGTGCTCTTACATTTAAACTGTGATGCTATTACCACTAAGAATATACACACTGCTATACAATAGTAGTGTGCATGGAAAAATTGTGCTTCATTTTTTGTTTAGCTTCCTCTTTGGGTTTTTCTGTTTCATTTTCTATCATTTTAACTTGTTCTCAATGGTTTCAGTGCATGCCAAATAACAGTAGGACTGCTTCAACAATACTTCATTGTTTTTTTTGTATTGTTTCACATAGGAAACAAAATAAATGTGTTATTTCCTTGTCATTTTGAAAATACAGGACATCCATATTGAACATAAGAATATAAGAATAGCCATACTGGGTCAGACTAATGGTTCATCTAGTCCAGTATCCTGTTTCCAGCAATGGCCAAGCCAAGTCACAAGTACCTGGCAGAAACCCAAATAGTGGCAACACTCCATGCTACCAATCCTGAGACAAGCAGAGGCTTCCCCATGTCTGTCTCAATAGCAGACTATGTACTTTTCCTCCAGGAACTTGTCCAAACCTTTTTTTTTAAACCCAGAAACACAAACTGCTGTTACTACATCCTCTAGTAAAGAGTTCCACAGCTTAACTATTTGTTGAGTGAAAAAATATTTCCTCCTATTTGTTTTAAAATTATTTCCATGTAACTTCTTTGAGTGTCCCCTAGTCTTTGTACTTTTGGAATGAGTAAAAAATTGATTCACTTCTACTCATTCAACATCACTCAGGATTTTGTAGACCTCAATCATACCTCCTCTCAGCCATCTCTTTTCCAAGCTAAAGAGCCCTAACCTCTTTAACCTTTCCTCATATGAGAAAAGTTATATCCCCTTTATCATTTTGGTTGCTCTTCTTTGAACCTTTTCTAATTCTGCTATGTCTTTTTTGAGATAAGGAAGACCAGAACTGAACGCAATACTCAAGGTGAGGTCACACCATGGAGCAATACAGAGGCATTATAGTATTTTTGGTCTTATTTACCATCCCTTTCCCAATAATTCCTTGCATCCTGTTAACATTTTTGGCTGTCGCTGCACACTGGGAAATAAGAGCCAGATTCTACTGATACTTGGTGCAAATGTATGTGCCTAAATTAATCATAAGTACATAAGTACATAAGTAGTGCCATACTGGGAAAGACCAAAGGTCCATCTAGCCCAGCATCCTGTCATCGACAGTGGCCAATCCAGGTCAAGGGCACCTGGCACGCTCCCCAAACGTAAAAACATTCCAGACAAGTTATACCTAAAAATGCGGAATCGCTTAATTTAGGCATGTACATTTGCACCAAGTTTCAGTTGGCGCAAATGGCTGCGCTTAAAGTTAGGCACAACTCCCAGGCGTAAATTCTATTTTATAAACTGTGCCTAACTTTAAGCGCGGCTTACATAATAGAGCTTTTATGGCACTGATCTTTTGTTCAATCCAATGTACGTACTCCTCTTATAATTCTCTCAAAAACGTTATTATGAATAGCATAATAATAACATAATAAATTGTTATTCATAATAACGTTTTTGAGAAAATTATAAGAGGAGTACGTACATTGGATTGTGCATGCAGGAGTGTACTTCTAGTTAATTTATTTGATCCCTGTTGGATATATAGTATACTGATCTTTTGGTGCCATGTATAGAATCTAGCCCTAAGCATGATTCTATAAAGGGTATGCAGCCTTTATAGAATCATGCTTAGCACCAATTCCCATGCCTTAAGTGTGGGGGCTAGAATTACGTCTGCTGAAACTTGGTGTAAATGCTGGAGCCCAGGTTGGGCGTGCATATGGATACACATATGTGCATAAGTGTCAAAATTCCACCTAAGTGCTATTCTGCAAATATGCACTTATATTAGAATAACACATTTTTTACAGGTAGGTGAAGTTTAGGTGAAGCATGCGCAGGACCCACACTTATGCATGTAACTTATAGATGCTATATAAGTTACTCATGTTATCACTTGAACTTAGGTGCACACACATGCCATCTCTATGGTTTGCTCCTAAATTATATGCACATATTTTTGCTGTTGCAGTCATAATCTATAAAGGAATGTAGACATCTATGTTTCTTTATAGAATAGGCTCCTACTAGGCATTTTCTGTGCACCTATTTATAGATGCACAGTCATAAAATTGTAGAATGCTTAGAGTGGGTGCAGGGTTTGCCAGTGGAGTTGACGCTTGTGTTTTGAGTTTGCTGTGTTGCTTGGAAGGGGCTGGCTTTTCCCACTGATTGTCAACAACGATCTAAAAGTGACAGATGCCTATAAGCCCTGCATGTCGATATTCAGCAATGTCGATGTGTACAAGGTCTGTACTATCCTATCAGTTCACTAGAGAGAAAATTAAAAAAGAAGAGAATATACCAAGACGTTTCTACTACAATCATGCAGTGAGCCATCCGTGCCTCATTTGCTCATTCATTCGTTTTCCGAGAGTCCTGCTACAGCCTCCAGCTTGTGCGTGACATAGAGAACTCAGTCAAAGCGACATGGTAATTAAGTGCCTCAGTTGGAGCCTGTGATTCATGAGATTCATATATATATATTTTGCTCAGTGCTTCGGCTTTGTCGGTCTGCAAGCTGAGACATTCCCCAAAGACACAGACCAGCTGGCTGGAGAAGTAACCTCTTTGCTGTTTGCTTTTGCCAGCAATACATGCATGGTGAGTCTGTCAGTTCTGCAAGTGAGACATATCGGATCTGCTTGTTTCTGATGCTGACTGGAGAACAGTGGAAATCAGTATATCTTCCTGTAATCCTTCACTTATGAGGCAAGGCCAAGACCAGCTCTGCATTCCAAAAGCTTACCAGAGTCAATCCCTGAGTAGTAGGGTGCTGAAAATGGAAATTCAGACAATCGGATCTCGGCTTTCTGTCTGTCAAGGCCTTTTAAAGCGTAGTATCTTTCAAGCTGTAATATCCAAGAAGTATAAACTCGGCACACCAGCACACACCTGAAGCCTCCTTATTTTCTGAAATTTACTTTATTGAATAAATGTAGCCAATTTACTCACAGCAGATCTTCAGAAGTATTGCCCCGAGGCAAGAGACTTCGTAATTCTGATAGCTATATCAGTGGTTGGAAATAGAAATCTGAAGAAAAGAAGCTTAGTACAGAGGTGGGATAGTGGTTGGGTAGATGAAAGCAGTTCAGAGATGGAGTGCTGGGTTTGTGCAATATCTTGAGAGAAAGAATGAATGAAGTAAAAAATGAGTTCATTGTGGGAGGGGGGTAGCAGGACAAGATGGAGAATGTCTGATGGAGAATGGGAGGTCACGAAAGGGCCCACACAAGCCCGGGGGGAGGGGGGAAGTAAAGGGTCCAATAGGGACAGAACCTGCCAAGCAGGTGTGGTCCCAGAGAGCAGTCTTCAATTGGAGGGAAAGCTCATACCCTAGCTGACCTCTCACGACAGAGATAGGAATGACCGGGAAATAACAGTAAGTAAACAAAGGAGCCAAGCTTGGCTGAGAAGAGGAGGAGGTCTAGCAGGAGAATAGACCACTAGTAATAGACTTTATACAAATAAGCAGGGATGGCTGCATTACATGTAAGACTACATTACACATAATGCATTGCTTATATATCTTTGCAGTGAGGACTGCAGCAGTGAAAATCCTTAGAAGTGAGTATAACAATAAAAACATTAAACACACTTTAGGGCTACACTATAAACTAATGTAAGGCTGCTGAGGAGTCAGAACACTCCCCGCCTGGTGTTGGTAGATACCACTATCATTACTATCACAATTTATCACATTAATAGTATGCAAATTCCATTATGTGCATTTCTGTGAAGTCATCTTCTTCCTCTCACAGGAGCTGAAATGGGAGACAGACAACAGCAACACTAGACAATACAATAAGAGAGAGAGAGAGAGAGAGAGTCTCTGGTCTTCATGAGTGGATGGCAGTTCACAGTGCTCATGCTTCTTCTTGCGGCATGAGGAGCATGATCTCGGTGATGGATCTGCAGAAGTTCTTTGCTGTTCCTTGTTTCTCAGTTCTGACTTCAACATTTTGGATGTTCCCGTCTTCACTGGGGATGGTTTTGGTGACCAATGTCATGGCCCAATCATTGTGTGGAGTCTGGTTATCCTTGAGTAAGACAAGATTGCCTTCATGGATGTTAGCTTTAATGGACTGCCACTTGTTGCGGGTCTGTAGGATTGGGAGGTATTCTCGCCTCCAGGGGCTCCAGAATATGTTGGCATGGCTTTGGACTTGTCTCCATTGCCATCTGCAGAGATCTTTCTTGTAAACGTTTTCTGGTGGGTTTGGAGCCACACCTGTCTTTTGTGTTAGGAGTGTGGCTAAGAGTGTGGCTGGAGTAAGGATCAAAGATGACTCTGGATCAGAGGACACTGCATTGATAATGGAAGACACCTCTGCCAGGAGTGTGGTCAGAACCTCATGGGTGAGGCGGTTAGCCACTGTTTCTGATAGCATAGAGTTAAGGATGCGTCGAGCAATCCCAATCATGCGGTCCCAAACTCCTCCCATATGTGAAGCATGGGGAGGGTTGAATACCTCCGCTCACAGGACAAATCCCTCCTCTCTGTTCCCTTTTCCACCATCGCCAACTCCAGGCTCCGCCCTTTCTGCCTTGCCTCTCCCTATGCTTGGAACAAACTTCCTGAGCCCATACGCCAAGCCCCCTCCATGCCCATCTTTAAATCCTTGCTCAAAGACCATCTCTTCAATGTCACCTTCGGCACCTAACCATTTCACCTCTATCCAGGAAATCTAGACTGCCCCAATTTGACTGTCTGCACGTTGTCCATTAGATTGTAAGCTGACTGCACATGTTGTCCTTTAGATTGTAAGCTCCTTTGAGCAGGGACTGTCCTTCTTTGTTAAACTGTACAGCGCTGCGTAACCCTAGTAGTGCTTTAGAAATGTTAAGTAGTAGTAGTAGTAATACCCAGGTGCAGTGCTGGTCACTCAGCTATTATTCGATAGTAGGACAGTTAATCTTCTCCGAGTTCATTTTCAGCTCCTTGCAGGTGCTCATGAAGTTGGATCCACAATCAGAGCAGATCTGCTTGGCTGAACCATGGATTGAGAAGAACCTTCTGAGGGCATTCATGAAGCTTGAAGTGTCCATGGACTCCACTACTTCAATGTGGATAGCTCGTATGCTCAAGCACGTGAACATAACAGCCCATCGTTTGCTATTCACATATCCTCCTCTGGTCCATCTCAAGATGACTGGCCATGGCCCAAAGATGTCCAGCCCCACATAGGTGAACGGTAGGTCAACACTAAGCTGTTCATGTGGCAGGTCTGTCATGTTTTGGTCTTGATATTTGCCCCACAGTTTGAAGCATTTGATGCATCTATGGATTGCTACAGTGATACAATGCTTTGCTCTAAAGATCCACACTCCTGCGGTTCTGATCACTCCCTTGGTAAAGTGTTGACCTTGGTGCTTGACTTGCTCATGGTAGTGGCACACAAGCACGGTGGAAACAAGGTGTTGACCTGGGATGATCAGAGGGTTCCTTTCGCTCGTCTAGCTTGGCATGGGTGAGATGGCCGTCTACCCTCAGCAGACCATCCTCATCCTTGAAGGGGTCTAGCTTCCAGAGGGAATATTCTTCCCATTGTTAGTGCACTGGAACTCTGTGGCATATGTTTCTTGCTGCACACAGTGCAGGATGACCTTCATTGCTTAGAAGAGTTCTTTTACTGTCAAGGGCTTGGTACAGAGGTGCCAGTGATGACACATGCTCGTTTTTCCTTCAGGCTTTTGCTGGAAAGAACATGTGATGTGGATGAGGTGGGCTATGGCTCTTCTCAATGTCATCCACCTTGAAAATCAGTTAAAGCGGTGTGCACCCAGGTTATTATTGATCAAGATGTTTGTGGTTAGGACCATCACTGCCAGGTGAAGTTCAACATCACCTTCTGGATTCACCAGTTCAAAGGCGTCTGTAGTAGTTAGAGAAGCGCTTGTTGGTTTTCTGAAGAAATTTGGCCCTGTTAGCAAAGTTGTTTGTACTAAGTGAGTTGCTCAGACAGCTCTTGTGGCATGATCTGCTGGGTTCTGGTCAGTTGGCACATAGTGCCATTGACCAGGTCTAGTAGATTTTCTGATGCATTCTACTCGGTTGCTTAAAGCCCACCTCTTCAATGTCGCCTTCGGCACCTAACCTCTACACCTCTACCCAGGAAATCTAGACTGCCCAACTTGACATTTCGTTCTTTAGATTGTAAGCTCATTTGAGCAGGGACCGTCCTTCTTTATTTTGTACAGCGCTGCGTAGCCCTAGTAGCGCTCTAGAAATGTTAAGTAGTAGTAGTAGTAGTATATACATAGAATCTTCTACTTCGGTTGTATATGTAACTGAACACGACCTTGCTGTCTGTGTAGAACTTTATTGAATCTGGCTGGGTGCCCATCTTGCTTACAACCAGTTCTGTTATTTCCACTGCCAGAACCACTCCATACAGTTCTAGGTGTGGGACAGTATGATTGGGCTGTGGAACTAGCTTCGTCTTGCCAAAGATGAATCCCATATGGACATTGCTGTGTGCATCTGTGGTTTTCAGATAGGCCACTGCGGCTATGGCCTTCTCGGAGGCATCCGAGAAGATACAAATCTCCTTGTGGCAAGTGTTTTTGAGGGACATGGAGGCATATGTACATGGGATGTGTTCTTCAAGTGTCTTTAAGGAATTTCTCCATGTGTCCCATTCTTGCCTCTTTTCTTTTGGTAATGGGGCATCCCATTCATTTGAGCTTGAAGAGAGTTCACGCAGTAAGAATCTTAGGGTCTTCCTTGGATGGTGATTGGTGCCACAAATCCTAGTGAGTCATACAGGCTGTTCACTGTAGACAAGATGCCTCATTAGGTGTACACTTTCGCTTGGGTGGAAACCCAGAAGATGAAGATGTCCTTCTTCAGGTCCGCTTAGGCCAAGGCTGTGTTGTAGCGGAAGTGTGTCCACTCCCAAATCTAGGTCCTTCAAATCTTTAGCATGGTCTACTGGAGGGCATGCTTTCATCACAGCGCTGTTGGATGCTATTTTGTGGATCCTCAAATTGACTTCCGCTAACATAATCTGATTCTTTTCAGCAGGTCAATGGCTTCTATTTCAGTGGGCAGGGACTTCAACCCATCATCCACTTAGAAGTATCTCTCTACAAACTGCCTGGCATCAACACTGTGCTCCTTCTCTCCTTGTTGTGCAATTTGTCAGAGCCCGTAGCTAGCCACTGCTGGTGCTGGGCTGTTCCCAAAGACATGAACTCGCATCCTGTATTCAACGACATCTCCACTGATGTCAACTTTGTAGAACCACAGGAACCTTAAGTAATTTCTGTAGTCTTCATGGATAGCAAAGCAGTAGAACATTTGCTGAATGTTGGCTGTTATGGCTGTGGGCTCTTTCTGAAGCAGATTAATATCCCCAATAGACTGTTGGTCAGGTCAGGCCCAGTGAGTAGCACATTGTTGCAATGCTCACTGGGCGCTAGAATCAAATACGATTCAGATTTGCCCTGGCTTCTGTGGGTGATTGACCCCGAAGGTGGGTAAGTACCAGCACTCTTTGTTTTCCTTCAGAGGTGGGACAAGCTCTGCATGGCCATTGGCGAGAATGTTCTGCATGAAGGCCATGAAATGCTGCCTCATCTCTGGCTTCCTCTTCAAGGTTTTCTGCAGTGAGGTGAGCGGGGAGAGGGTATGACTTCTGTTGTTTGGTAGTCGAGGCCTGGACTTATGGAATGGGAGAGGTGTCACCCAGTTGTTCGACTCATTTTTACTGAACTCTTTGTTCATGAAGTTCAGGAACTCTTTATCTTCTACAGATAAGGCAGGTTTGTTGTCATCTTTGGTGGTCTGGAAAACTGAGCTTCCCAGGTGTTCTCCTAAGTCTGCTGAGGAGAGTGTTTTGTAGAGTGTTGGATCAATGCTCCATTCCTTGTAAGCGAGAGGCTCCTTGGTGGTTAGGTGGTTGGTACATGGTTTGACCAGGGAAGCACGCCCACTTTCTAGGACATTGGTAGAAAGTACATTGTCACATAACCTTCTTGTTCGATTGAGGCAGACATCACCTACTACTGTCCAACCCAAGTCGAGTCGGTGTTTGTGCCCCAAGGTGTATCTAGCTTGCTGAGATTTGGGAATCTCTCCTCAGCCTTGTCTGCTTCCAACTCATGAAGAAGGTTTCCTAGCTTTTGCAGCTTATAGTTGTCTCTAGCGGATATTGCTGGGAATCCGTCCAGCCAGCTGAACAATTAATTTTTTTATGGCTTCTGGGCTGTCAGAGTACTCTTGAGTCTTTTCCACATCTCTTTTAATCAAGTGCAGCTACTTCCTCCTCTTGCTGGAGCACCTCTATCATAATGTTCAGCTCAGCTGTTTCATGTGCAGCCTCAGCTTCCATCTTGGCAGCCTCAGCCTCCATATCAGCCCTTTTGCGTGTAGCCTCAGCCTCCCTCTTGATGATCTCAGCATCTATTTCAGCCCATTTTAGCTTCTGGGCTGTTTCTTGTTCAATATGGCAATGGCAAGATTTAGAATACTCATAGCACCCGTTCCCGTGACTAAAATTTAGGTGCGACCATTTATGCCAACTAAAATCTAGTGTAAATACTCACAGATCAGGCTTATTCTATAACAGTGCATGTTACTTTTAGAAATGCCATGACCCACCTATGTCCCTCCTATGTCCACACCCTCTTTTGAAATTCCTGTGTTACAATTTATGCAGTGGCGATCCTAGGTTGGCTGCCACCCGGGGCGGATCGCCGCTGCGTACCCCCCCCCCCCAGGTGCAGCGGCATCCGCCCCCCCAGGGTGCAGCACGACACCCCTCCAGCGCAATGACACCCCCTCACCGGCGCATCAAGCCCCCCCCCAGGTGCATTCTTGGCTGCTGGAAGGTGCAAAGAGCAGCCGCGCGCCTGTCGGCTCCACTGGCTCCCTGCTCCCTCTGCCCTGGAACAGGAAGTAACCTGTTCCAGGGCAGAGGGAGCAGGGAACCAGCAGAGCCGACAGGCACGCGGCTGCTCTCTGCACCCTCCAGCAGCGTGCACCCGGGGTGGACCGCTCCCACCGCCCCGCCCTTGGTACGCCATTGAATTTACGTGCATCAATTTATAGAATACACTTAGAAAGTTGCACATGTAAATTCTAATTAGTGCCAATTAGTGCTGATAATTGCTTTTCAGTGACCAATTATTGGCACCGACTGGCTTGTTAACCAATTAAGTCAAACGCACAATTCGGCCACACTGCCAACTTTAGGTGCCATATATGGAATCTGGGGGATAAGGGTCTCTTTTACTAAATCACGCTAGCAATTCCCAGCATGGCAATTGTGTCGCAGTCCATTCATTTTGAATGGGTTGCATTGCATTTGCCGCACTATATGTGGCTAACCTAGGTCATTTATGCCCATGCAAGTACAGGGCTGCCTCTACTGTTGAGCAACTCTGTATATTTTCCACATGGCCCCGCTTTTCAGCTATAACTGGCTTATGCAAATGAGGCCTTTCAATGGAGCCTTGCACATGGCCCCGCATCCTTCCACATTTCCTACAGACCACCTCTGTGCTAATGTGAAAAGAGGCTTTGTACTCTTTAGTAGGTCTTTGCTTTTCCCAATAGAGAGCATATGAATAGAAATAAGAGTAAGTTACGACTGAACCATGTGAAATGGTGCTGCCTCCTGGGAGTGACCACAGGAGATTGATCAGTGGGTCCATAAGGAGATTCAGTGAAACTTCTAGAACAGCCTTGAAAAGGAGCTTGGGTGTAAGAACAGGATGGATGTTGAGAAGAGGAGAAGATCATGATGGTACACAAAGGATGTGTTGAAGAGAGCTCAATAGCAGGCAGCAGCAATAAAATAATATTCCTGGCCATAAACACAAGAAAAGTAATAAAAATATCTCTGAAGGCACCTACAAGGAAGTCTGTGCTCCTGGAGACACAAACAAATGAGAAATATATGACTAGAGAAATGAGGAGCAGAGAGCAGAGGAACTGCAGTTGCCACTTTCTCCCTAGATGGTGGTTCTGGCAGAGGAAATGGACACTGAAATGGAGGTAGGAGAAATAGCAACAAAATAGTCTGACTTAATACTACAGGCCATAAAAGACTGTCAGCATTCCCTGGGAGAAAATACAGATTCCTTTGTAGCAGATATATTCTTCATAAGGCAAGATATAAAAAGAAAGTGCAACGCTGGAGAATACTGAAAAATAGATAGGCATCTTGCAGGATAGAGTACTGGAACTAGAAGAATGCAAAACGAAAAAAGCAACCAGGAACACAGTCATCTACAGAATTGATTTAGAAAGAACACAGTAGACTAGGAGGCTTGAAGGTTCAGAAGGCCCAGAAATAGAAACGTCTGTGACTGATTAAAAGATCTTTGAAGACCACACTATCTGTGACGCTTCTGTGGTAGAACATGTGCACAAATATCCTTTTCTACTCTTTTCCATCAGGAGCTCTAATGCAGTCTCTAATCATATAAACCCCAGGCCTGTGGGTCCTCAAGGTGTACTGATTTCTTACTGGGCAAACCTGAGGTACATGCTTCAAGGTGGGACAGCACCCTCAGACTTGGTACTACTGCCACCTTTGAGTTTACAGGGTTCTAGAACCGGATCAGCTAGGGCTGGGAGTACGTTGAATCCCTGGGATTACTGACCTTGCCACATGCTGTCACTTTCAATAACTCATTTTGATACACTGCTGCATGTTGGAAAAGCTGTTTTTCAGCACTGCTAAGAAAAGGCTTGTTTTCTATGTAAACTGGTACATTTTAGAAGGTATATAGATATAGATATATAGATAGATTCAAAATACATTTGAAATTTGCCCCTGACACAGATGCTGTGACGCTAAAGCATGTTGGGACTGTTTTAACAATTGTATATGAAGTCTGGAGATACGTGCACCTGGAACTACCTTTTATCTTTGAGTAATTTTAAATAAAATTTCTTTGGAGTTGATTTAGCTGCCCTACTGCTCTTGTTTTCCTTGAATTCTGTATTACAGTTGGTTATCGCCTCCCTTTTTTGATGTGATTTCCAGGACCTTACAGTCCACTCTAAACATTGTTCTGAACCAAGAAACAATTTACTGATAGGATGTATTAAGCAGACAATGATCAAATCAATACCGATGTTGTGTAACAAATAAGTAGACAAAATACAGTTCACTTTCTATCTACCCTGGAGTAAGGAAACTCGTCTTCTCCTTGTTACTGCCAGTAGCATTCTATTCTAATGATTCTGTTTTTCACTTCCTTTTCTCACTTTTAGCTCTTCTCTATTGGGTGCTGATCTCAGACACAGGCTGCCACGGCTTCCCTTCAGATCAGGTGCCTCCTCCTGGATCTTACTCCAGTCAAACTCGCTAAATCTCTGGACACAATATAGCTGCAGGTATTCACTTCTGTTGAACCTTGGCCCTCTTTGTCCCAACTCCTAGACTGTCCTCTGGATCCTCCTCTTTACTCCCAGAATCAGTAGAAATCTTTTATTCTCTTCTTTTCCCTTCTTTGGCTTACCTAAACAGTACATTACTGTGAAGTGGTAGCCTATGCAATCCCTGCCACTCCACCTATTTTGGTTCAATGTCCGATACAGCCAGAGACTACTACTCTCTCTCTCAGTATGGTACAATGGTTGAGCTAACCAAAGACAAAAAAAAGTGCCTTTGCCCATGATAATTATATCAGGTTTCCCTCCAGGTCAGCTTCCTTCCCAAGTTCTGGAAACACTGGGTAGCATAAAAAGGTCAAAATATAATACTTTATTAGGACAACTAGAGGTCTCTGCCATCAAGACATGGTAGAACTTTAGGGACCTTTACACTTAATTTTAGAAATAAAAATACAATAATAAACCTGATAAGAAAAAAAAAGATTGTACTTTAACTGCAAAAGTACCAGTATTCTTGTACTCTTCCAAGTCTGAAATGCCTTGCCTTAAATTATAAGACAAGAACCCAGTTACTTGACCTTCTGTAAATCACTGAAGACCTGATATTTGGGCAAAGTATCTTCATTTGCTCATTTCTTTCTTTTTTTTTCCTTCTGCAGAAAAACTGGTTGTCATCTATGTAAAAGAGATTTTTCACTGGGATTTTCAATTACCTGAAGATAAAATTGTATTGGTTTTATAGTTGATTAAAAGGATTTCATTTACATAAGAACATAAGAGTAGCCATACTGGATCAGACCAATGGTCCATCTAGCCCAGTATCCTGTTTTCCGAACAGTGGCCAAGCCAGGTCACAAGTACCTGGCAGAAACCCAAATCGTGGTAACAGTCCATACTACAAATCCAAAGGAAAGCAGTTGCTTTCCATGTCTGCCTTAATAGCAGACTATGGACTTTTCCTCCAGGAATTTGTCTAAACCTTTTTTAAACCCAGATACGCTAACTGCTGTTACCACATCCTCTGGCAAAGAGTTCCAGAGCTTAACTATTCGTTGGGTGAAAAAATATTTCCTCCTATTTGTTTTAAAAGTATTTCCATGTAACATTCTGGGGAAGGGGGAGCCTATTCCGAAAGGATGGGCTCCATCTTAACCAGAGTGGGACCAGGCTGCTGGCATCGGCGTTTAAGAAGGAGATAGAGCAGCTTTTAAACTAGAAATGGGGGGAAGGCCGACAGTCGCTCAAAAGAGCATGGTTCGGGATAAGGTATCTTTCAAAGATATCACCATAACAGGGAAGATAGAGTATCCTGATAGTGAGGTTGCAAAAGAGATTGTAGTAGATCGGGTATCTTTAAATAACAATAAAAATCAGACAAAAGATTGCCAATTAATACTGTCAAGTACTAAGCATGATGTACTTAGGAACAACAAACATAGTTTGAAATGTCTATATGCGAATGCCAGGAGCCTAAGAAATAAGATGGGGGAGTTGGAATATATTGCACTAAATGAAAAATTAGATATAATAGGCATCTCTGAGACCTGGTGGAAGGAGGATAACCAGTGGGACACTGTCATACCGGGGTACAAATTATATCGTAGTGATAGGGTGAATCGGATTGGTGGAGGGGTAGCATTGTATATTAACGAGAGCCTTGAATCAAATAGATTGAAAATTCTGCAGGAAACAAAACACTCCTTGGAATCACTGTGGATTGAAATTCCATGTGCAAAGGGGAAAAGGATAGTGATAGGAGTGTACTACCGTCCGCCTGGCCAGGACGAACAGACGGATGCGGAAATGTTAAAGGAAATCAGGGACGCAAACAAACTGGGCAACACAATAATAATGGGGGATTTCAATTACCCGCATATAGACTGGGTTAATGTAACATCTGTACACGCAAGGGACATAAGATTTCTTGATGAAATCAAGGACAGCTTCATAGAACAGCTAGTTCAGGAGCCGACAAGAGAAGGAAAAATACTAGACTTAGTCCTTAGTGGTGCTCATGATCTAGTGCAGGGGGTAACGATACGAGGGCCGCTTGATAACAGTGATCATAATATGATCGGTTTTGATATTGGCATTGAAGGAAGTGAAACTAGGAAATCAAGTACGCTAGCGTTTAACTATAGAAAAGGTGATTACGACAAAATGAGAAAAATGGTGAAAAAAAGACTGAAAGGAGCAGCTCGCAGAGTAAAAAACTTGCATCAGGCGTGGATGCTGTTTAAAAACACCATCCTGGAGGTTCAGGACAAATATATTCCACGTATTAGAAAAAAGGGAAAAAAGACTAAACGTCAGCCGGCGTGGCTAAACAGTAAGATAAAGGAAATCATTAGAGCCAAAAAACAATCCTTCAGAAAGTGGAGAAGAGAACCAACTGAAAGTAACAGGATAGATCATAAGGAATGCCAAGCCAAATGCAAAGCGGAGATAAGGAGGGCAAAAAAGGACTTTGAGAAGAAATTAGCGTTGGAAGCAAAAATACATAGTAAAAATTTTTTTAGATACATTAAAAGCAGGAAACCGGCCAAAGAGTCGGTTGGGCCGCTGGACGAAAATGGTGTTAAAGGGGCGATCAAGGAGGACAAAGCAGTAGCGGAGAAATTAAATGAATTCTTTGCTTCGGTCTTCACCGAGGAGGATTTGGGGGGGACACCGGTGCCGGAAAGAATATTTGAAGCGGGGGAGTCGGAGAAACTAAACAAATTCTCTGTAACCTTGGAGGATGTAATGGGTCAGTTCAGCAAGCTGAAGAGTAGTAAATCACCGGGACCTGATGGTATTCATCCCAGAGTATTAATAGAACTAAAAAATGAACTTGCGGAGCTACTGTTAGAAATATGCAATCTGTCCCTAAAATTGAGTGTAGTACCGGAAGACTGGAGGGTAGCCAATGTTACTCCGATTTTTAAGAAGGGTTCCAGAGGAGATCCGGGAAATTATAGACCGGTGAGTCTGACGTCGGTGCCGGGCAAGATGGTGGAGGCTATTATTAAGAATAAAATTGCAGAGCATATACAAAAACATGGACTGATGAGACAAAGTCAGCACGGATTTAGTGAAGGGAAGTCTTGCCTCACCAATCTAATGCATTTTTTTGAGGGGGTAAGCAAACATGTGGACAATGGGGAGCCGGTTGATATTGTATATCTGGATTTTCAGAAGGCGTTTGACAAAGTGCCGCACGAAAGACTCCTGAAGAAATTGCAGAGTCATGGAATCGGAGGTAGGGTATTATTATGGATTAAGAACTGGTTGAAAGATAGGAAGCAGAGAGTAGGATTGCGTGGCCAGTATTCTCAGTGGAGGAGGGTAGTTAGTGGGGTCCCGCAGGGGTCTGTGCTGGGTCCGTTGCTTTTTAATGTATTTATAAATGACCTAGAGATGGGAATAACTAGTGAGGTAATTAAATTCGCCGATGACACAAAATTATTCAGGGTCGTCAAGTCGCAGGAGGAATGTGAACGATTACAGGAGGACCTTGCGAGACTGGGAGAATGGGCGTGCAAGTGGCAGATGAAGTTCAATGTTGACAAGTGCAAAGTGATGCATGTGGGTAAGAGGAACCCGAATTATAGCTACGTCTTGCAAGGTTCCGCGTTAGGAGTTACGGATCAAGAAAGGGATCTGGGTGTCGTCGTCGATGATACGCTGAAACCTTCTGCTCAGTGTGCTGCTGCGGCTAGGAAAGCGAATAGAATGTTGGGTGTTATTAGGAAGGGTATGGAGTCCAGGTGTGCGGATGTTATAATGCCGTTGTATCGCTCCATGGTGCGACCGCACCTGGAGTATTGTGTTCAGTACTGGTCTCCGTATCTCAAAAAAGATATAGTAGAATTGGAAAAGGTACAGCGAAGGGCGACGAAAATGATAGTGGGGATGGGACGACTTTCCTATGAAGAGAGGCTGAGAAGGCTAGGGCTTTTCAGCTTGGAGAAGAGACGGCTGAGGGGAGATATGATAGAAGTGTATAAAATAATGAGTGGAATGGATCGGGTGGATGTGAAGCGACTGTTCACGCTATCCAAAAATACTAGGACTAGAGGGCATGAGTTGAAGCTACAGTGTGGTAAATTTAAAACGAATCGGAGAAAATTTTTCTTCACCCAACGTGTAATTAGACTCTGGAATTCGTTGCCGGAGAACGTGGTACGGGCGGTTAGCTTGACGGAGTTTAAAAAGGGGTTAGATAGATTCCTAAAGGACAAGTCCATAGACCGCTATTAAATGGACTTGGAAAAATTCCGCATTTTTAGGTATAACTTGTCTGGAATGTTTTTACGTTTGGGGAGCGTGCCAGGTGCCCTTGACCTGGATTGGCCACTGTCGGTGACAGGATGCTGGGCTAGATGGACCTTTGGTCTTTCCCAGTATGGCACTACTTATGTACTTATGTACTTATGTACTTATGTGTCCTCTAGTCTTTGTACTTTTGGAACGAGTAAAAAATCTATTTATTTCTATTCGTTCTACACCACTCAGGATTATTTAGACCTCAATCATATCTCCCCTCATCTGCCTCTTTTCCAAGCTGAAGCACCCTAACCTCTTTAGCCTTTCCTCATATGAGAGGAGTTCCATCCCTTTTATCATTTTGGTTGCTCTTCTTTGAACCATTTCTAATTCTGCCATATCTGTCTTGAGTTACGGCGACCAGAACTGAACGCAATACTCAAGGTGCGGACGCACCATACAGCAATACAAAGGCATTATAGTATTTTCAGTCTTATTCACCAACCCTTCCTAATAATTCCTAAAAAGCATCTCGTTTGCTTTTTTGACTGCCGCTGCACACTGAGCAGAAGATTTCAGCATATTATCTACAATGACACCCAGATCTTTTACTTGAGCGCTGGCCCTCAAGGTAGACCCTAGCACCAGGTAACTATGATTCAGATTATTCTTTCCAATGTGCATCACCTTGCATTTGTCCACATTAAATTTCTTCTGCCATTTGGATAACCAGTCTTCCAAATTTCCTAAGGTCTTCCTGCAATATTTCACAGTCCGCAGGTGTTTTAACAACCTTGAATAGTTTTGTATTATCTGCAAATTTCATCACCTCACTCGTGGTTCCGATTTTCATATCATTTATAAATATGTTAAATAATACTGGTCCCAGTACAGATCCCTGTGGCACTCCACTGTTCACCCTCCTCCATTGAGAGAAATGACCATTTAACCCTACCCTTTGTTTTCTGTCCAATAACCAATTCCTAATCCACACCAGAACCTCCTATCCAACGACTCTTTAATTTTCTCAGGAGTCTGTCATGAGGAACTTTATCAAAAGCTTTCTGAAAATCTAGATACACTACATCAACCGGCTCACCTTTATCCACATGTTTATTCACACCTTCAAAGAAATGAAGCAAATTGGTGAGGCAAGACTTCCCTCGGCTAAACTCATGCTAACTCTGTCTATGTGTTCTATAATTTTATTCTTTATAATAGTTTCCACTATTTTGCCTGGCATTGACATCAGGCTTACCGGTCTATAATTTCCTGGATCACCCCTAGAACCCTCCAATCTTCAGGCACTACAGACAATTTTAATAACAGGTTACAAATTACTAACAGCAGATCAGCAATTTCATGCTTGAGTTTTTTGAGTACCCTTAGATGTATGCCATCCAGTCCAAGTGATTTACTACTCTTTAATTTGTCAATTTGGCTCAGTACATCTTCCAGATTCACCAAGATTTCTTTCAGTTCCTCTGCATCATCACACTTGAAAACCAGTTCCAGTACAGGCAGATCTCTTACATCTTCTTCCGTGAAGACAGAAGCAAAGAATTCATTCAGTTTCTCCGCTATGGCCTTGTCCTTCCTGAATGCCCCTTTTGCTCCTTCGTGATCTAATGGTCCCACAGATTCCCTCGCAGGTTTTCTGCCTCTGATGTACCTGAAAAAGTTGTTACTGTGAGTTTTAGCTTCTGTGGCACGTTTCTCTTCATATTCTTTTTTAGCCTTCTTTATTAATGCTTTGCATCTGACTTGACAGTGCTTATGTTGTTTCTTATTTTCTTCATTTGGGTTCTTTTTCCATTCTTTGAAGGACAAACGTTTGGCTGTAATGGCCTCTTTTACTTCACTGTTTAACGATGCTAGCTGACATTTTCTCTTCTTTCCACCTTTGCAAATACGTGGAATGCATCTGGACTGGGCTGTCAAGATGGTATTTTTGAATAATGTCCATGCCTGATTTAGTGTCCTAATCTTTGCAGCCAATCCTTTTAGTTTCTTTTTAACCACTTTCCTCATTTTATTATGGTCGAACTTTCAAAAATTAAATACAGCTACAGTAGATTTCCTTTGCGGTTTCATCCCAGACAGTAGCTCAAACTTGATCATGTTATGATCACTGTTTCCCAGGGGACCCAACACCGCCACCTCTCGCACTATGCCCTGCATGCCACCAAGGACCAGATCCAAAATGGCTCCTCCTCTTGTCGGTTCCTGGACCAGCTGCTCTAAGAAGCAGTCATTTATTACATCTAGAAATTTTATCTCCCTGGCACTCCTGATGTAACATTTATCCAGTCAATATTCGGTAATTGAAATCACCCATTGTGATAGCATTGCCCAATTTGCCAGCTTTCCTAATCTCTGTAAACATTTTTTCATCTGTCTGTTTGTTCTGTCCCGGCGGACAGTAGTACAGCCCTACAAGAATACGCCTTACCTTGACACATTGAATTTCTATCCATAATGATTCCACACTGCTATCTGTGTCATGTGAAATGTTTATTTTATTTGACTTGATTTCCTCTTTAACATATAGCGCAACCTCCCTCCAATTTGATCCTCTCTATCATTAGGATACAATTTGTACCCTAACACAGTGTCCCATTGATTATCCTCTTTCCACCAAGTCTCTGAGATACCTATTATATCTACCTCATCATTTAGTGCTATATATCTAACTCTCCCATGTTATTTGTATACAGGCACTTCAAATTGTGTTTTTTCCTCTGATCTACAAGCTGCTTAGAAGTTGAAGGGGATAATGCACATCCTTTACCCTGATCTCTCATTAAGCACACCTGGTTTACTTTTAGCATTGTTGAAACCTCTCTACTGGGATTCCCTAAATGTTCTGTTTCAACAGTATCCTTCAAGAATGCTCCACGCCGAACTATGCGCTCCTGGGCGACTGTCGGCTCCTCCCCCCCCCCCCCCATTCTGTTTAAAAGCTGCTCTATCTCCTTTTTAAAAGTTAGAATTGTTTAGAATTGTGTTTTAATTCATTATGAGCTCATGAGGCTTGAAGTGGAATATAAATGCGTTTGTAAATTAAATTCAATTATTTACTGGAGGTTTCAAAACAACAGAAAAATTTGGGGAAGCAAAAAAGCTATTTACATAGATTGAAAATCAATTAAGCAAGTGAAATTTGAAAGTAGAACACAATTTTTTGCTAACTGAAGTCGAGATCCCAGTAGCAAAGTCTTCTTCAAACCTAGATTCCTAAAATCTAAGAAGAAATATTAATGTACATATGTGAAGCCAGAACTAACACAAAATAGCCCCTATGGGTGAAGGGGTCATCTAAATGTGGGCTTTCAATGAGTTTTGAAGGGCTCACAGTTTCCACCACACGTCTAACAGGTAGGGGGAGGTATGGGCCTGGGTCCACCTGTCTACAAAGCACCTACCAGCACACTACTCCAGGGACCTGTATGCTGCTCTAAAGTACCTGACTATAACATCTGAGGCTGTCATAGAGGCTGGTGAGTACTATTTTGATTCACATTTGGGGAGGGGGGGGGGTAGGAGGGGTCAGTGACCACTGGGGGAGTGAGCATTTAGGGCACTTTTGAATGGCTTATTCATTAATAAAACAGGTCTGGACCAAAACATCCAACTTATACCCCTGGATGTTTTTGTTTTGTTCCATTATGGTAGAAAAGCATCGAAATGTTAGGAATGCCCAGATCCCACCCTTAACACGTCCCTGACATGCCACCTTGTGATTTGAATGTACTTATTTATTTATTTATTGCATTTGTATCTCACATTTTCCCACCTATTTGCAGGCTCAATGTGGCTTACAGAGTTTTGTTATGATATATTCATTACAGGATATCAGATACAATTGGTAGTGTACAAAGATTAAGTAATGGAAGTAATGTACTTCTGATGGACTTCATAGCAATGTTTCTAAAAATTGGTTTCAAAAATATTGGACATTTTTTTGTGAGAAAAATGTTCAAATGCAGATCTGTGCCACTTTTTGGACATTTTTCTTTTGTGAAAATGAGCCCCGTAGTAACCTATGGACCTTTGTAAGCCTACATGTTTTGAAAATGCGCCTCATAATATTGTAATGCCTCTGCATAGCTCCATGTACGACTTCACTTTGAGTATTGTGTGCAATTTTGGTCACTGAATCTCAAAAAAGATGCAATGGAACAGGAAAAGGTAAAAAGAAGGGAAATCAAAATGATTAAGCGGATAGACTTCCTCTCATATGAGAAAAGGCCTAAAAGGTTAGGGCTCTTCAGCTTGGAGAAGAAATGACTGAGGGGAATATGACAGAGCTCTACAAAATGCCCCCCCCCCCCCTAGTAAAGTAGAATAGGTAAGAATGAATCAGTTGTCTACTCTTTCAAAAAATACAAAGACAAAGAGACACTCCACCAAGTTACGTGGTACTTGGTCCAGGGATTTTCAGAGGAGAGATTCAAGCTTTAGCATATCATGTTCTTAAAATCAGGTTCTTGGGAGTCTGTGTTCCATCTCAACTTTCTCTGGATGCCATCAACACAAAAAAAAGGTGTCTCAAAATGGTCTACAAGAAAGGATTTAACCTCTATTCTGCTTTCTATACTTGCATATTGCATTTGCATTGAAACCTGCTGTCACTTGGGAGTCTGGGCTCCATCTTGACTTTCTCTGGATGCCATCAACACAAAGAAAGGGTGTCTCAAAATGGTCTACAAGAAAGGATTTAACCTCTATTCTGCTTTCTATACTTGTATATTGCATTTGCATTGAAACCTGCTGTCATAAAAAAAAATTTAGGTTCTCTTTATTGGTGAACAGAACACGCTACATCACAGAAAGCTACCCTGAAGGATTTTATTTAGGAAATTTGTTCTGCCTACTATGCATGTTCTTTAGAGGGACTAAACTAATATGGCTTCTATGCTGGATGTAGAGGTCATTTTAGAACAGTGGTTCTCAACTTAGTTTTCAGCACACGCCTAACCAGTCAGGTTTTCAGGATACCCACAATGAATATGCATCAAATAGATTTGCATACAATGGAGGTTTTAGAAGAATTAGGTACCATCTGGACTTCGAAAATGCTGGTTTACACTTGTGGCTAAGAATACCGCTCTAAGTTGTGATTTGGAAAAAGCTGCACTTGCATGTGTGCAAGGGAGCTTGCTGTAGGTATGGTTTAGATGTATTTTCTATTTTGCAATAGTTGTATACTTCAAAAAAGTTTCCAATCAGTACTGGCATCTGTTCCAAGGCATGCACATGCATCAGCTAACTGCTAATTTTGTCCTGGACTTTGGAGGAATGATTAAGGGGCCAATTGTGCTGCTCTCATCGGTGTTTAAAACCATCTCAAACATCCCACCCTTGCAAAAAAAACATACTCCTCCTTAGTATTTGAACACTGTGGTCAGCAGTGACATCAAATTCTGACCGCATTGTTTAAATTTATACATAGGCATTCATCACCACACCATACCCAGATACTGGCACTGAATATCAGGGTATAAGATGGCTGCCAGAAGTTGTTCAAGTACTGCTGATGGTCAACCTCAGTACCCGGGTAACTAACCAGATAAGTTAGAACAGATATTTTACAAAGTACAAGTACATACTAGATTTTGCAAAACTGCACTCCAAATAAGGTCAACTAGGGAGCTAAGCTCCATAACTCTAAGGCTGCTTTCCCAACCCAGTCCTTGGGCTAACCTAGTCCCATCGGGTTTTTCAGAATATCCACAATGAATGTGCTGTTTGGTGCTGTTCATTAAGCAGACCAACTGAGGTTAAGTTGGTGATTGAAAGTTGGTGATGCGAAGCACATAAACTAGACATTGAGACGTTAAGGGTCTGGAGTGACATGGGAATGAAAGAGAACATTTTCAGCAAGCACTAGCATGAATTGAAGATTTTTTGACACAAGGTCGGAGGTAGTATACAGAAAAGAAGATATATCAAAGAAGAGGACAGTGTGTACCGAGTATTAATCTGGACTGATATAGAACTTTGGATTTTGTGCAGAATCCCCTGCTCATAAAATGATAACAAGATAAGGAGTTTTGAACCCATGCACTTTGGGCCTCAATGGGTCAAATGTAATAGAGGAATATATGGTATATGAGTGAAAGGAGAGAGTGGATTGGAAGAGTGATAGAGGAAAGGATGGATGCAGAAAAACCATTAGGCAATATATGTATTGAAATGGTTTATTAAATACTTGTTGATATAAATAAAGGGAAAAATAAACATATACAAGTAGTTAATTAAGGGTCACTTTAAATATAAATTGTAACTAGGGAGGAAAAGGAGGAGCTCATAATTGGGAGTAATACAATGAATATGCATGAGATAGATTTGCATGCACTGCCTCAATTGAACGCAAATCCAACTTATGAATATTTATTGTGGATATTCTGAAAATCCAATGGGACTAGGTGTGCCCTGAGGTCTGGCTTCTCTAAGGGGGTCCATAACCAGCATCTCTCCTCTGGGTAGGAGCTGCTCTTAAAAAGAAGAAATTCGCCGGACGACGGAGAACTCTCCCACTTTTTTTGTTGTACTGTAGGAGCTGCTCTTACCCATATAACTGCCATTCATCAGGGCCATCCACCGATTTTCATGGCATTATCTGGATAATGCTGCTGAAACTTTTCACCGACTGCCCTGGCTCTTAAATTAATGCAATTTCTGTATAATATAAAATGGGTACAAACACCCAACCCTGTTTAATACCATGTGCTGTGAGAAAGGCATTAGAGCAGTTAGCGCCAACTAATGCATATGCCTACATGTTGTCATGGAAGCCTGACTAATTTACCTGAACAGCAGATCTTTGCAAGGAGATGCCAGTGGTCAGAGCATTCAACAGTACTGAACACCTTGCTGAAACTGTCAGACTCAACATATGTTCAACAGCTTTCTGTTTTAATTGGTGCAATGTGGAGATCCTGTTGGCAGTGCTACATGAAGGAAAAACATTTATGCGATTCAGAAATTACATCATCTGCAATAATCTGGAACTCTTACAGCAATCGGGTCTAACCAGCAGTAGAAGGAAACAAGACGCCACAAAAACTGCCGCAGTCCTGTCTCCTTTGCACTTATAACTTGTAATTATTTAGGCATCTTTGAATTCCTGAAATAAAACCTCACTCTGCAACAGGTCTGATAAAGCTTGGTAAAGTGTAAGAAAACCCTGTTTAAGGATTTCTGCAGGGGTTTCCCCAGTGGCGTACCAAGGGGGGGGCGGTGGGGGCGGTCCACCCCGGGTGCACGCCGCTGGAGGGGGTGCTGCGCGCTGGTCAGCTTTGTTGGTTTCCATGCTCCCTCTGCCCCAGAACAGGTGTTCCGGGGCAGAGGGAGCATGGAAACCAACGACGCTGACCGGCGCGCGGCACCCCCCAGCAGCGTGCACCCGGGGGGGGGGCGCATCGGCGATCCGCCCCGGGTGTCAGCGCCCCTCGGAACGCCACTGGGTTTCCCAAAATCTCAGCAGTCTCAACAGAAAGAGTTTGGAAAAGAATAACTTCTAAAACAGTAACAGTTATTTTGTAGGAAGAAAATAATAAGTTAATCTACTCTTCACAGCAAGAGCATTCCTTCACAGTCACATCACATACTAGCTTTTACAGAATGGTGTAACCCATTTCCATGAGGCACCATGAATGAACAGGACTAACTACCAAATCAAAGTAATATCATTCAACTTTCACTAAACACTCTTCCTCTCTATGAAAATTGTGACTGGCTCAGATATACATATGGTGCAGCTAATAAGATTGATATTTTTCTATAAAGTGACTAAGGGACTGTGTTAAGGGGCCCTGCTTTTTGTTCTCCTCAAAACAAGAATAGGAATATATAAGAATCTAAAGTGCTCCAACAGTAAAAAAAACAAACAAAAAAAAAACATAAGGTTTCTCTTCTAGAGAACCAGCCAATGACAACTGGTACAGAAACATGCTGAAATGGAAAGGAATCAATAACTGCAGCATGAGACTGGAAATGCTTAATACATTTTTTTTTTGTTTTTAATAACCTGAAATGATGCCTATCATCGAATTCTACAACATCAGGAATAAAATTCCAGAAAGCTCATGGACAGAGCTAAAGACAAAATAACATAACCAACCAGTGATCTCTGACGGAATGGTACTCAATAATTGCAAATTCCCAGGAAAGAAAAGGAAAAAATGAGCAGGATTGGGGAAGGACAAGAACTCTGGACTACCAAACTTTCCAATGACCTGACTGCTGCACTTTACAGAGCATCAATAATTCCTTGTGCAGGTAGCACCCCTCCAGAAATGTGCCCTCTATGTCAACAAAGAGGGAATATTCTGAAGTCCCTGTTCCTAAATAGAACCCTAATCAAAAATCCCAATATCCACCAGTATAAAATCAGTACACAAATAGAACCGGGGAGTTAAGTCAAACAATGTCATTTAACAGATTACAACAGTGACTAGGAAAAATAATTGTAAATAAACTAAATTAAAGAAAACCCTCAGAAATTAAACTCACCCATGCAGCTGGCCAAGAAACTTGGCTGCTATAAAGGGTGGATAAGCACTTTCATTCACTGGGTCTTCACACTGCCAAGATGAGGCCCTTTATTCAAAATATACCTTCATAAGGCAGTGTATCAAAATAGTACTTAAATAACAAATTCCTAGACACTGTGAACTCAATAAATAACATTCATACATCATTATTTTAAAAGAGTATTACAGTCTGTAGGTTTTCGATACACAGTAACTCCAACCTGATTACCCTCTATATAAACCCACGTATCCAGCCCCTTAGTATCGCACTGCATGGAAAACCTTAGATGACTGTCCAAAGAATTTAACCACTGCACAAACAACTCCAGTTGTTGATGAGATGATGTCCAGATAAAAAAGATGCCTACAATAGAACGATACCACAAGTAACATGTTGAAACCAACTGGAGGTATATAAATAAGAACCTTCAAATGCCCTCCACAAACAAATTGGCAATACTAGGGGCAGCAGCTGTGCACAAGGCAACATCCTGGACCTAGAGATAGAATTTTGAGTCAAACATAAAGTAGTTCTTCAACCGCACCAACTCAGTTAACTGCATCAAAAATCAAGTACGGAAACAGGCATCAGATGGTCTACACTGTAATTTTTCCTGAACAATATTCAAGGCATAGCTCTGAGGGATGTTGGAGTACAAAGACTCCACATCCATTGTAACAAAAAATGACTCGACACTGACCCTGTAGTAGGTATTTGATGTAAAAAAATGTGAAGTATCTTTTATATAGATACAACAGAAGGTTGAAGTTGAAAATCCAAAAACAATGTGACAAAGGTTCCAAAACAGTGTCCCGAAGGGATACAATCGGGCTTATTTTTGAAAGAGAAGGACGCCCATCTTTCAACATAACTCTGAAGATGGACGTCCTTCTCCCAGGGTCATTCAAATCGGTATAATCGAAAGCCGATTTTGGACGTCCCCAACTGCTTTCCGTCGTAGGGATGGCCAAAGTTCAAGAGGGCATTCGGAGGCGTAGCAAAGGCGGGACTTGGGCGTGCCTAACACTTGGACTTCGACCTTTGATAACAAGGGAAGAGATAACTAAGTATCCATTAAGGATGGGCAGCCAGAAAATGTTTCATTTTGTATCATTTCCTGTGTCATCTAAGGAAATTTCACTCCCCCCACCCCTTTGTCTTCACAGAAAATGACACACAACAAAACTTTTCTGGCTCCCTTCCCACAGTACCCCCACCCCATTCCAACCCTGTAGGCCCCAAAGAGGGGTCCATTGGATGAGGAGCAATGTCCACTCACTCCTGCCCATGGCTGTAGCTGCATCCAATATGGCGACTGCAACCTTTTACTCTAGTCTTGCATACCGTCAGGGACTTAGTTAGGCCTGGGAAGGGGAGCAAGCTGTTATTTCCAAATCTCTAATAGGCAAATGAAACCCTGTCCAGTTTCATTTGCCAATGACAGGAAATGGCTGCACATCCCTAATTTCTATCTGTAAGGAAGACGAAAAGAAGAAAACCACTCAGAGATGTGAGGGGGATCTGCTGCCCAGGTGCATCCCTGTATCTAACTGTAGCACACAAACTTCCTCTGTTACCAGATACGTTGTAGAGTAATATAAAATCCTGCAAAAAAAATGGATTATTGCAAATGTATCATTCCAAAACATTATTTCCTAGGATTCAAAATTGCAGGAATCTTGTTTTAAGATGTTACACTGCAAATATTACACTGTCGTCTTCCAACACTGAGGGGTCCTGAAATGGTGGCTGGAGCCGCACCAGGCAGCCGCTTGTTTGAAGTCTATGTACAAAGTGACTGAGAATGCTGCCTGGTGGGAACTGAATTATAAGTTTATTCTCAGTCTACATATATCGCCTCACCGAGCTTTCAGAGCATCTTTGAGAGAGTTAGATGATTGCCCCAAGTGTGCGGGGGTGGGGGCTTCCTTGGGACACATGTTTTGGTTTTGTCCAGCAGTGCTTGCATTCTGGTCGGCCTTGAATAAGCAGTTGTCTGTCATGTGGAAAGTGCAATGGAAGCCCTCACCCAGACAGTTGTTTGATGTTTTTCTTGTGAGCGGGCAATGGCCGGAGGGTCTGAGAGCCTTTTTAAGACGATCTGTCTTGATGGGGAAAAGGACTATTTTACAGCTGTGGTTAAGCAAGGAGGCCTCCTGTATCTCCCATTGGCGTTGGGCAATGATGCAGTGTTGCTCACTGAAAAAGCGAAGAGTCAAAGACCTGGCCTCCAAAGGAGGAGACATGTTTTGTAGAGCTTGGTCACCACTTTGGGACTCGCTCACTCCAGTTGCAAAAATCCGTATCCTGAACTGCTGAAGGGAAGGGGGAGGGAGGGGGGTTTGGGAGGGGAGGGGGATGGGGAGGTGTTATAGTTGGGGGGTAATATATCTAAAAATGTTTGGCATTCCTTATCTTAATAGCACGCTTGTTGTAATTGTTATATGGTTTACCTTGTTGAATGTAGTGTCTGCCCTGGAATGCTTTTATGCCAATAAAAAGATTTATAAAAAAAAAAAAAAAGGTTTGGACAATTTCCTGGAGGAAAAGTCCATAGTCTGCTATTGGGATAGATATGGGGAAGCCACTGCTTGACTTGGGATTGGTAGCATGGAATGTTGCTACTTTTTAGGATTCTGGAATGTTGCTACTATTTGGGATTCTGGAATGTTGCTAATCTTTGGGTTTCTGCTAGGTGCTTATGACCTGGATTGGCCACTGTTGGAAACAGGATACTGTGCTAGATAGACTATTGGTTTGACCTAGTATGGCTATTCCTATGTTCTTATGTTCACCAATCTCCAGATTGGTGGACATAAGACATATCCTGGCCCCTAAATATATAGATAATATCTAAACAGTGTGATATTATTATTTTTAAAAATATATGGATAGACCAATTATATATTAACATAATGCTGGCTGTACAGTGTTTGGTTACAAGGAGTAACCAGACACTGCAATATGCCAGGCATGGCCCAGGTTCTACCCTTATCTCTGTAGCTCCGTCAGCTTATGTGGTTTTTCTTAAGAAAGTTGGATGAAAACAGAAGACAAGGTAAGCCTATCTAGTCCATTACATGGGCTGATCTAGATTGTAAGCTCTTTGAGCAGGGACTGTCTCTCTATGTCAAATGTACAGCGCTGCGTGCGTCTGGTAGCGCTATATAAATGCTATTAGTAGTAGTAGTAGACGGAGCTTGCTGCCATTTTAGTTCACCCAAAACAATAGCAAATACTATTGAAAACAATAGCAAAAGACTTTTAGATATAATGCACTGTCCATGTGTGGTCCATCTGTAAAAGTCTATTCCAGTTGGATAGGCAGTGCCTTAAAATGTGGCCAAAAGATTTTTTTAACTTATTTGGCTGGTTTTTAATCTATTTGAAAGCTTCCCATTTCTAGATATAAATATCATGAAATAAAAACTGATCACTAAAACAGATTTTGTGCTCATTTTTTCTATACTGTTCTATATAATACAGCTAGCCAAATTTCTGTGAGGATAACCTGTTTCCTCATGGGTTCATCTTAACTGTTGTTGTAATCTGTCTTGGGAAGCCTGGTGTTATAAAGATGGAATGTATTGAAATTAAATGGAAGTAAAATTAAACTCTCCTTTCATTGGGGCAAATGGAATCACATTTTCATCTGTTTTGTAGAAGTTTACATTTTAGATACACAAAAGGACTATTCTGTTTTGAACATGTTTCAGGAGCAAGTGGTTTTATAAGTCAAAATAAAAATACATATTTTGTTTCATGCAGATCTCTTTTCTTTAAATGTAACTAAATGGGCTATAAGCCTTTAATACAATCCATTAGTTTTCTTATATTTTGTTCTTGTGATGACTTTTACAGTGCTAAAACTGAAAACTCTTATCTCTGGTCGATAATAAAAGGAGCTCATTGTGAACACTATCCACCCTAAAAGGCTGTTTTGTGGCTGTACATGAGGAATTATAATATTGAATAAATAAGTGCATGTTTGTGTCCCTAGTCATCATGCATCCAAAGTTTATATAATCCTTTCAAGAAAGTCAGTTAATCTTTTAACTTATTAGTGGAATGTAACCACAGATACAATGTATGATCACATTTTCAATATGGTAATTCTAGGGCCAAGCTAAGGATAGATTTTGAGTTAGTCCTTCACTGGATCAAACGTTCTTTCCTTGTGCCACCACTGTCTAGCTGAATAGGCATTGTCTTAAAAGGTGGAAGATAAAGGATTTTTTTTTTTACATTTATATCCCACATTATCCCAAGCATAATTTGGCACAGTGTGGCTTACATTTGAAAAGACAGTGATACAGAATAATAGAATTCAATTATATTATGGGAGCAAGTAGATGGATATGTCTGAAACATTTAATAAAGTTGAGATTAGCATACATTCCCAAATGGGCATTTAAAATTCTGTTCTTTAATGAGGCCACACATTCAGAAATCATAGCCATAAGTATAGACAATTTTTCAAACATCATCACATGCAAACACTAGAACAGGCACATTGCAAAAGTAAACAATAACTTCTAGAGTACATCAAAACCTTTTAATTTTCTCATTTCCATCTTCCAAAATTCTGAACAGCAGATGTACAGATCAGCAGGACTCAAAGCAGCCCAAAACAAGTAAAGCCAGAATCAATACAGTTTATACTTAATTGTTCCACTACCTTTAGGATTTACCTTTGGGTTGTTTTAATTTCCCCTCTGCTAGACCTCTATCTGACTCCTTCACACGGGGGACTAATAGTACCTATTTCATATATCAGGTTCTGTATAGTTTCTCTAACCTCCATTGTCACCCAATCATAAGGGGGTCTGTTCTGGGGTGGCATTAGGAGCCGTAATTGAAAACTAATTCCCATAACTACTGCTTTCTGTTTTTCTAGATCTAGGTATATTCTGGACCATTTATGTTCCCACATAAATCTTATTAAACATCTGTCTAAGTTTCTGCAAAGACTGAGTGTCACTTGTATATGATCTACCTTGTAGGCTAAATGTTAGGTAAAGAGAAGACAGAATCTATAAAAATAGAGACAGAGATAGGTTTAGATAAATAGATACATTTTATTTCTTACCCAAAGACAAGTCTTCAAATTGGTACAAATACAGACATCAGATTCTGGTTTCAACCGCACAGGGCTTCGCCGTCTGACTGAAGCCTTGGAGAAGAGACTCTCAAACTGAGCCAAACTCTCCCCTCTTTTATACTCTATCTTCTCCATAGAAGTGAATGGTGAGATACCTAGCTCCTAATATGTCTCAACTTCCGGAGATCATACTTTCCCATGTGATCTGCTATCTGATGTGCCCACCTCCTTCCGTTCTCAGCTACTGCTAATTATCAACATGTTTTGGGAAGCGTTGAGATAACAGTTTCACATCTTCCGGCTGCAATACTTTTCATACCTTTCTCATGAACTCTGTATTACCTCTGTATCATTGTATACCAAAACTAATAAGCTCCATTTTATTCATCTGATCTTTCATTACAGGTGCTATATTTGAATTAAAAATTGTACCAATTTGTGGCAGAACTCATTGTTCAGACCTGCTTTTTGCAGATTCTTCAAATATTACATCATTTACTTGTTGTTTGGCCTGGTCAGTACTTTTTCAGTTGTTTTTAGGCTGCATAGCTCTGGCCAGCAATATTCCAGTGGTAGCCTTAAAGCTAGGCCATATATTAACAGGGTTTAAGATGTAAAACCATGTGCCAGTGGCATAGCCAAGGGTGGGCCCAGGCCACATTGGGCTCAGGCCCACCCAGTAGCAGCACACCTATGACGTGGCTGGCAGGGATCCCCAAGCCCCCCCATCCGAAAACTCCCAACTACTCTCCCTCCTGCATACCTTCTAAATAGCATATCTTTGCCTGCAGTGAGCAGCGACTGATACATACTGTTCGCACTGGCCCCACAGCCTTCCCTCTGATGTATTCCCGCCTATGCGGATACAGGAAATTGCATCAGAGGGAAAGCTGTGGGGCTAACATAAGCAGTGTGTATTAGTTGCTGCTTGCTGCCAGTGAAAATCTGCTATTTAAAAGGTATGTGGGGGAGGGAGGATATTTGAGAGACCACATGGCATGCAGGCGAGATGGGGACAGACCAAATCACTTGTGGGACAAGATGGTGTTCTTCTGCCCACCCATCTTGGGCCCAGGCCCACCCAAAATTGGGTGTCTGGCTACGCCTCTGGTGCCAACACTGAATTTTGCTGGCACCCATATAACCAGTGGCGTAGGAAGGGGGGGCGGTCCGCCCCGGGTGCACGCCGCTGGGGGGTGTCGGCTCCGTGCTGGTGCAGTGCCCTCTCTGCCCCGGAACAGGTTACTTCCTGTTCCGGGACACAGAGAGCACTGAACCAGCGTGGAGCCAACACACCCCAGCAACGTGCAGTCAGGGCAGATCGGCCCTCCCGCCCGTCCCTCGCCGCAGGTATGCGCTCCGGGGGGGGGGGGGGGGGGGGGGAGGTATGCGCTCCGGGGGGGGGGGGGTGCACTCCAGCAGGAGGAGGGTGCGCAGCGGCGACCCGCCCCGGGTGTCAGCTCCCCTCGCTACGGCTCTGCATATAACTGCCAGCTCCTCTCCAATGGCTGCTCAGAGCTGATATTCAGCTGCACTGCCTGGTTAAGTGCTGCTGAATATCCATGGCTGGGTGCCCAGAAGCCTCTCCAGCCTGCTTAAATCGTTTTGAATATTGGGCGGCATGTTACATTTATAACAATAAACTTATGTTATTTCCTATCCTTAGGTTCATAGGGAACTGTTACCTATCATTCTCTGCACATGCCATGCAACACTCCCTCCCTCCTTCCTCCTTCCATCCAGTTATAGTCTGTGGAACTGGAAAAATTAGCAACCACAAACCTGGCCCATTTTCATTTCATTTACTAAATCTATGCTCACCTATTGTCACAGTTGTGTGTGGGTTATAGATAAACATTCACGGTAATTCTCATAAAGCAAAAGGATTACATAAAACAGGAAAAACAGATGTTAAAATAAAACAGTTTATTTTTTTGTTTGTTTTAAATTAATCTTTATTAATTTTTCATAAAACACAGACAACAAAAAATTTACAATCAGAATAACCAGCAAGAAGATGTACATTGAATTATCTCACAAACTAAGGGGTTCTTTTACTAATGTGTACTAACAGATTTAGTGCACGCTAATGATTAGCATGCGCTAAAGGATAAAATGCTCATAGGAATAAATGGATACCTTATCATTTAGGGACCCTTTTACTAAAGGGTTGGCACGCAGCAATGGGCTTGCCATGCGGCAAGCTGGAACAACTGTAGGCTTAACGCAGGCACCTGCAGTAGTTCCGCCTCCAGCATGCACCATTACCGGTGCGACAGAAAATCAGGTCTGATTTTCTAGAGTAGGGGTTACCCAGTGCAAGGCCACTGAGAGGGGGGGCAGGGGGGGCAAAATTCCCCAGGCCCGGGCCTCCAAGGGGGGCCCAGCGCCGGGGTCAGGCCGCTGGCACTGCAGTTCCTGGTCTCACTTGCCTGCCTCCTCAGCTCCGGGCCCCATGCATTCGAAGCGGCAGTCACAGATCGCCTCACTTCGGACCTTCCCTCCCTGTGTCCCGCCCTCGCAGAAACCGGAAGTTACATCAGACGAGGGCGGGACACAGGGAGGGAAGGCCAGAAGAGAGGCGATCTGCGACTGCCGCTTTGAATGCAGGGGGCCCGGAGCCGTGGAGGCAGGCAGGTGAGACCGGGGACTGCAGCGGCGGGGGGGAGCGACGGGGGGCGGCAGCGGCGGGGGGGGGGGGGGGTGGAGGTGGGGCGGCCTTGCCCCAGGCCCAGCCTAGTCTCTCGGCGGCCCTGACCCAGTGCTAATCAGGCAGTGCTGTGCGCTGCCAGATTACCGCCAGGTTAGTACGGGAGCCCTTACCGCCACCTCAATGGGTGGTGGTAAATGCCCCCCTCCCCCCCCCTAAATAGCCGTGCAGCAAGTGTGGACTTATCGCACGGCCATTTCTTTTTTTGGCCTTTTCACCCACTGCAATAAAACAAAAATGGCCACCACCGCTAGCGCAGGGCTCCTTTTACCGCAGCTTAGTAAAAGGGCCCTTTAGTGCAAGCTAATCATTAGCATGCACTAAATCCATTACTGCACCTTGGTAAAAGGACCACTTAGCAGGATAGAATAAAGATAATGATTACTCTGGTAAAACAATAAACCATTGATAAGATCAAGTAACATAGTAACATAGTAGATGACGGCAGAAAAAGACCTGCACGGTCCATCTAGTCTGCCCACGATAAACTCATGTGTATACCTTACCTTGATTTGTACCTGTCTTTTTCAGGGCACAGACCGTATAAGTCTGTGCAGCAGTATTTCCCGCCTCCCAACCACCAGTCCCGCCTCCCATCACCGGCTCCGGCACAGACCCCGTATAAGTCTGCCCTCCCCCATCCTAGCCTCTCAACCACCAACCCCTCTTTCCCCCGCCACCCAATTTCAGCTAAGCTTCTGTGGATCCATTCCTTCTGCACAGGATTCCTTTATGCCTGTCCCACGCATGCTTGAATTCCGTTACCGTTTTCATCTCCACCACCTCCCGCGGGAGGGCATTCCAAGCGTTCACCACCCTCTCCGTGAAGAAATACTTCCTGACATCTTTCCTGAGTCTGCCCCCCTTCAATCTCATTTCATGTCCTCTCGTTCTACCGCCTTCCCCTCTCCGGAAAAGATTCATTTGCGGATTAATACCTTTCAAATATTTGAACGACTGTATCATATCACCCCTGTTCCTCCTTTCCTCCAGAGTATACATGTTCAGGTCAGCAAGTCTCTCTTCATACGTCTTGGAACGCAACTCCCATACCATCCTCGTAGCTTTTCTTTGTACTGCTTCCATTTTTTTAACATCCTTCGCAAGGTACGGCCTCCAAAACTGAACACAATACTCCAGGTGGGGCCTCACCAATGTCTTATACAGGGGCATTAAAACCTCCTTTTTTCTGCTGGTCACACCTCTCTCTATACAGCCTAGCAACCTTCTCGCTACGGCCACCGCCTTGTCGCACTGTTTCATCGCCTTTAGGTCCTCAGATACTATCACCCCAAGATCCCTCTCCCCGTCCGTGTCTATCAGGCTCTCCCCACCTAACACATACGCCTCCCTTGGATTTCTACTCCCTAAGTGCATCACTTTGCATTTCTTCGCATTGAATTTTAATTGCCAAACGTTAGACCATTTTTCCAGCTTCTTCAGATCTTTTTTCATGTTTTCCACTCCCTCTGGGGTGTCCACTCTGTTGCAAATCTTGGTGTCATCCGCAAAAAGGCAAACTTTACCTTGTAACCCTTCGGCAATGTCACTCACAAATATATTGAACAGAATGGGCCCCAGCACCGATCCCTGAGGCACTCCACTACTCACCTTTCCCTCCTCCGAGTGAACTCCATTCACTACCACCCTCTGGCGTCTGCCCGTCAACCAGTTCCTAATCCAGTTCACCACTTCGGGTCCTATCTTCAGCCCTTCTAGTTTATTCAAGAGCCTCCTGTGGGGAACCGTGTCAAAAGCCTTGCTGAAATCTAAGTAGATGACGTCCATAGCACGTCCTTGATTTAATTCTCCTGTCACCCAGTCAAAGAATTCAATGAGATTCGTTTGGCACGACTTCCCTTTGGTGAAACCATGTTGTCTCGGATCTTGCAACTTATTGGCTTCCAGGAAATTCACTATCCTTTCCTTCAGCATGGCTTCCATTACTTTTCCAATAACTGAAGTGAGGCTTACCGGCCTGTAGTTTCCAGCTTCTTCCCTATCCCCACTTTTGTGAAGCAATTCAGGAAACAAAAAGAAAATTAAATAAAGGAACAGAAAGAATAAACTATATGAAAGATCAAATACAAAGGATAAAGAAGTAAAAATAAAAAGTTAAACCAACAAAAGGAAATGGGTCACTAGGAGACAAATCAAGGTGGAGTAATGAAGAAGCAATATAGGTTTTTAAAAAATAGAAATCAGCCCTTCAAAATCCAGAAGAAGTCATATCTATTATCAAACCTGGTCTAGATCTGATGGAGAATTGGACCTCCACCTTTAAACTAAAATTGAATAGAGAGAAAACAAAACTTCTCTTATCTAACCCTCACCGTGTCATAAACTGTCAAAACTTCACAGTTGATAATGTAACTTATCCATTGGAGTCCCAGCTAAAGATACTGGTATAATAATTGATTCCTACATGTTATTTGACATTCAAGTCCAAGCAGTCATCACAAACATTTGTACAGCAATGTGGAAACTGCAAAGAATCAGGCATCTCTTCCCTAATGATATGCTTAGAACCTTAGTACAAACATTCGTATTTATCACACTTCGATTATTGTAATGCCATTTATGCTGGCTGTAAGGAATCTTCCTTGAAAAAACTGCTCAAAATACAGCAGCCAGATTAGTCTACAAGGCCACGAGATTTCAAAGTGCAGCCCCTTTGATTACAAAGTTACACTGGCTCCCGATCAAAGCCAGAATAACATTCGAAATATGTACATGTGTTTTCAAAACTCTATATGACTCAACTCCTGATTATATGCAGCCTTTAATTGATCTCCCCCTTCACAACGGTCTCCCTGGTTCAAGAGATTATCTAACCCTCCACTATCCCAGCTGCAAAAATGTGATCTACAAGTCAATCTACATGTCTGAATTCCTTTACCTCTGTTTCAAATGGTGGAATTCCCTCCCAAAATTCATCAGATGGGAACCCAATTATTTGATATTCCGGAAACATCTTAAAGCCTCTCTGTTTAAATAATTTCTCACAGATGATCATAATTAATTTAAACCCCTAGTTGTACAATTATTCCAGTTTCTCAGTTCCATTCTAATTGTTATTATACATGGATAGCCATAAATTGTTACCTTTTTCTGCCTAGCATTCGTTTCCATATTACATATTGTAATACTCAATCCTCATTTACTATGTTATTACTACTTAATGTACATTACCCTGCATCACTTTTTGCACTGTTAATTACAATAAGTTGTTAGCCACATTGAACCTGATCTATTAGGATAAAATGGGATATAAAATGAATGACTGAATTAATTAATTAAGAGAACACTCAATTTCCAGACAGCCTAGATGTGATATCAAAGATAGTAACAGGTAACCATATTTGTTTAAAGAAAGGATGCTTATTATTCAGATTAGCAGTTAACATTTCTATAGCATAAACTGTTGTAGAGCTCAATTTATATTATTGAATAATCAGAACAGAATAATCAGGCCTTCAATTACCTAAAAACCCCTCCTTTTCCTTAGCTCAGAGGAAGGTTTGGATTCAGTCTAAATCAGGTACGCCTATCCATCAGCAAAAGTCCAAGAACTGGCCTATAGGTATCAGCTCTGTGGGTGTAATGGGTGCTTACCCCCAATACAAAACAAATTGTTGTACTGTGCCCAGAGAGGGGTAATTTGAGCTGAGTTTTACTCAATCCTTTTGAAAAGTTGCCTCCTTTGGCTGGGAGTGAGGTTAGGGGAGGGGAAACAAGACAAGGCGGGCTGCTGAGGTGCAGCAAGAGCATATGTTGCTCTGTACACATGATTACCAAGCAGACAGACAACACAGCAGCTCATGGTGTTAGTACTGTGAAACTGTTATGATTGGGGTCAGAACCCCTCTCATAACTTACCTCTTTCCTGGGGGTCAGCTTCTTAGCTGGCTTCTGTTTCTTTTGTCTGTCCTTTCTGAGCTGCTGGCTCTGTCTCCCTGTGCTGGCAGCTTCCAGCAGCATGGAGCTAATTGTTTCACTTTACTACAGCTGTGTGGGTGGGTGGACTGAGTTAGCTCTACCTCTCTTTGGGTGTACTGGCTTCAAGTGCTTCACGGTTTTGCATTGGTATGGGTTGGGCCTCTATGGGTTTCAGTGTGCTCTCTGGGTCAGTGTGCTGTTGCCTGGGTCTAGGGAGTGTGACATCATCAGGGAGGGCCTTAATAAGGAAGTGGTGTTGTTTCCTTCAGAGCCTTTGCAACAGTGGTGTTTGCTTTGGGTAGAGTGGTGCAGTGTGCACTTCTGACTTTGTGTCTAGTTTCCCTGCTTGCTTTTGCTAAGAGCCAGGTTAGTGTTAGTCCAGTGTGCACTGGTGTCTGTGTGTTTAGCTTTCCTGCTTTTCCCTCTTGGTTTTGGAAGCATTGCTATGTGTAGGGCTTTGGAAGCTCTGTTGCTGATAGAAGTACTTCAGGGTTTGGTGTTGTTAGGAACATTGCTGATAGAAGTACTTCAGGGTTTGGTGTTGTTAGGAACACTGCAGAGTTTGCTGTTAGAAGTACTTCTGGTGTTTGTGCTATTGGGAGCATTGCAGTCTTTGCTGTTGGTGTTTGGTGATTTAGAATCACTTTTGGCTTATGTGTTAGCTTCCCTGCTTTTTCCTTGTGGCTCCCCTGTCTTCCCTTTAAATGCTAGGAGCTCTTCTGGTTGCTTGCCAGAGTAGTGCTTAGGAATCTCCTTGTTAGTTTTGTTTCTAGCTTGCTAGAGCAGTGCTTAGGTAGCTTGTTAGGAAGTCCCTTTGTTGAGCAGGGCTTAGGAGCTCCTGTTTAGTATAGGGCTTAGGAAGCCCTTTTGTCAGTTTACTGTTAGGAACACTCCTGCTGGTTTAGGGCTTGGGAGCATGTAGATCAGTTTAGGTTTAGGAGTACTTCTGTTTCCAGTCCTGGTCCCTGTGTCATCCGGTATCCAGTAAGTCCTGCCGGCTACTCGAACCCAGGAGCTCAACTCCTGGGGGGCCTAGTAGCTAAGTGCAGGTGAAGCTGTGTGGACCAGTCTGGTGTGCTCCAGTCCTGTGTTCTCCAGTCCGGAGGATTCCAGTCCATGTGTTCCGGTTCGCTGGGCAGTGCCTGCAGTCCCTGCCGGTGTGCTTGCCCAGTGTTGGTTGGTGGATTTTGCCTGCTGTTGTCGCTCCTCGGCAGCAGCCCAAGGGCTCACGTTTGCTCCAGAGCCCGGCCCCGAGGGCTCTGAACCTGAGAACCTGACAGAAACATTTATCCCTTAAAGTCTCAGCAGTTCTGCCTCAGACCGGCATCTGGCAGAGATGATGGGAATGAGGTGGATGAGAAGAAATGTCTGACAAGCGAGTGCTAGTGCAATGTAATAATTTATTTTCTAACAGGGGACTGAGAATACCATTAAACATCAAGTACTACATTCACAGCAAAGAAAATGGAACTCTTGAACTCCTTCTTTGACCTCTGTGCTCTTATCACTGGTAGGAAAGAGGTTACATCCAGACCCAGCAATTATCTTCTTTGAACTTAAATGTTAATTATACATGATCTCAATTAGAAAAGGAAGGACCTCAGCAGCGACTCTTTTCATATGAGCATACAAGCCCATAACTCACCTGCCTCCTTGTCGGTCTTTTTTTTTTTTGCCCACATTCACATATATTTGACATTAAACTTTACTTCAATATAAAAAGCCACAAAGGCAACAATTATCTTTATCGATGCATAGGACTCGGATGCTAAATCACCAACATGCAGCATGTTTCGCAGCTGCTGCCTCAGGGTGTGGACTGGTATTGCTTAAGCTGCACTCAAACATTGTGCTGAACCCCTGACAGACTTGGTTGAGAAGCACTGGCCTAGGGTACAAGACTGAGTTATACCAATGTCTGGCACTACAGGAGAATGGCACAAGTTGGAAGCTCCACATATAAAAAAATTGGTCTTCCAGTTTTAAAGCGATAGAGTTGTTAAATATTGAAATGACACTTTAACAAAGAATGTCATGCAATGAGAAGGCATATGACTTAGACCAAAATATAAATTCTTGATTTCACATATCATATCAGTGTTTTATAGCACCCCAGAAAAGGTCAATATGCCACATCAGAATAAATCAACATGCTGTATGTCTGTTCTGTGGTGAAACTGGTGGAGCATCTGCTCCAAAAATATGCATTTAGGAGCTGACTTTGTTGCTGGCTTAATGCTCCTGCCTAAACTTCATTTCCCCTGCATCATATGATCAAGGAAAATATTCTGCTCGTGTATTTTCCATCCAATGGTAAGTTTTTCTTCTATTAGGAAAAAAAAATGATGGGTCAGCCAAGGTTAATATCTTGGCTGCTAGCAAGATGTAGTTTACTCCAAACCCACATCTCCTACAGGTAGTTTCCCACATCTTCAAAACAAATAGCTACTTCTTTTTTGTTTTGTTTTCAGAACAGAACAATTATTTTCTTTAAGTTATAAGAGTGGAAAACAAGAGAGGCTGGATGGTGGAGGAAAATGGAAAAACCCTTTGTCTATCTAGACTTCTAGAGTACATGGGTCCAATTACATGAACTGGCCAAAAAACATGAGCTGTAGTGTTCCAGCAATTACTCTGATATACGTTTCATTGATTTTCTTTGCACAGTCATAAACGGTACTGTACAAAAAACACTTTTAGCTTAGTATTCAATCTTTTCCCCATTCTCTGATCTTTTCTTTTCATGTTTCTTCTTCACCTCTGCTTTCTTGTATGCTCAGCATCCTTCTCTCCCTTTCTACCTCTCTCAAGCAACAGTCGGAATATCGGCAGGTGCTCGGTTAACTTCCAGGTTGGTGTTGGCACCTAAAATCAGGCTTTTAAAGTTAGGCACCAAAATGTTGATGCCCAAATGCCAAATTAGAGTCTGCTCTTTACCAGAATATACATCCTCCATTCTGTCATTCTTTCCTCCAGAGGCAACTGGTATTGCATTTAACAGTGTAATCACATGACCAAAAGAACCAGAACTGGTGTTAGGGGGGTGGTACAAACAGGGCAATTGCCCTGGGTCCTCATACCAGAGGGGGTCCCAAGTCTGCCTGAAGCTGAAGAAGGCACAGCCTGCTAGTGGGCTTCGGGGGGCCCCTTCCTACTTTCGACTCTGGCCACCAGCATGTTAAGCACAAGCCCTGAAAATACCTGTTCTTAAAAATGGAAGAATCTTGAAGTGCAGTTCAGGTCTTTCTAGCTCTTAACCCCTTGTTGGAGCAATGGTGATGCATTTTCTCTAAATCGTTCTGTGTACAGCAGGTGGAATGGGAGAGGAACAGCAGTCTTTAGTCTAATAGTGGCCTGGTGGTAGCAAGATCTTTGAATATGACTCAGTCACTCTGTGTACAAACTAGGGTTATACCGAATATTCATATTTGATTCGATTTGGTCCCGAAAAGTGCCCTGAATATATTATCCGTGTTCTGTTGAATAGTAATTTACATTTGAATATGAATAATCCAGGGCTCTACAGTGGTAAATCCTACTAAAATAAACACTTGATCTCTGATTTCACATTGCTACTTTTATTATTTGTTATGTTAAAGTTCAATGCCCATTATTCATATTCGGTATTTGTATTCGGCTGAATAATATTTTTCATTATTCGTATTTGGCCAAATAGTAAAATATCCTATTCGGTACAGCTCTAACATAGGTATGGTAATTTTATTACAAGCTACCTGGCAGGCAAGTAGGCATCACCTTTATCTTTATAAACAGCAGAAATTGCACCTATCTTACAGCAGGGGTGTAGCAGCCAGACTTTGGCGGAAGGGGGGTCCAGAGCCCGAGGTGAGGGGACACATTTTAGCCCCCCCCCCCCCCGCCCGGTGCTGCTGTCACCACCACCGCCAACAACAACTTTGACCCCCCCCTTCTGCCAACGACCCTCTCGACCCTCCTCCCGCCGCCAACCCTCCCCCGCCGCCACCTACCTTTGCTGGTGGGGGACCCCAACCCCCGCCAGCCGAGGTCCTCTTCTTCCGGCGCAAGGCTAGCCTTGCAGATCAGCCAGCAACGTGGCTGATCTGACATCAGACTCACAGAAACAGAACGAAGCCTTGTGCCGGCAGAAGAGGACCTTGGCTGGTGGGGGTTGGGGTCCCCCGCCAGCAAAGGTAGGCGACGGCGATGGCGGCGGCAGGGGAAGGTTGGCGGCAGGAGGGGGGTCAAGAGGGTCGTCGGCAGGGGGGTCCAGGGCCAACTCTATGGGGGCCCAGGCCCCCGTGGCCCCACATAGCTACGCCACTGACTTACAGTTGTGGATAATTACAGTCCATTAACTGGCTAAGTAACTACATTAAGGTAGGACGGCAAAACAGCTGTCCTAACTTTGTGGTGAGTTAACCGGGCACTGGTTTGAATATCCAGAGCTGCCAAGAGGGAGGGGCAGTGTGGGCAAAATTCTCCAGGCCCAGGCCTCCAAGGAGGGCCCAGTACCAGGGTCTCTCTCTCTCTCTCCTGCTTCTGATGGGACCCAAGTGATAATGTCCTGACAGAAAACTGCGGCACTAGGCCCCCCTTGGAGGCTGAGAAGGACCCGGAGGAGCACCTCCAGCGCTGCTCTTCTGCCCAGCTGAGTGGCTGCTTTTCCTCTCAGGTGCGAATGCTCGGTTTTAAATTGACCATGCCCTGAGAGAAAAAGCAGCCGCAGGGGCAGGCAGTCAGCACTGGAGGAAGACGTCTTCTGCTGGCGGGGCTTCAGGATCCCTGCCAGCCAGCAAGGTATTTCAATTGCAGCAGCGATCTGGGGGGGGGGGGGGTGCAGCAGCAACGATTGTGGGAGCGGTGGCCACGATTCCAGGGGGCGGTGGCCCTGGGCCCGATTCAGTCTCTCGGCGGCCCTGTGAATATCTGCTGGTGTCCGGTTTACTTCTGGGTCAGCAGACATACCTGGATATTCAATGCCAGGAACCGTCTCTATACATACCTACTGCCCAAACTCTGCCCCTATACCCATCTATAGACAAAGTTCACTTTATCATGTCATGGCACATACTTTTATGCTGGTCAATATGCACTAAAATGACTTTATAACATTACCTCCTTAATGTAAAAGCAGAGCTAAGCAAGGGAGGGGGGGGGGGGACCAGTTAGGAGCAGGACAGCTAAAAGATCCATCTATCAGAGACTTTTCCTAGTTGGAAACTGCAGAGCTCTTGCTGCTTCTGCTAGTCTGGGACGCAATGGTAAGACAAAGCCTCTACTGTCACCGAGCCAGAGAAATACCAGTTGAAAGAGAGAGGAGAGGGCATAAAGTGGAAGCTCTTGGCAGAGGACAAGGGAAGAGAGAACACTGGAAAGAAGATGAGAAGAAAGAAGAGTGTCACACTGTTTGATTTGTGACCCTCTAATTGCCGCTGCCTTTCTCACTAAAAGTTGTTGGCACTGGTTCAGTGCTGGACTCAGAACCTTTGAATATCAGCTTCCCTTTTTTTTAACCATTCCGAGTGCTTTTCTGGAAATCAGAATAATTAAACAAAAAAGGGTATGAGAGGCAAATTGAGAACTGGTCTGGGTTAAATTCAAACCTACTAAATGGGCAGGAAGCCAGGGTCAGCTGAAACCTGATGTTGAATATCTCTGGCCCAGCTCTCATGGGAGTATTTGCAAATGCATTTGTACATTTAAAGCATCTTCAAAAGGCTTGTGTTGTCTTTGTAGAGTTCAAATCTCTGAATATTTGCATAAATCAGCAAACTGTTTCAAAATAAATTTTGAAAAAAACCCCATTGAATTTGATGCAAAGTACAATTTGAATTCAGATGTAAAGATTCCTTCAATGCACTGTTCTTCAAAACAAGACCTATGGGCCAGTGGCAGCTGCTGGGAACTTCTAGGGCAGCCTCCATCATCATTCTGCAACCAGGCCACCATCATAGGCTGTTGAAAGTGAAGCCTGCAAGCACCAAAGAGGTTTTATGTCAGGAACCTATCTCACCCATTCTGTGGGCTGAAGGCAGTGGGTGGAACTTGCCGCCATATTGTGTGACCCTCAAACATTTGCAGATGCTTTGTGAGGGTTATGACTGCCTAAGTGTCATAACCCTCACAAATATGAAAGTTTCCCATATGTAACCAGAGGGTTTTGTTTTTAACCTCTGGGGGGTCCTGGGGTGTGAGTCATAGTCCGTGGGTGCTCTGGAGTGGCAGACTTGTTTTTGGAGCTGCGAGAGGCTTAATTTTTGTAGGGGGGGCAGCTTTAACATAGTAACATAGTAAATGACGGCAGAAAAAGACCTGCATGGTCCATCCAGTCAGCCCTACAAGATAAACTCACATGTGCTACTTTTTGTGTATACCTTACCTTGATTTGTATCTGTCCTTTTCAGGGCACAGACCGTGTAAGTATGCCCAGCACTATCCCCGCCTCCCACCACCGGCTCTGCCACCCAATCTCAGCTAAGCTCCTTAGGATCCATTCCTTCTGAACAGGATTCCTTTATGTTTATCCCACGCGTATTTGAATTCTGTTACCGTTTTCATTTCCACCACCTCCCGCGGGAGGGCATTCCAAGCATCTACTACTCTCTCCGTGAAAAAATACTTCCTGACATTTTTCTTGAGTCTGCCCCCCTTCAATCTCATTTCATGTCCTCTTGTTCTACCGCCTTCGCACCTCCGGAAAAGGTTTGTTTGCGGATTAATACTTTTCAAATATTTGAACGTCTGTATCATATCACCCGTGTCTCCTTTCTTCCAGAGTATACATGTTCAGGTCATCAAGTCTCTGCTCATACGTCTTGTAACGCAAATCCCTTACCATACCTTAAGAAAGGCCCTGGCTCTACCTGAGCCTTGGGACTCCTCCAGAGGTTAAAAAAGTGTCAGATTACATATGGGAAGCTTTCAAATAATAAAAAAAAGCTGTCAAATAAAAAGAAAACCACACATAGGCAGTTATAAACCTCACAAATTTGCTATTGTTTTCAATAGCGTCTGTGAATGTTTGGAGTCACACAATATGACGGCTGCTTCAACTTTTTGACATCTCATCTCTTCATAAAAACTCCTTGGCAAGCACTGTGAACACTTTCATCTTCACGGATAGGACTTCCTGTTGCTGACTAGCACTTTCAAAAGACAGGGGCGTGGCAGGAAGCAGACATTCTCAGCCTCACTGTTTCCTGAAGCTTATACACCCAGCTTGCCCAGCCTGCAAGGCAGGGCCAGTTTTAGACATGGTGGGGACCAGGGCAGAAATTAAGGTAGGAGCCCCTGATCCCCTCTCCTTCCCTCCCCACCTGCATTTCTACTGCACAATCCAGGTATCTCTTACCCTTCTCACCACCATGGTCTGTCTCCCTCCCTTCCCCTTACCTTGTGGTCTTCTTTAAAAATGTATTTCCCTTCTCAGAGGGGCCCCGGCACAGCAGCCATCCTCACAAGCTGTCTCCAGCTGCCCCAAAGCTTTCCCTCTCTGCCGCAATCTGCCCAGGCAGAAACATGAAATTGCGTCAGAGGGGGGTGGATTGTGGAAGAAAGGGAAAGTTTCAGGGCAGCCGGACGCAGCTTGTGAGGATGGCTGCTGTGCTGGGGCCCCTCTGAGAAGGGAAATACATTTTTAAAGAAGATTGGGAAGGTGAAAGAAAGGAAGATGGAGACGGACTGTGGTGGGAAGAAGGGGAAGAGATGCTTGGACTGCAGGGCCCCCTGGAGCTGTGGGGACGAGGGCAGCTGCCCTGTTTGCCCCCCTCCCCTAAAGCCAGCCCTGCTGCAAGTTATACTGAATCTCCAACCTGATGCTCCTTGACCAGCCACAGCTTCTTGGGGCCACAGTGCTCCTGCTGTCCTTGCCCCATAGGGGGCACCAGCACAGCAGTTTAAGAAGGTGCAGATTTTATATTGAGATTCTCTCTAATCCTGTATAAAATTCACACTTTACTCTCATATAGAATAATAATTTGAATGTAGCTATTAGCTATAATGGTAGTTTTATGGAATGGCTGATGCTAGATGGGGGGCTTCTTTATGCATAGATGAGTCTTGTCTTTTTAAATTAATTTAAAGGGGGGATGTTGTGATGTGGTGGTAGGCATGATGTATAGAAATGTCAGTTTGGTTTGCTTCCCCTATTGCAGTGGTGTGCTGGAGCCAGCTCGCACCGGCTCACAAGAGCCGGTTGTTAAATTTACTGGCATCTTGCGAGCCGGTTGTTTGCCCGTGCGAGCCGGCTCGCCTCTGCTCCCCCGCTCGTCCATCTTTCATCTGCCCTCTGCAGATCTGCCGATAGTAGCCCTGGTTTCCTTCTTGCCCCGCCGCCCTGCCTTTAAAATTTTTATTTTCCCTCGAGGCGCACCAGCGTTGAAGCGAAGGCAGCAGGCTCAGCTCGGTTCCAGCCTTCGTTCCGTTCCTTCGCATCATGGCTTCGCCCTCGCACAAACAGGAAATATGTCAGGGGAGGGCGGAGCCATGATGCGAAGGAACGGAACGAAGGCTGGAACCGAGCTGAGCCTGCTGCCTTCGCTTCAACGCTGGCGCGCCTCGAGGGAAAATAAAAATTTTAAAGGCAGGGTGGCGGGGCAAGAAGGAAACCAGGGCTAATATCGAGGAGCAGAGCTGCAGAGGGCAGACGGAAGATGGACGACCAGGGGAGTGGGGAGGGCTGGAAGAAGGCAGATGGAGGAGAGGAGGGCAGGGGGGAGACGAGGGTTGCTGGACATGGGTGGGTGGATGGAGGACAGGGGAGAGGAGGGTTGCTGGACATGGGTGGGTGGATGGAGGAGAGGGGAGAGGAGGGTTGCTGGACATGGGTGGGTGGATGGAGGAGAGGGGAGAGGAGGGTTGCTGGACATGGGTGGGTGGATGGAGGAGAGGGGAGAGGAGGGTTGCTGGACATGGGTGGGTGGATGGAGGACAGGGGAGAGGAGGGTTGCTGGACATGGGTGGGTGGATGGAGGACAGGGGGAAGACGAGGGTTGCTGGACATGGGTGGGTGGATGGAGGACAGGGGAGAGGAGGGTTGCTGGACATGGGTGGGTGGATGGAGGAGAGGGGAGAGGAGGGTTGCTGGACATGGGTGGGTGGATGGAGGACAGGGGAGAGGAGGGTTGCTGGACATGGGTGGGTGGATGGAGGACAGGGGGAAGACGAGGGTTGCTGGACATGGGTGGGTGGATGGAGGACAGGGGAGAGGAGGGTTGCTGGACATGAGTGGGTGGATGGAGGACAGGGGGAAGACGAGGGTTGCTGGACATGGGTGGGTGGATGGAGGGCAGGGGAGAGCAGGGCTGCTGGACATGGGTGGATGGATGGAGGGCAGGGGAGAGGAGGGTTGCTGGACATGTGTGGAGGAGAGGGAAGGGAGAGAGAAGAAATGCTGGACATGGGTAGAGGGGAGGGAAGAGTGAGGAATGAGATGAGAAGAGAAGAGGGAAAAGGAAGAGAGGAGAATAACTGCAAATGGATGGAGAAAATAGGCAGAAGCTGAGGACCAGAAATGAAGAAAAAAGAAGGAAAGAAATAAATGGAAAGGAAGCCCTGGAAACGGAGTTAAGAGGACAGATAGCAGCAGAATCGGATACTGGGCCAGCATGAGCAGAGAAAACAGTCACCAGACAACAAAGGTAGAAAAAAACTCATTTTATTTTCATTATTGTGTTTGGAATATGTTCACCTTGAGAATCAGGTGCTCAACATTAAATGTTTATATTTATTTACTTATTTATGGCATTTTATCCCACATTAAACATGAATTAGATTGGAACCTGGGATCATTTAATAGCTTTTTCCTGGAGAGAGTAATGCATTGCCCCCCCCCGGCTATAGCCAGCTCTGCAATTTAGGGGGGCGCAGAGGTGGATGGGGGGGCGCCGAGGTGGATGGGGGGGGGGCGCAGTGGTGGAGGGGGGGGGCGCCGAGGTGGACCGGGGAGAGAGCCTGTTGTTAAAAATTTACCAGCACATCTGCCCTATTGCCACCCCAAATTCTTCTGTCCAAAGCACCATTGGTCTGCTGGCCTTCCTCCCCATCTTGGCTGACAGATCTGGTTTGGGCAGGTCCTGAGGAGAACCACTGCTCAATTGCTCCATGCAACCCCCACCCACCCAGCAACTAAAGCAAGCTTGAATGAAAAAGAAGTGTGTATGTAACTGTCTCTGTTCTGGAGCAGTAAGCTTATTTCATTGGGATATGCAAAAGAACCATTCCACAAGACTAGGGCCTTGAATGAACCAGGGAGCCGCCGAGCTGCCAAAGAACACCTGCATTTGACCAAAGCAAGGGATCTTCTTAACCAGTAATGACCAGAGAAGTCAACTGGGGTGTGGAGAAGGGTCTTGAAATCTGAGTCAATTTACTAAAACTTTCTAGACAGAGAGAAAGCAGTTATTAGGACATTTATTGGTAGTATAACTGTATACTACTGTAATTTTAGTGACAAGTTAGCAGTTAACACTGTTAGCTACTAACAGTGACACATATAGCTGTCGGTAGTCACTAGTGAACAAGTGGTTTAGGAAGGGGGTACAAGGGTTTCATTGATCTGTTAAAGGGGTGCAGGAACCAAAAAAAGATTAAGAACATTTGGATTAAAGGATAGAGCGGGGACCGCTGGAAAAGATCTCTCATCCTGTCTTTCTTCTGACTCTTAGCCAGGAGATGCAATCTCATCAATATACCATTTCTCTCAACATACTGCTTTCAGGGCAATGAATAAAATGGATCATACTCAACCCAACAGCTCCCAAAATCTCATTCACTTTATTGCTTTCCACATAAAAGACAATCAATGGTTATTTTTAGCTAGTTAATATCCCTTGAAATTGGGAATTATTATACAGCCTTACTGTGCTCTCTTAACAGACCCTTTTGCTAGACTGAGCTTCCAAGGGAAAATATTTAGACTAGAACTTTTTATGAGGCATGGTTCCCTACAGTAAACATTTTATTGGTTCATTTCTGCCTTTATCACTGGCTGTTGTTTACTGTGGTCATGATTAGCTGTCTTTATGCAAATGTGCTCTCTCCCTCTCTCCCCTCCAGCCTCAAACATAAACACAGCCATTTCAGCAAAGCTGTCCTATATGGAGTTCATTACGGTTAGTGGATTTTGTGTCTATGCTGCATTAGCAATTGTGGGGAAAAAAAAACCCTGTAATAAAAATACAGGTAATGACTGCTTAGTTGAATTCACAGGGAAAAAAAGTCACTTTATTGGCTATTGACTTAAAAAATGACTTCTTGGTGGCACATCTTGTATCTGGCTAAGTCCTGCTAACCTGGAGATAGTCATCAGTGAAGTAATGAGGCATTCACAATACAGATTATATATTTTTCAAGTCATATACAATTCATGATGAACAGTATACTATTTGAATTCCAAGGCCATTTGGTAGATGCTTCTATGCATGAAAATGTTTTGCATGTTGTTGATCAATAAGTACCAATAAGTCTTTTTTTAATGCCCATAGGCCAGTTGAAGATAAGTAGTTGAGAGCCAGTTTTCTTTTCATTAAAATGTTATAATGGATTACAAATCTGTTACAATAAGATATTCCTTCTGTTCTTGTATCTGTGGGAAGAATCTCAATATACATGACTCGGTGGAACAATAGCCTAGACAAAATGGCAGTGGTATAAAATAGATAAGTAGTATAAAATCTGTTTTACTCTTTTGGGACCTTGCCAGGTATGGATTGGCCACTGTGGAAACAGGATACTGGGCTTGATGGACCTTTGGTCTGTCCCAGTATGGCAATGATTATGCTCTTATTATTAAAAGTTATCAAAACTAATGTCAAGGCTGAAATACAGATGTTCATAAACCTAAAATAAACTCATAGATAGTAACTAGCTTATGAATCAAGGCCTTAAAAATATTTTGTTTTGAAGACCTCAGCTGGGAGATAAGGATGGATAATGTTTTTTTACTCCATCTAAAATAACTCTCCAAAATCGTCACTGGTCTTTGTTTTTTTTTTTCTTTTGTTAAAAGTCTCTTAAATTAACATGCTATATTTCACTGAAGACTTTAAAGCTCAATCCAAAATTTATTTTAATTGTGTCGGCTCCAGGGGTATTTCTGGTCAGACATGAGTCATGTTTTGCCATCTGGCTGTGGATCCACCCCCTAGGCAAAAATAAAATCGCAAAAATTAAATATAATCCCAATGTTCACAAATCAGATTTTTAATATCTATTTTTACCTATGTGTCTCTCACACCATCCTTTCTGACTTTACTACCTTCTTGTCCTCAAGATGGCGGCGGTGTTTTTCATATGGTAATTTATATGACAGCTGACTCCTATGTCCACCAATCGGGATCCAATAATTAAATTAAGGTTATCTATTCTAATTCTGCATTAAGTCCTCTAGGGGTCATTATTCGCAATGTAAAAATCCAGAATTGTTCTCTGTAATTTAGTTTCTGTTCTAGATTACCTCCCTCCCACCCATTGGGTATACATTCTATCACCTACCATTGTAAATCCTTCCATTCATGCTGTTCTTTCCAATGGCCTGACAGCAGAGCTAGTACATTTTCTGTAAGGATACGAGATTTATGTTCATTCAAACGCATCTTGACTGGGCGGCTACTACGACCCATGTGACATTCAATCATGTTGGTACTATTGTAGGAAGTGTTCGAGCTTGATTTCAGTAGATTTCAGTGTGTGACCCATCCCAGGATCAGTCTAAACTGGTCCTGGGTTGGTCAAAACACACACCACTGTCATCTCCGGCATTGTTCACATGAATCCCCCAAATTTAAAAGGGGCCACCTCACCATATCGCTAATTAGATAAAATCTCATCAATGGTTTTCCCCCTCTTATATGCTATCCTCGGAAAGTCTTCGAATCCCGGGTATAGTTGCAACACATGCCAATGAGATCTCAAAGACTGTACTATCATATTTTAAAAATTAGAGAATGGCAACACATGTGATTCTCTCATGTTGAACAGGACTCTTCTCCTGCAAAAGTAATTCCCATTGAGCGAACCTCGCTCTCAAATATGCTTGCTTCAGATATTTTCTCGGGTAGCCTTTTTCTTCAAATCACCTAGTTAATAACTGAGCATGTTCTTTAAAATCCTCTAAGGTGGTATAGATCCATCTAAGGCATAAATATTAACTAATTGATAAGTTAAATTTCAACCTATAAGAATGAAAACTATTAATTCTTAAAAGGCTATTTCGTTCAACTGGTTTTCTTTGTAGTGTGGTCAATAGTCTACCCCATTCTTTCATAACCCAAACATCCAAAAATTCAAGCTTGTCACGAATGTATTTTAATGTAAATTTCAAATTATTGTCCCGTAAATTGATCCAGGTTTAAAAATTCTTTAACATTTCCTCTGAGCCATGTCAGATGAAAAAAAACATCATCCAAGAATCTTTTCCAAAGTATCACAGATTGATACTGTACTAAAGAATATAAATATTTTTGTTCAAACTTAGCCATATATAATGTAGCTACTGATGGGGCTAATGTGGCTCCCATGGCCACCCTCCTTTTTGCTTATAAAACCCACCACACCAAAAATAATTTTCCGTAATAACTAATGTTGCCAAAGATATCAAAAAGGACGTAGAAATCTGTGTAGGTTGTGGTCTGTTCTCCAGTGTTTGGTAAATAACATCTCGGACTCCCATTTGTGGAATTACACTGTACAATGCTGTCATATCAAATGTAGCCAATAACATATCCTCCTGCCATACAGATGGAGGTAAAGATTATATTATATTTAGAAAATGTGTAGTATCCTTTAGATATGATGGTATTTTTGATACCTCCAATCTCAAAAATTTGTCCAAAAATATGGACAAAGGCTCTAATATTGAGTCTCTAGTTGATACTATCGGTCTTCCCAGAGGCTGTTGCACATTCTTGTGTATCTTCAGGACAAAATAAATCTTTGTTGTCCTCGGTTGCTGTTCCATCAAAAATGCTGCTTCTTTTTCAGTTAACATACCACTCTTTGATACAGGTTGTATTATATTTTGTGTTTATGCATGGGATTGTCTTCTAATTTTTTAATATGTTGTATCACCTGACAATTGTCACTGGCTCTCATCATCATAACTTCTTTTAGATTTTTTTTTTTGGGGGGGGGGGGGGGATTTTGCTCACACCTTTTTCTGTAGTAGCTCAAGGTGAGTTACATTTAGATACTCTGGATATTTCTCTGTCCCAGATGGGCTCACAATCTAAGTTTGTACCTGAGGCGATGGAGGATCAAGTGACTTGCCCAAGATCACAAGGAGCAGCAGTGGGATTTGAACCAGCCACCTCTGGATTTCAAGGCCAGGGCTCTAACCACTAGGCCACTCCTCAACTCCATTGCCCCACCTTTGTCTGCATACATAACTATTAACTCATTTGAATTATGTAATTCACAAAGTCCCCTATACTCAGCTTTTGTGAGATTTCTGCGTTGACCCTGTAGATCCATATTCAACTCAATACTGTCTGAATTGTGTACTACATGGCTTATTATAAGAGCATATGCATTACCATACTGGGAATAAAGGCCCATCAAGCCCAGTATCCTGTTTCCAATAGTGGCCAATCCATGTCATAAGTACTTGCAAGATCCCAAGTAAAGCAGATTTTATGCTGCTCATCCTAAAAATAAGCAGTGGATTTTCCCAAGTCCATTTTAATAATGGCTTATGGACTTTTTTTTAGGAAATTGGCCAAACCATGTTTAAACCTTACTAAGCTAACTGCTTTTACCACATTATCTGGCAACGAATTCCAGAATTTATTACACATTGAGTGAAGAAATATTTTGTCTGATTTGTTTTAAATGTACTACTTGGTAGCACCATTGCATGTCCCCTAGTTCTTGTATTTTTGGCAAGAGTAAACGTGATTCGTGTCTATCCGTTCCACTCCACTCAGTATTTTATAGACCTCAATTATGGTATACCTGATGATCTCTTGTACAATCTCTCTGTGATTTTAAATAAGGTACATCCACCATATACTCAAAATCACACACCATGGGCTTGATTCAGTAAATGGCGCTGAAATATAAGTGCTGGGAAAAATCAGCGCTCAGTGCTGTTGTATAAAGGGCACTCCGGAACGAGCATCCTTTATAGAATAGCGCCTAGTGGGGATTCTCATGTCCAACTTTGGGCATGAGGACTTACGCCAGCTGAAACCTGGTGTAAATCTTGGCATGCAAATTGGCCGTGGATCCCTGAAATTCTATAACAGTGTGCATAATTGATTGGAACGCCCCTGAGATTCCCCATGTCTCTTTTTGGGTTGCATATAAGAGGATTTGGGCACGGATCATTATAGAATTGTGCATAGCCAGATTCGCATGCAAATCTAAATTGGATCCAATTAATATCAATCATTGATTGTTAGCTGCCAATTATTGATTGTTAATGGCTCGTTAACTAATTTATTTGCACATGGATCTCAGGATCATGTGCAAATTTGGGCACGTTTATAGAATCTGGGGGAGTGTAACCATAAGTGTTATTTTATAACACACCAAAGATAAGAACAAATATTAGTGATATTAATGGCATCGTTATCTATATTATAGCAAAACTAAAAAAAAAAAACACTTGCATTATTGGAAAAGAAGGAGAAGCAAGACTGCCACTTGATCAAATACGCTTAAAGTCAAAGACCTAGCAACAAAGAGGTTATAGGACTTGTTCAAGGTCACCCACAATGAATCAACTTATGGTTTCGGGGTTTGTAGTTTTACAATAGAGTTGCAACGCTAAACTCTCAGCCTTGAGAAGAAGAAAGCCAGGTCTTGTAACCTCATGACATGATCAGGGAGCCTCTCGTATAGCAAGCGTGCTATGGGAAAGAACAGCATTACAATAATTATATTCACTTTATCAAAATTAGACTGATGTACTTTGTGTGCTAATCAAATATTTCTGTGACCTGTGAAATATGGCCTCCCTCTCAAATTTAATGGTCAAACTATATGGACTCATTCACAAACCCTAAAAGTGTCCCAAGCTAGAAGAGCACAGATCAGAGTTGGCCACTTCAAATAATCTTCCATCTTCGGTGCACTTTGAACAAGTGTTACTGTATATTTTTGAGTTTCTGATTCCTGGTGCTAGTTCTCCCTCTTTTAACATCTTTATTTTATTTGGTGGTGATAACATAGAACCAGATAAATATTTCATACTGATGGCCTTAGTTAATAATTTAACTGCCCTCTGAGTAGCAAAATGCCCGTAGTGATGACAACTTATACTGAGGGCTCCTTTTACTAAACTGCGGTAAACACTAGTACGTGTTTACCAGAGCTTAAAAGGACTTACCACAGGGAGTGCTCAGGTGTCTATAAAATGTTTTATTTTATTTCTTCTGAGAAAGGGTATGTCTGGGGTGGAGAGTTGGCTTTGCTGCGCTATTCAGTGCAGCTACATTGCTGCACACTAAGGGGCCCTTTTACTAAACGGCGGTAAGCTCACAGCGGACTTACCGCCTGCCAATCTGGATATACCACTGGCCCAACATGGGCATCGGCGGTATTTCCTCCCCAACATGCAGCATTTCCAGCGCTAGCAGAAATATTTTTAAAATATTTCCGCAGGGGGTTACCCGGCAGTAATTGGGCAGTGCCATGAGGCACCCGGTTACTGCCGGGTAAGCGCAGGAGTCCTTACCTCTACCTCAGTGGGTGACAGTAAGTGCTCCCCCCTGCATGGCCACATAGTAAGAACATTCTTACCGCATGGCTACATCTTTTTTTTTTAATATATATAAAATTAAATAAATCCCATCAATTAAGGATAGACACAAACCTGAGATGTATACCTCAAGGATATCCTAAGTTGTTGATTTACTATTTTTTTTTGTTACATTTGTACCCTACGCTTTCCCACTTATGGCAGGCTCAATGTGGCTTACATGGGCAATGGAGGGTTAAGTGACTTTGCCCAGAGTCACAAGGAGCTGCCTGTGCCTGAAGTGGGAATTGAACTCAGTTCCTCAGGACCAAAGTCCACCACTCTAACCACTAGGCCACTCCTCCACTGTTGCTACTATAGATTCTACATGGAATGTTGCTATTCCACTAGCTGTAGAAGTCAGCCCTTGCAGATCACCAATGTAGCCGCGCAGGCTTCTACATGGAATGTTGCTAGTGGAATAGCTGGAATAGCAACATTCCATGTAGAATCTCCAATAGTAGCAACATTCCATGTAGAATCTCCAATAGTGTCTCTTTTCTTTTTGTTACATTTGTACCCTGAGCTTTCCCACTCATGGTAGTCTCAATGTGGCTTACATGGGCAATGGAGGGTTAAGTGACTTTGCCCAGAGTCACAAGGAGCTGCCTGTGCCTGAAGTGGGAATCAAACTCAGTTCCTCAGGACCAAAGTCCACCACCCTAACCACTAGGCCACTCCTCGATTATAAAATGTGATAAGAGGGAAAAAGGCCTCAGAGAGCTCAAGGATACTTGAGGTATACATCTCAGGTTTGTGTCTATCCTTAATTGATGGGATTTATTTAATTTTATATATATTCTAGCAATTTATTAATCCCAACCCTATTGTGTATGATTTAGTACATCTTTTTTGGCCTTTTTACCCGCTGCGGTAAAAGGAGCTTCAGCACGTGGCAAAAAATGGCTCCCGCTGCTAGCACAGGCCCCTTTTTACCGAGCTTAGTAAAACTGCCCCTGACTGATTAGTGTGAAATTAGCACTTGAGCTCTTACCACCTAAATATTAGGTGTTGTAATGGCTCACATGCTAATTTTTAATAACAGCCACACACTAATGACAACATTAGCGCGTGGCCGTTAATTTGGAAAATGGAAAATCAGCCATTTCCTGGCTGTAGTAGAAATGGCCTTAGCACGTTGGAAAGACCTGTGTAAGGGCGCACTATGGCCACTTTCTACAGCAGCTTTGTAAAAGGACCCCCGAGAATAGCATCTTCCTCTCCTCTTGATTTTGTGCAACCAAAAGCTCACTGAAGTGCCTGCTTCTCTTCTCAGAAATACTAGTAGAAAAGGACTGTAGCATATTGCCACCTTGCAACATGACACTTGATCCCCCACACATTTGAAAGTAATGAAGAATTAATGAGTTGAGATGTAGCCTGTCTGCAGTGAGTAGATGTTAGCTCCACAGGCTATTTAGAATTCCCAAACGTGTGCCATAAATAAGAGGAAAAACAGGGACTGGAATGAAAAAAGATAATGAAAAGATAGCAGAAAAGGAAGATGTCATTCCCGAGTAGGGAGGGGAACCAAACAGCTGAAGTCACCACAAAAGGAAAATACACTTCATCTGCAAGTACCAGCCATTGCAGAGAGGAGTCACAGATCCCCAATCATTGTCCAAATGATTCGTTGCCAGAAGAATGTGGTAAAGGCGGTTAGCTTAGCAGGGTTTAAAAAAAGGTTTGGACGGCTTCCTAAAGGAAAAGTCCATCAACCATTATTAAAATGGACTTGGGGAAAATCCACTGCTTATTTCTGGGATATGCAGCATAAAATGTTTTGTACTTTTTTGGGATCTTAACAGGTATTTGTGACCTAGATTGGCCACTGCTGGAAACAGGATGCTGGGCTTGATGAACCTTTGGTCTGTCCCAGTATGGCAATACTTATGTACTTATAAGGGATTTCCCACCTCCCCCCACTAATGAGCCTACCTCAGTTGAGAAGAGCAAGTAGAGATGAAAGAGATTTTGGCTAGTCCAGCAGAAGCAGACCAAGCGGTGGTGCCAGTCAAGGCCAAGGTAGTGAAACTGATCCACACTGCTGGCTTGAGTGAAGAACGTAAACCTGCTTTGCCTGCCAAGCTGAGTTCCTATTGGGGAAAAGAGATAGGCAGAACCACAACCACCTACCCTACCGGTCTGTCTCTCCAAGTGGAAATAAGCCATATATGTGATGCTGAGGTTATCACAACATAAGTGAGACATAGAGATGTACCAAAGTGGATTCCTCTCCCACTGACACAGAAAGCCTCGCAGTTACCCTTGTGAACTGACTGCATGGAGGCCTGGGAGGTGGGATAGTGTCCTGTCCCAGGCCCCTACCTGTGCTCCCGCGGGGGGGGGAGCGATGGTCGTCGGGCCGCGCGGTGTCCAGGGCGGCAGAGACGGACCGCCGACGGAGCCGACGCTACCGCGGGTCAGACCGAGGCCGGCGACCCGCTGGAGCGAACGCCGGCCTCGGAGAAGGGAGCATGCCGGCCAAGATGGCGGCGCTGGCGTCGACATCTCCCTGGCCCGGAGAGGACCAGCGAGGAAGCTCCGCCTACTCGCGCCGGATTGGCGCGCCGAAACTAAGACTCCGCCTGCAGGGCAGGCCGGCCAATCCAGGTGCTCCTTGCCTGCCAGGGCCAGGGGGATTGGCTCCTTTTCCGGGGAAGGGGCGGACTGGCGGGAGATTTAACAACGGAACTGGAGGGGTCCAGTGCTTCCGTTTCAGATGTCAGAAGCCGACACAGTGGATCTCGGAGTGCTGTTCTTCAGAGACTGTGTTCCTCTTCAATGCTAGCCGTCCTTGCTAGCTGCCTTCAGAGACTGGGTCCATCTTCAGTGCTAGCCGTCCTTGCTAGCTGCCTTCAGAGACTGGGTCCATCTTCAGTGCTAGCCGTCCTTGCTAGCTGCCTTCAGAGACTGGGTCCATCTTCAGTGCTAGCCGTCCTTGCTAGCTGCCTTCAGAGACTGGGTCCATCTTCAGTGCTAGCCGTCCTTGCTAGCTGCCCTTCAGAGACTGAGTTGCTGACTACCAGCCAGGCCGGCCGTCACCCCGCGGTTTCCAGCAGTCCTGCTGGCCGCCTGCAGCTGGGGGCTCAACCCTTGGTGAACGGCGGTCGCCGCGGGTGAAGATTCGGGGTGCGCAGCTGTCCTCTGAGGTCTTGCGGGGCCTCAGGGAACCTAAGGGCTCACCTATAGCAGAAACAGGACAGATAGTCTGATCTCATTACAGACTTTTTTTTTTTTTTTTGAACCATTGGGCTCTACTGACAAAATTACCGATGTCACATGGGTCATGATCACATTTCGTTTGTGCAGTGACTCCAGGACAACACTCACTCCTCAGCAAGAGGCCAGCTACAGGTACTTCAAAAGTTGCATGTAAAAATTAATTCTAGAAAAGGAGGCTTAGACCTACGCACCACTTGGGCCTGCAAATGTACAGAATAATGCCAGTTATGTGTGTAAATGGCAGCAAATCGACTGAGTCCTATTCTGTAAGTGTGCGCTTAAGTGGCAAGGGGTGTTCACATAGGTGTAACATGGGAGAGGCATGGGTGGGGCTGCCAATTACACATACAATTTACAGAATACAGTAAGTTACGCATACCCATTTAGGTGCCCACAGTTATGCCAGGTCTATGGCTGGTGTAATTGAGGGCATGTAAATGTAATGTTTGCCTATACCCAGTTATGCCAGTATTCTATAATGGAATCTGGGTGCCCAGCACTGTTCCCTGTAAGCTGGACAGGAATCCTCCACCTATAGTCCTGCCAGTGGGTGGCACTGTTTCACTGTCACATTTTCAATAATGAGGGACAGGCAAGTTCTGCAGGACTCCAGGGAATCTGCCTAGCAATTGAAAACACAATATTGAAGCACCACCCTCTACTGGTAACAATGCTGTTGGAGGACTCCCACTCAGCTTAGAATGAACAGTGATGCCCAGATGCCATTATAGAATAAAGATCTCACCGCATGGCATCATGGCACCTACAGGAAGGTGCCCACTTATAAAGAAGTTAGATTTGCACTTTTAGAGCTTGGGACTGCTGAATGCTCCCACCCTCATAAAAACCCAAAACAAAACTTTTCAGTAAACTGTTTTAGTCACATGCAGCCTGTTGGCTAGGTTACTAGAAAGAACTTATTCCAATCATTACTTTTTCAAACACTAGTTCTATCACCGCAAGCTATGTATTCCCAATAATAAATGTGCACTGTGGTAGGGTCAATGAGGAAGGTGTAAATTAATAAGTCTGTAGCAGAATAACATGGTTGTAAAGTTTTAGTAGAGCACCGATAGTTGACCAACATCTGCAGAAATCCTAGGACCTGAAGTAATTTTCTTTCTAGCGGTGATGTGCACGTTAACAATCTTCAGGTAGTCAGCACATCTAGTCAGCTTTGATTTGTCAAATGTTACCTTCCATGTAGGAAGGGAAACAAATTCTTCCCAATCTGAATTTGTTGAGGGTCACTGGTAAAAAGGTGTAAAGTCGGAGGCCTGGGTCAAGAGATGAACGTTTGGGGGAAATGGGATGACAATGAGAGGGAGGATCGCAGAAGTAAATGACTAGTGACGGGCAGCCCACGAATTTCTATTTCATTTCCTTTCTAATGTCATTTGCAACCCTGTTCATTTTGTTTTGGTTTAGTTAGTCTTCATTTTTGCTTCGGGGCAATGTCATTAAGGACCCTGTTTACTGAGCCACGCTAGAAGCGCATGTGCTAAATATTAGCGCGTGTTAACGCTAGAGACACCCATAGGAATATATGGGCATTTCTAACGTTTAGTGTGTGCTAAAAACGCTATTGCACCTTAGTAAACAGAGACCTAAGAGTGCACACAATTTGCACTAATGCAGTCTATTATTGGCAAATGAATGAAACAAAAATTGCTGTGTGCTTTCTGCTCATTTTCATTTGTTAATGACATATAATGACATGGTATATGTTGCTGACATTTCTTATGTCATTGCAAATGACAGCCCATCCCTATAAATGGCTGGTGCCAGACCAGGAGTTGCTCATTCCTACTCAGTCAGCATGGGAATTAGGGTTCTCACCCCACAAACTACCTTCCAAGACTAGTTCTAGTCACTAATAAGAAAAATCCTTTATCTTTAGTGCAGTGACATCTTTTGTCTGCCTTCATCCGTGTCTGCCTTCATCAAGCGGCACTTTTTTGTTCTCTCCTGGTCTGGAATCTAATGCATCTTGTGCTGGATTATTTTTATCCCTCGGACATGCATGCCCAATATGGTGCGTGCACTTTTAAAGCTTTGCAGATAAAGTGGTCCCTGTCAGTCCATGCTTGTCATGCCTAGAGATGGTTTTACTGCTTTATAAAACTCTTCAGTGCCCTAGTGTTTAAAAAAGATCTATTGCTCCATCAATGGGTCTTTATAATCTCTGTGAACACCGAGCAATCTAAGAACAGCTCTTCAAGCAAGAAGTGACAAAGATGGATGCGTTGCTGTCTGCTAATGAACATCAACAGGAGAAGGAGGCCTCATCTATATTCAATCCATTGCTTCATTTTAGCTAGTAAAGAGAACACAGGGGATGATCTTTTCCCTTATACATTTCAAAGTTTCCTTCTCTTCAGTGGTGATGTCAGATCTGGGAATAGGATGATTTGATAACAACCCCCATCTCCCCAGTACAGTAGCAGTGGAAGAGTGGCTTAGTGGTTAAAGCACCAGTCTTGACATCCAGAAGTGCCTGGTTCAAATCCCACTGCTGCTCCTTGTGATCTTGGGCAAGTCACTTAACCCTTTATTGCCTCAGGTGCAAAACTTAAGACTATGAGCCAGACAAGGATATACCCAACATACGTGACTGTAACTCACCTTGAGCAAAATCTAAATGAAGAAATAACAGAACAACAAATCTCTATTTGAGGATGGAATGGGTACACAATATATTCTGTACTCAGCTTTTTGTTAGTTTACTTTTAAGAAATGTTAATATTTAGTTGAGCTTGATCCATTTATAGGTAGCCCATCATAATGGACAGGATACACCTGTGTTGTTCTCCTGTCCAATGTGTCCAGTTGACTTTGGAGTGATTTCACTGTCCACAGGCTGTTGATATGAATGTATGCAATACATTCTTGGGTCATTAGTCAGCTGCCACAGTCAGCGCTGTTATTAAACACTGGCTGCAGCGGCTAAATAAAACACAAATATTCAGTGCTGAATATCTAGGTAGAGCAGTGACTGCTATCACTATCCAGATACTGGTGATATTTTTCTGTCCTAGTTTTATCCAAATAGTTATCCAAATAGCAATCAAAATGTCACCCACTCTATGATAACTGCCAGCTCCACTCTTGCTCTGACCAAGCACTGCCCCGCCACCTGTAGCCAGCAGTCCATTTTATTTGGGTGGGAGCAGAGGTGGACTGGGGGGGGTCATGCATTTCCTCTCTGCTGTCCACTCCCCATATGGGTTCAGAGTCTCTCTGCTCCCCCCCACCCCCGGTGTGGGTCCGGCATCTCTCTGCTTCCCCTTCCCCCCTCAGCAGTCCTCCAGTTCTGCCGTGTGATCGGCAGAAGCAGTGATCATGCCAGGGCAATCAATAAAGGTTTTCAGTGGCATGATCCAGCACTTTCACGGTAGGAGTTGCTCATACCTGGATAAGTGCTGATGAATATTGACCCAATAGACATTACAGAATCCCGATATTAGCCTTTACATAAGAGTTTGGTAGATAACAGTTATCATATCACCCTCAACCATGTTTCCTCATTCTGACAGCTATAAAGAAGCATGGCTTCCAATGGAAAAGCAACAGAGGGGGCCAGTAGTGTATGAGATTAATACATGTGTCAGTGGAGGGTAGATTTCCAAAACATATCACCACACCTCTTCAGGAAGATCTCACTTACTTGTGGTGATGAGTGACCCAAGGAAAGAGCCTTATCAGTTACTGGCAGGTTTTCTAATCCCATCTACGTCACTTTATTCTGCTCTCATCCTCATCCTACTCTCATCCTTTATTCTACTCTCATAGTCTCATCCTCTCAAGACTGCTCTGAAAGAACTTTGGTTTGTTATCACATTCGTACCTAAACTTGCTCAACATTCTCCAGTAATCTTTGACAATGATGTTTCCTTTCCTTGCAGAATGTCAAGTTCAATGGCAAACTGCTCACATGGGGGTGATTTTATCAAAGGGCACCTATGTGAAATATCCATAAAAGGACCAATTGTATGTCTAATTTTAGAAAAGCAGCATAGATCCATAGGAGTCTTTGTAAAACAGACTCTTTGTGTCACGGCCATGGCAGTGCCCCCGCATCCAGACTCGCCTTTTTTCCAGTGGTTGGTCTCTGTGGCTTCTCTGGACTGCCTTGTCCCTGCATTGATGCATCTGCTGCCTGTTTCCCTGTTGTCCAAGCCTCACTCTGGTGTTCCTGCATCCAACCCCACTACAGTTTATCCAAGCCTTACTCTGGTGTTCCTGCATCCAAGCCTCACTTCAGAGTCTATCCAAGCCTCGCTCTGGTGTACCTGCGTTCAAGCCTTTCCAGGGCACCAGAAGTTCTGACATCATCAGTGAGGACCTTTATAAGGAACTCTGTGGGTTTCATGCTTTGCCTTTGCAAGAGGTCTCTTAGCCTTGTATTTGATGTCCCTGTTTGGATCTAATTCTTGCTTGGATTTATACCTGTATGCCTTGTGTCCTGCCCGACTTTGCTCCTGTGAGTCTTGTCCCTGAATTCTTGTTCCTGTGTGCCTTATTTCTGAAACCATGTTACTGAAAGCCTTGCTCTTGCAAACCTTGTTCATGGAAGCCTTGATTCCTGCCTAGCTATGTTCCTGAATCTTGTCCCTGAATCCTTGTTCTTGTGTGTCTTGTTTTTGAACTTTGCTCCTGAAAGCCTGACTAAAGCCTGGCTCCTGCTATAGCCAAACCCCGCTCCTGGTTTCTGTTACTGTTTGACCCTGCTCCTGTTACAGTCTAACACTGCTCTTGTCTCTTGCTAAAGTGTTACCCTGTTCCTGGCTCTTGCCACAGCTAAACCTTGTTCTTGACTTCTTCAACAGTCTAGCTCTGTTCCTTTTTCTGCTGCTGCCCAACTCCATTCCTGGTTCTGTTTCTGCTACAGTCAAGCTCTGTTCCTGGTTCCTGCTACAGTCAGACTCTGTTCCTGTTACAGCCAAGCTCCGTTCCTGGTTTTTCCTACAGCCAATCTCTGCTCCTGGTTATTTCTATAGCCCAGCTCTGTTCCTGCCTTGTCTTTAGTCTGCTTCTGTTTGTTCCTGTTGCTTAGCTCAGCATTTCCCAAACTGGTACGCCGCAGCGAACTCTCAGGGGGTGCCGTGCCATATCTTGACCTCCCTCCTGCTGCCCACAGTCCAGCATCACTCCCTACTTTCCCCTCCCGCAGGTCCAGAATCTGCCAATTCCTGCATCTTCCCCTGCCATCGCTGCAGTGCTTGCCATTCGCGATTCTCATAGGCACTGCAGGAACTTCCCTCTGCCATGTCTGGCCCTCAGAACAGGAAGTTGCATCAGAGCGGGCCGTATGCGGCAGACTGGGAAGGTCCCGGAGTGCCTGCCTGTGTGAATCACGGACAGCCCCGAAAATGTAAGCTGCAAGCACTGGAGCAGCGTCGTGGGAAGGAAAAGAAAGCAGCAGTGATCCTGGACCTACAAGAAGGAAGGTAACTAGCGATGCTGGATTTGGGGAAAGCAGAGGTGTACTGGATTTATGGGAGGAGAGGGGCTGCAGGGAATGGTGTGCTGGACTTTCTGGGAAGGGGAAAGGTGCAGGGAAAGGGAGACCTATGTGGTCGGGGGGGGGGGGGGTGCCATTTACCCCATGATGCCCTATGTCTCTTTTATACTTTTTGGGGCCGATATTCAGACCATGGGAGGCAGCCTGGCTAACTCCCACAGTTGGTGGTGAGCCCGGATATTCAATGCCAGGCCATTTCCTGTGACCGGCATTGAATATCCGGTTTACTTTTGGCTGGTTTAAACATAACCATCAAAGTCCATATTCAGTGCTGACTTGTTAAGTTTATAGCAGGCAAAGATAAGCCTGCTATTTGGGTGGCCTGATTTGGCCGCCAAACTTAGCCAGCAATGCACTGAATATTCTTGGATAGCTGGTTATATTGCATGATATATAACCTGTTAGCCATTAAGTACTGACCTTGATTAGTCAGCAGAAAATAACCAGCTATCCCCTGCTAAATATTCATGGGTAGTCATTTAAGTGCTGTTTAACTGGCCAGGAGCACTAAATATTGGGGGGTTTGACTTTTCATCTTATCATATGCTTTGAGCTTTTGTCTTCTCCTGTCCTCGAGTAGTCTATATTATTTTTGAGTGAATTTGTCATTTATGACACTTTTTGGGAAAAGGTGACTAAAGTAGTGGATCCAAAATGTTGAGAATGACCAATTTTCCATGTCATGGGTCCATAAGAGAATTAATTAGTTAAAGTGTTGGTGTTAGACTATGCAATATATGATTTTAGTCTTCTATGCATTTCAGTGGTTATCTCAAACCAAAGCCTTAAATATTGCTAATATTTCAGCGCCTTTATATATCTGTATAACAAACCTTGTACATAGTTCAATAAAACTGTTAAATCTTTTGTTTACAGAATTTTTCACAAAGCTAATTTTGGGGGTTTCCAGAGGTGGGAGGATGGAAGAGGGTAAACCCACCCATTAACGCTTTTGTTCCCCAGGTGGAGGCACCAGACACCAGAAGGGACGGATGAAGGCTGCCCTAGGGTCACTCCAGTCAGGTTGGGCCCCGGACCCAGAGACATCCACAAGGGGGCATTACAAACGGATACACTGGACTCCATATTGCTTCTTAGCCTCAAGGGAATGGTCACAGGTTTACAGAGCTTTTGACCTCTAGGTCACAGGTTCAAATCTAGCACTGACTGGTAGAGCCTTAACATGGGCAGCTTTATGTGAAATGAGTTGGTGGTTCCTAATTTAGCTCTACAGTCCATAGTGAACACTTTTATATCTCAGATCTCGTCAGATTTATGTGAACACTGACAAAAAAGAAGTCAAGTCTTGCTTTACAGACCAGATTTGAAATCAGTTACTAGGTGTTGGTATTGTCCTGTCTTCATTATTGTAATTTTCTGTATAACAGTTTACCAGTGGGTGATCTGAAACATCTCTAACTGATCCAAAATTCATAGGAACACAATAATAGCCATATTAGGTCAGACCAATGGTCCATCTGGCCCAGTATCTTGTTTCCAACAGTGGCCAATCCAGGTCAAAAGTACCTGGCAGAATCCTAAATAGTAGCAAGTAGGGCTCCATCGAATGTTCGTATTCGATTCAATTTGGCCTCGAATCCATTATTCATATCCGGCCGAATAATGATTTAAATTCAAATACGAATAATCCGGGGCTATATTGTGCTAAATCCTACTGAAATAAATACTTGATCTCTGATTTCATGTTGCTTCTTTTATTATTTGTTATGTTAAAGATCAATGCCCATTATTCATAGTCGGCCGAATAATATTTTTCATTATTTATCTTCGGCTGAATAGTAAAATATGCTATTTGGTACAGCTCTAACAGAAAGTTTCCATGCTGCCAATCCCAGGGCATGCAGTGGCTTCCCCTATGACTAAAGGCACACTATAGATATTTCCTCCAGGAATTTGGCCAAACCTTTTTAAAACCCAGGTATGCTAACCGCTGTAACTACATCCTCTGGCAACAAGTTCCTGAACTTAAATATTCAATGAGTGAAAAAATATTTCCTCCTATACGTTTTATAAGTATTACCATGTAACTTCATTGAGTGTCCTCTAGTCTTTTTGAAAGAGTAAAAAAATAGATCCACTTTAACCCATTATACACCACTCAGGAATTTGTAGGCCTCTATCATATCAACATCTCCCCTCAGCCATCTCTTTTCCAAGCTGAAGAGCCCTAACCTCTTTAGCCTTTCCTCATAAGAGAGGAGTTCCATCCCTTTTATCATTTATCAGCTATAAAATTGCTTGTAGGGGCAAGGAAATTTGACCACAACTCTGTTGCTTTCCCAGCGCTGGTTACCAGTTAATTACTGCATTAGGTATAAAGTCTTGATTCATTAGGTATAAAATCTTGATTCTTACACATCAAGTGTTACACAGATCAACCAAATTACATAGCAGATTGCCTGATTCTCTGTGCCCCTGCTTCAGCATTGTGCTCTTCTCGAACTTCTTTCTGTTCTAGCTCCCTCTAGAATAATGAATACAGGTATGGGTCATGTATTGGACATATTACTTTTCTGTGGTACAGCCAAAGCACTTAACATTATACACAGGTAATTTCTCTGTCCCTAGTGGGCTCATAGTCTAAGCTTTTGCACCTGGGGCAATAGAGGGTTAAATGACTTGCCCAGGGTCACAAGAACAATTGTTCTCATGCCTATTAGATTGTAAGCTCTTTGAGCAGGGACTGTCTTTCTTCTATGTTTGTGCAGCGCTGCGTACGCCTTGTAGCGCTATAGAAATGCTAAATAGTAGTAGTAGTAGTAGTATCCAGGTTTTCAGGATATCCGTATTGAATAGGCATGAGAGAGATTTGCATGTCTGTCTCCATAACATGCAAATCTCTCATGCCTATTCATTAATCTTAACACAAATGAGTATCCTAATTGCAATCCAGTTACACACAAGTAATATAACACTTTTGGTAACCACTATTCACCCTTAGAATCTATTCAAAATGCTTTATTAAACACTGCTGTAATACTACTATACAAAATATATATCCCTTTATAAAACCCAGTATTCTCCCCACTGCTCCCAAATACCTTTCATATCACATTCACAAACTATCACACAAAACACACAGATCAGGATATTTACTCGTGCAGCATATGGATATTATCAAGAAATCTTCTTCCAGTTAATCTGTGTTGACACAGGATCTCAACTCAAAAGATTACAAAGGTAACCCTTCTTTAAATTAGCAGTCTGATTTACACCATTTGAAAGAATGTTATTCAGTTATCTATCCATTGCTTAAAAACTTTCAACAAAATGTTCATTCAATATCCAGAACTGTGCTCAGCATTTCAATTTGCCAATACATAATAGGTATTCCTTCTTGCAGCACGTAATTCAACGGGCTGCCAGAACTTACGAACCAGCCCTCTTCCTCGCTTTTGCTGTTATAAAAGCTCAACGTCCTTGCTGACATTTTGTTTGAACAAAGACGTTGAACTTTTATAACAGTGTGCAGCAGCAGCTAAGAAAGCAAATAGAATGTTAGGAATTATTAGGAACAGAATGAAAAACAAAAATGAGAATGTTATAATGTCTTTGTATTGCTGCATGGTGTGACTGCACCTCGAATACGGTATGCAATTCTGGTCAATGTATCTCAAAAAAAGACATAGCAGAATTAGAAAAGGTTCAGAGAAGGGCAACGAGAATGATAAAGGGGATGGGATGATTTCCTTATAAGAAAAGGCTAAAGTGGCTAGCACTGTTCAGCTTGGAGAAGAGACGGCTAAGTGGAGATATGGTAGAGGTCTATAAAATACTGAGTGGAGTAGAATGGGTAGATGTAATTGCTTGTTAATCTTTCCAAAAATACTAGGACTAGGGGTCACGCAATGAAGTTACTAAATAGTAAATTTTAAACAACCTGGTGAAAATATTTCTTCACTCAATGTGTAATTAAACTCTGGAATTCGTTGCCAGAGAATTTGGTAAAAGCAGTTAGCTTAGCAGGGTTTAAAAAAGGTGTGAATAATTTCCTAAAAGAAAAAAGTCCATAAGCCATTATTAAGATGGACTTGGGAAAATCCACTCTTTATTTCTACAATAAACAGCATAAAATCTGTTTTATTCTTTTGGGATCTTGACAGGTGTATGAGATCTGGAATGGCCACTGCTAGAATAGATTTAATAGATTTTTGGTCTGTCCCAGTATGGCAAGGCTTATGTTCTTATGCTCATACCCTGCCCATGTTCCTCCCTCTATTAATATGCTAAGTCAGTTGCACACTAAAGTTCTAGAATAGTGCTTATTGCAAATAACATTTATATTCATAACTATAACAGTGTCATGTGTAGATGCTAGTATTCTATAACTTACTTGAGTAATTGGTGCCTACCTTTAACTGACCTTTTATAAAATTAGGGGGATGGTTTCTCAGATTAGCCTTTCATTTATGAGCCTAGGGGTGTGTCATGCACTACTGGATTATTTCACTCTTTGTAAACCACTCGATTTGCATCTCTCTGTCTAATCTTCAGTGTTTCGCAACTAGAAGAATGACTTTTGGATAGTAATTTCAGCAGTTTTCCATATCTAGTGAATCGCTCGATAGGATTACATCTGTTCCACCAAGCAGTTTGATTTGTGTGTGTTTCTTGTGTTTGAAAATCAAGTTGATTACTGTAAATGTCTAACTGAAAATGTACTCATTAATGGCCAGTTGTTCCAAACTACCTGTCCCATAAGCATACTGCAAACCTGGAATATTTAAGGGAATAGAGGTTTCAAACTTCTGTGCAGTGATGCAATTGGCTTATTCTTCCAGCCCCTTCAATGGGTCACACAGAGCCCTGGGTATAGGAGAATTTGCTCCCTCCCCTTTTGCCACCACCACCACCGGATTCTCATCAGCATCACCCTTCCTATTACCTAACCTGCTTCATAGAAAGCTCTGTTGGGTTATGCAAGAAATTACTCCTCCCACCCCCTTGGAGAATTCCTCCTTCCACTACTACACAGTGCAAAGGTTTGACCTTTAGAACAGTTTTGGTGTGTGAGGAGGTTGGAGACCCTGATAAGGTGGGAAATGTGGGACACAGGAGCAGTGGCGTAGCCACAGGTGGGCTTGGGTGGGCCTTATGGCTCAGGCCCACCCAACAGTAGCACATGTTTAGTTGTAACTAGTGGGAATCCCAAGCTCCGCCAGCTGAAGATTTCCCCCTGATGGTAACAAAAACGCTACTCTCTACAACACCGGCACCTGCGCATGCTCAGTTTTCAGTGCATTCCTGCTGTCAAGGTGGAACGAAGCGTTTTACCACCAGTTGAGATTTTTTTTTTTTTGGGGGGGGGGGGAGAATACTTGGTGCCCACCCAATTCTTGCCTAGGCCCACCCAAAATCTGTTGTCTGGCTACACCCCTGCACAGGAGGTGAAAAACAGAGTGAGGACAGATCTATAGCACCACACCAAGAAAGTGGAACGTGAAATGCAGGTAAACCAACTTTCCAATTAGCCCAAAGGAAGCAATCAAGAAAAAGTTCAGAAGACGAAAGAACAAGAAGCTTGAGACAAGACGCAGTAATTAAGCTGAGAACTGCAGGTAAAAAAGAAAGCGATCTGATTTTGATTTATAATCTCTGACAGGTTTTTTTTTATGGGAAGAGCGACTGACAAAGTGCAATGTTGTATTTTCAAGATGTGTCCTGATCTTATCATTATCCTGGAGGAGTATTTTTAGCCCTCCAGAACAAGCATTTCCTCTCCCCTTCTCCTTTTTGATAAAATGCCATGTCAGAAATTTCTCAAAGTATTTTTAACAAGACACAGAGCTTTTTCATACCAAAAATAGGTCACTTTATATAGCCTTCTGCCCACTTCTTAAAGGTTACGTTTGATTTCCAACAGAGCAGAATGAACTTCTGGTGATCTTGAGCATAAAACCAAGCCTTCAGAGATTGCAAATGCTGTTACTAGGACAGCAGCTAAAAGGAACAATAAATTGTCAGTGTGGAAATAGGACAGACATATCAGTTTACTCCATCCTTTAGCTTCTGCTAACAAACCAAACAGAAGCCAGGTCCCTGGCTGACTTTCTATAGAGCCAGCCTATTCTACTCTACAGAATATTCATTATTATAAGAAAGGGTTGGGGTTAGGTGGGGAAGGAGTGATGGTCACAGAGCCACATGATATTAAAAACCCCTTTGACAAAAAGCCCTGTCATTTAATTGTTCAGAATGTTTCTATTAGATGTTCCTTTGTGAAGTATATCATGATAAAATACCAACAGCCAGACATTTCAGCCCACGAGAACTGTAATCCCCTCCGGACAGAGCTTTAATTACCAGCAAATACTCTGCTAATGGAGATTACAAAGCTTAATGCCAAATGACTGTGAACTGGAATATTTTTCACAACAATTACAGTGTGTGTCTCTGTGTGTATCAATATTTTTCTAAATTGAATGTTAATATACTTTACAATTGCATTGCTTTAGAAGTATGTATGTGGTCACCTCTGGGACAGATAACGTGTAAACATTTCTGGCGAAATGCCTGCAAGATGACAGAAAAGAGAAAGAAAAAGCTTATCGTGTAGGGGGGCACACTAGAGAATGACACGAGGACAAAGTTGGTCCCTGTCCCCGCCCCATCCCCACAAACTCTGTCCCCGTCTCTGCCCCGTCCCTGTGAGTGCTGTCCCTGTCCCCACCCCATGCCTGTGAGCTCTATCTGATCCCATCTGCACAAGCCTTGAACAGTTATGATTTTATATGTAAATCATTTTATTAAAGTGTAAAAAGAAACACTATTCTGTACAACTGTCATTTTATAAATCACAAACAATACAGAACAAGGATCAACAAAACCTGCCTCCCCTCCCCACTTACAAATATCCCCTCGACTATTGGGAAAGAGATACATTTCCTCCTATACCATGAAAAATATAAATATCACCAGTGCTTTTTTTTGTAGGAAAAAAGGTACCGGTACTCATTATGGGTGGGGCCACCACCTATGGCTCCGCCCCTATGATAGCCACACCCATGTTAACCACACCCCTTATACCAACCATGGTGCATATAAACAGGCATCATTGAAAATATTATACCAGTATAGGAGAAAAGAATAACTTGCATTTTTTCATTATAAATAATCTCTGTAAGATGTTACAGCTCCAGTATACCCAGTGCAAAATAAGACAGCAGATGTAAATTCTCAAATTGGACATACTCCAAACACTAAAATGAAAATAAAATGATTTTTTTCTACCTTTGTTGTCTGGTGACTTTGTTTTTCTGATCATGTCGGTCCCAGTCTCTGATTCTGCTGCTATCTGTTCCCTTAACTCCATTTCCAGGGATTCCTTTACTTTCCTCCTTTCTTCCTCATTTCTTGCTCTACATCCATAGGTAAAAGCTGGGTCCTCCGCAGACTTGACTGGAGGAGGTATAGAGTGGATCCAGTTTTTGCCTACTTTCTCCATCCATGTGCAGTTTTTCTCCTCTTTTCCCTTTCCCTCATCTCCGTCAGTATGCCTCTCCTTCCTATTCTTCCCTCCATTCATATGCCTCTCCTGTCCTTTCTCTCTCTTCCCTCTCACCCATCCATGTCCAACGTTTCTCCTCTCTCCTTCCCTCCATCCATATTCATCTCACTTCCTCTCTCTTCCCTCCCCTCCATCCATATCCAGCATTTCAACTCTCTCCCCTCCATCCGTGTCCAGAATTTCTCGTCTCCCCACCATCCATGTGCATCTCCTTCCTCTGTCTTCCCTCTCCTTCATCCAAGTCCAGCATTTCTCCTCTCTCCCTTCCCTTCCATCCATATGCATCTCCTTCCTCTGTCTTTCCTTCCCTCCAACATTTCTCTTCCCTGGCCTCCACTCTATCCATGTCCAGCATTTCTCCTCTCTCCCCTCCCCTCCATCCATGTGCGTCTCCTTCCTGTCTTCCCTCTCATCCATCCATGTCCAGCATTTCTCCTGTCCTCCCCTACATCCATCCATGTCCAGCAACTTTCCTCTCTCCCCTTCCCTCCCCTCCCATCCATGTCCAGTGATTCTCCTTTGCCCCTATTCTTCCCTCCCATCCATGTTCAGCAATTCTCCTTTGCCCATATCCTTTCCTCCCATCCATGTCCAGCGATTCTCCTCTCTCCTCTGCCCTCCCATCCCATCCATGTCCAGCATGTCTCTTCTCCCCCCTCCCCTCCATCCATGTGCATCTCCTTCCTGTCTTCCCTCTCCTCCATCCATGTCCAGCATTTCTCCTGTCCTCCCCTCCATCCATCCATGTCCAGTAACTCTCCTCTCTCCCCTGCCCTCCCATCCCATCCATGTCCAGGATTCTCCTCTGCCCTCTCCTCCCATCCATGTTCAATGATTCTCCTTTGCCCCATCCTTCCCTCCCATCCATGTCCAGTGATTCTCCTCTCTCCCCTGCCCTCCCCTCCATGTCCAGTGATTCTCCTTTGCCCCTATCCTTCCTTCCCATTCATGTTCACCGATTCTCTGCCCTCCCCTCCATGTCCAGCAATTCTCCTTTCCCCCCTATCTTCCCCTCCCTTCTATGTCCAGTGACTCGCCCCAGCCTACACCTGCCCCCGAGATCGTTCCAACTAGAGAGCTGCACGGGGACGGGGTTTGCGGGAATCCCACGGAACCCGCGGGATTCCTGCAGGGATGGAGGCAGTTCCTGCGGGGCTCCCGCGGGGATGGAAGCAGTTCTGTGGGGTTCCTGCGGGGACGGAGGCAGTTCCTGCGGGGTTCCGCGGGGATGGAAGCAGTTCTGCGGGCTTCCCGTGGAAGTTGTGAAAATGATCCTCCCCTCCGCCTGAGGGTCCTCGGGATCTCCCCTTCACCCTGGCTGCCCAACCTCCTGGTTCACTGCAGTCCACAGGGCAGGGCTCAAAGAAATCCACTTCAAAGCAAACTTAACAAGTTCTTTATTTTGCTTGGGATCCAACAGTCCAGCAGTGCAAAAAGACACAATACTTGAATCAAAAAAAAAACTCACAATTCTCCCTGTTGCTCCTCTCAGGGGTACAAAAAAAAAACAAACCTTTTAACTCCCAGGCTTCCAGCACCCAGCTGGGCTCCTTTTAGACAGTTTTATAGCCCTGGGTCTTCTTTCTCCCCCCCCCCCCCCCCCCCCCCCTCTCTCTTGGGAGGGCCCAAAACACTGCAAGCAGTTTAAAAAAAAAAAAAAAAACAAACACAGTTCTTGAGGCTTCAGCACACAGCTCAAACCCCTTCAGCTTCTTTTAGGCTTTTTTAGCCACAGTTCACACTCCACCTTCTTCCTGCTGGGCTCAGCCCACTCCGGGAAAAATCTCTCGTCCCTCTTCAACCACAACTCTTTAAACTCAAAGTTCATTCACAGCCTGAGCTCTGGAAAATGAAAAGGCCCCACCCATCTGGGTCACTCTCTCTAAGCACTGACCCATCCTCCCACATGGCCTTTCCTCTTTCCCCTCTTAGCCCAGTTACCATACCATGAAGTTACCTGGTCCCTTAGTTTATTACCTAAGGCGTGAGCCCAGGCTGAGAGGTCCATAGGCTCTTCCTCGCTCTCCTCTCTTTCTCTCTGCCCAGCTTCTTGATACTCCATGGGCTCCCCGTCCCACCCACTTTGCAGCTGTTCCTCTTTCCCTTGATTACCTTGCAGGGGCACCACCCTTTCCTTGTTAGAGTTCTCCCCCTGTTCCTGCTGGGGAAGGTAATCTCTGTACCAGGCTTTGCCCCGAGGTTGCTGGGAAATGTAGTCTCTTCCTCTCCTCCATTTTACAGGGGTCACGAACCTTTCTCTGCTCTCTCTCGGGGGATGCTGGGTAATGTAGTCTTTTTCCCTCCACCCTTTTCTAGGGGGCATTACTACTTCTCTCACTCTCTGGGGATGGAATGGAGGCAAGGCTCTGTTCTGCCTATGTCTGCTCGTGAGCCGCCTCCCTTCTTCCTCTTCCACTTCCATCTTATCTACCCCCAGGTCCTCTCCTTCACATACCCCACCCCTTAAGAGACTGCCCCTCTCCTGACCCCTAGGTGCTGTATCCTCCTCTCCCATTCGGGATAAAGCATCGACATTGCTCAGGGCACTGCCCGGTCGATGCTCTACCGAATAGCGGAACGGCTGCAGAGCCAGGTACCACCGCATGAGGCGAGAGTTATTGTTCTTCATTTGATTAAGCCATTTTAAAGGTGCATGATCGGTGACCAACTTAAAGTCTCTTCCCTCCAAGTATACCTGACAGGTCTGGACTGCCCACCTAATGGCCAAACACTCTTTTTCAATTGTGGAGTAGTGAATTTCATGTGGGAAGAGCTTTCTACTCAGGTACAACACTGGATGCTCTTCCCCCCCATGATCCTGGGACAATACCGCTCCCAGCCCTACCCCGGAAGCATCAGTCTGCAGGATAAAGTTTTTCTTAAAATCTACTGCTGTTAACACAGGTTCCTGACACAGGGCCCTCCGGAGGGTTTCTATCGCCTGTACCCCCTCCTCTTCCCACACTAACTGATTGGGCTTATTCCCCTTCAGCATGTCAGTAAGGGGTGCTGACAGGGTAGAAAAATGGGGGATAAACCGTCTATAATACCCTATGAGCCCTAGGAACCCCCTTAACTGTTTCTTAGTGCTAGGCCGGGGAAACTCCTGGACACTCTGGACCTTGTCAATCAGGGGCCTGACTTCGCCTTGCCCTACCATATACCCCAGGTATTTCACTCTCCTTTGGGCAAAGTGGCATTTTTCGGGATTCAGTGTTAGCCCGGCCTCTCGGAAGGCACTAAGCACCGCTCGGACTCGGGCCATATGAGTAGGCCAGTCCCTGCTGTGAATGACCACATCATCCATGTAGGCGGCAGCATAGTTTTGATGTGGTCGCAGCACCCTATCCAGCAGGCGTTGGCAGCTAGCCGATGCCGAATTCAACCCAAAAGGCAATCTCTTAAACTGGTACAGACCCTGGGGCGTCCGGAAGGCCGTCTTAGGACGGGCTTCTTCTGACAGGGGGATTTGCCAATACCCTTTGGTCAAGTCCAGCGTGGTGAGAAACTGGGCCGTTCCCAGCCTATCTAGCAATTCATCAATATGGGGCATGGGGTAGGCATCGGTCTGCGCAATGGTGTTCAGCTGACGAAAATCAATGCAGAACCGCCATGACCCATCTGGTTTAGGCACCAGCACCACCGGACTTGACCAGGGGCTATTGGACTCTTCGATCACCCCAAAGCCTAGCATCTCCTGAACCTGCCGCATGACCTCCTGCCTTTTTTGGGGGGGCAGCCTGTAAGGCCTCTGTCTAACCACCTTCCCCTCCTCTGTTACAATCTCATGTTGCAACAGGTGCGTTTGCCCAGGACAGGGTGTAAGGACATCTTTAAACTCCTTCAGGAGCTTTTGCATGTCCTTCTTCTGGGCCCAACTCAACTGGGCGTTAATGTCTAGTGGACCGGGCCTGAAAATCTCATCTATCTGGGGCCCCAGGTCTTCCTCTGCCTCCTCTTTAGCCAGAGCCTGAAACCCTTGCCTCTCGATCCAGGGCTTCATCAAATTAACATGAAAGGTCTGCCTCTTCCCAGACCCTCGGGCTACTTCATATGTCAGGGGGCCCAGTCTCCTGCGCACCACCCAGGGACCTCTCCACCTGCTTTCAAATTTATGTGGAGCTTCGGACACTAATATGAGGACCTTATCCCCCTCCTGAAACTCCCTCTCCTTAGTGCCCTGATCATAATACTCCTTTTGTTTCCCTTGACTCTGTCTAAGCTGTTCTTGCGAGTATTCCTTTAGCCGCCCGAGCCTTCCTCTCAAGTCCTGTAGGAAGGTGTCCACTGATTCTTCCCCTGTCTCCGGGGCCACCCACTGTTCTCTCAGGATATCCAGGATCCCTCTTGGTGGTCTCCCGAACAGGAGTTCAAAGGGCGCTACCCCCAAGGAGGACTGAATAGATTCCCGGCATGCATACAGTACAAAGGGGAGCAGCTGATCCCAGTTCTCTAACTCGGTCCCCAGCCCTCTCTTCAGCATCCCCTTAAGGGTTCGGTTAAACCTCTCCACCAGCCCATTTGTTTGGGGGTGATATGCTGAAGTCCTCACATGGTGTATCTGAAAGGCCTCCCACACCCTCTGTAAGGTTCGGGACATGAAGTTAGATCCCCGATCGGTCAGTACTTCCCTGGGAAACCCTACTTCGCAAAAGAGTTTAATTATCTCTGCCGCTATAACCTTAGCTGAGATATTCCTTAGAGGAATGGCCCAAGGGAATCGCGTAGCGACATCCATCACTACCAGTACATACTTATGGCCCCTTTTCGACTTAGTAACCGGGCCGATTATGTCCATAGCTATACGGGTTATGGGCTGACTCACCCGGGTAAAGGACATAAGGGAGCCCGGGGGGGGTAGGCGATCGGCCACCTTCTGGCAATTCGGACAGGATTTACCGTACCCTTCCACCTCCTTGTACACCCCGGGCCAATAGAATCTCTCCAGTACCTGCTCCAATGTGGCTTGTGTCCCTTTATGCCCTCCCAGGGGATGATCGTGGGCCAGGCGAATTACCAGGGGCCTGAATGCTCGGGGCACCACCAACTGCCTCCCTCCTTCGGGACTCTCCCAGGTGGGCCTCACCCTATACAGCACCCCTTCTTCTACTATAAATCTTGGGACCTGGCTACCCTCCTCCCTACGGGCACTTTCCCAAGCATACTCTAGAGTAGGGTCCGACTCCTGCTCCCTAGGGAAATGGGGAAACTGCTCTTTGAGGCGGCCTACTTCTTGGGGTATATAAGCTTCCGTCTCGCCCTGGTCAAAGGCCTCTCTCCGTTCCCTTTTCTCCGCCCTTCTGTCTGCCCTCGCCTTGCGAGTCTTCCCGGGTTCACCCACCACCTCCCCCTGAAAAGGGAAAGTTTGGTCTAGATTGGGCTCTGATGCCTGGCGCTCTCGGGCCTGCGCACGAGTGGTCACCATAACCCTCTTATTCTCTATACAATCTGCGAACGGGGGCCAATCCCTGCCCAAAATCAACTCTTGGGGCAACCTGGGCAAAATCGCTATGGCTAGCTTAATCTTCCCCGTGGGACCCATAATGCTCACCTGGTGCAACCTATACGGGGTGCTGGCTCCATGGATACATTGGATCACAACCTGCCCGTCATAAGCCCCCCTATCAGGCCCTCTGGTCCCCCTTATCTTCTCCCACAGGGCTCTTGACATCATAGACTGATCTGCCCCGGAGTCCAACAGGGCCTTGACCGTGATGCCCTCCACCCCTACCTCCTGGGTATAACTAGACTGGACACTGGGGGAGACTCGTGAGATCCAGCCCGCTCGACCCGGACACTGGCTTTGAAAATGCCCCGTCCCTCCACACTGATAGCAGCGGCGCTCTTTGGACAGCCCTGCCCCCTTAGTGTCCCTTCCCTGAGGAGGAGGGCCTTTAGCCCGGGACAGCACAGGGCCTTCCCCTGGACCTCCCTTTTTGGTCAGGCAAGGAAGAACCCGGCCCCCGGGACAGCTAACACGGGCTTTCCCTCCCCCCGGGTCTTTCCCTACCTTACCCCAGTGTTGGGCTTCTAAACAGCATTCTAGGCTCCCCACAGCTTCCTCCAGGGTACGACCCCCCCTCCGTAACACCAATACCCTTACTTCCTCTGGTAAGGCTTGCAAAAATTGTTCTAACACTATTTCCTGTAGGATATCTCCCACCGTACGTCCCTCCGGCTCTAGCCACTTCTTCGCTAGGTCCATCAATTTTGTGGCCAGGCCCTTGGGAGACTCCCCTTTCCCCCAAGCTAGGGCCCTAGATTGCCTATGATAGGCCTGGGCACTAAGCCCATACCTATCCCGGATGGCCTCTTTCACCCTGTGGTAATTCCCCGCATCTATAGGCGATAGTCCACGGAAAGCCGCTAATGCCTCCCCTGAGAGAGAGGGGGCTAGACGAATGGCCCATTGTTCTTGAGGCCATTTAGCGGCCACCGCCACCCTCTCGAAAGCACACAAAAAGTCATCTACATTGTCCTGCTCCGACAGTTTACCCCAGGTGAGCCAGTTCATGTGATAAGGGCCTACCATGCTTGTCCCGTCAACAGTCAAGTCCCGGTCTCTTGCCCCACTCACGGCTCCCTGGGCGTGTGCTCCCCTCTGCAGGAACTCCTGGAACATGTCCAGCACCGGCTGTTGCTGGGCTCGATTAGCCGCCAAGGAGTCCCCCATCATCTTTTCCGCCAATTCCTGCTGCTTTTGGAATTGCAGGGTCATCCAGGCGAAAACCTCCTTAGGATCCATCGTGGGTGCTGCTGCCGTCACCTACAAAGAGGGCACAAAAAAAAACTCTCCAAGTGCAATAGCTTAACACCTGTGCCCCGCGGCCACTTCCCGCTCACCTCCACTCCACCCCTGCTCCCGTATGCGCTTACCGGAAGCAGAGATGAGTCTGCGCTGCTCTCAGCGTTGGCCCCCTCGAAGGGCTTCGGCTCTCCTTGGGTCCGTCTGCCTTCTGCGTGGACGTCCGCTGTGGACCCCACCACTGCCACCATTTGTGAAAATGATCCTCCCCTCCGCCTGAGGGTCCTCGGGATCTCCCCTTCACCCTGGCTGCCCAACCTCCTGGTTCACTGCAGTCCACAGGGCAGGGCTCAAAGAAATCCACTTCAAAGCAAACTTAACAAGTTCTTTATTTTGCTTGGGATCCAACAGTCCAGCAGTGCAAAAAGACACAATACTTGAATCAAAAAAACCCCTCACAATTCTCCCTGTTGCTCCTCTCAAGGGTACAAAAAAACAAAACAAAACAAAACCTTTTAACTCCCAGGCTTCCAGCACCCAGCTGGGCTCCTTTTAGACAGTTTTATAGCCCTGGGTCTTCTTTCTCCCCCCCTCTCTCTTGGGAGGGCCCAAAACACTGCAAGCAGTTTAAAAAAACAAAACAAACAAACACAGTTCTTGAGGCTTCAGCACACAGCTCAAACCCCTTCAGCTTCTTTTAGGCTTTTTTAGCCACAGTTCACACTCCACCTTCTTCCTGCTGGGCTCAGCCCACTCCGGGAAAAATCTCTCGTCCCTCTTCAACCACAACTCTTTAAACTCAAAGTTCATTCACAGCCTGAGCTCTGGAAAATGAAAAGGCCCCACCCATCTGGGTCACTCTCTCTAAGCACTGACCCATCCTCCCACATGGCCTTTCCTCTTTCCCCTCTTAGCCCAGTTACCATACCATGAAGTTACCTGGTCCCTTAGTTTATTACCTAAGGCGTGAGCCCAGGCTGAGAGGTCCATAAGCTCTTCCTCGCTCTCCTCTCTTTCTCTCTGCCCAGCTTCTTGATACTCCATGGGCTCCCCGTCCCACCCACTTTGCAGCTGTTCGTCTTTCCCTTGATTACCTTGCAGGGGCACCACCCTTTTCTTGTTAGAGTTCTCCCCCTGTTCCTGCTGGGGAAGGTAATCTCTGTACCAGGCTTTGCCCCGAGGTTGCTGGGAAATGTAGTCTCTTCCTCTCCTCCATTTTACAGGGGTCACGAACCTTTCTCTGCTCTCTCTCAGGGGATGCTGGGTAATGTAGTCTTTTTCCCTCCACCCTTTTCTAGGGGGCATTACTACTTCTCTCACTCTCTGGGGATGGAATGGAGGCAAGGCTCTGTTCTGCCTATGTCTGCTCGTGAGCCGCCTCCCTTCTTCCTCTTCCACTTCCATCTTATCTATCCCCAGGTCCTCTCCATCACAAAGTGTAAGCTGCACCTGCACCAGCCTCTCATCTACTGAATACCAATTTCTTTGAGTGCTGTCTCCTCCTCCTCCTCTTCTTCCTTGCTTTAACAGCATAAATGTGGAAAGTCTTCCATTAAGGAGGTAGTAGAGTCACAAATTATGACGGAATTCAAAAAGGCATGGGATGAACACAGAGGATCTCTAATTAGAAAATGGAAGTTATATAAAAGCTAACCTTAAATGGCTGCATATGTGTGTGGATGTGTCAAGTGACGCTTAGATGGCGACTCTGGCTGTGATGAACTAGGGCTGATACCTGGCAGACTTGTATGGTCTGTGTCTCATACATGGCAATCTGGTGTAGGATGGGCTGGAAAGGGCTTAGACAGCAACTTCAGTGGCTGGAACATGAGGACAGTGCTGGACAGACTTTTACGGTCTGTGTCCCAAAAATGAGAACATGAATAGGCTGGAGTGGGCTTCGATGGCAACTCCAGCAGTTGGAACATAAGGATGGGGCCAGATAGACTTCTGTGGTCTTTGTTCCAGAAACACGAAAGAAAGACCATAATCAAGTATATAATATCACACTCGTTGATTTAATGATGAATTGATCATGAATGTGACTATTGGGCAGAGTGGATGGACCGTTCAGGTCTATTTGCTGTCACTTACTATGTTACTATTAATCCTCTTTGCTCCCAGACTGGTGCACAGACCTCAGCTCTGACACAGGCACGAGAATCAGATGTCACCTGACCTACTGGCGCGTACATGTGGCGACCTCTCAGCACACACTGCCAGTGAATCAGAGACAAATCTTACATGTGTGCACCAGAGTGTTCCAAGTTCCAACTTCCGTTCCTTCCTTGCCTACAGTGCTGTGGCTCAAATCCAGAGAGAGACTGAGGGAGCTGACTGGAATTTTCTTTTATGTACCATTAAATTCTTACGGGGATGGGTGGGCATGGGCTAAATTCTTACGGGGATAGGTTGGGATGGTTTAAATTTTTGCGGGGATGGGTGGGGATGGGTAAGATTTCTGTCCCCGTGCAACTCTCTAGTTCCAACCCCATCCCCACTTGCCCGCCCTCAGCTCCCGACTTTCCGTTCTGCCCCCCGCAAATCTTCTATTTAGCCGAAGTTGCAGCCCCAACCGGCGGCAGTGAAAGCAGCAAGCAGGCAGGCTCGCCTCCTCGTCGCTTCCCCGCCCCCTCAGCGTCCCGCCCTTGCAGAAAGGAAATTATATCAGAGGAAGGCAGGACGCTGAGAGGGCGGGGAAGCGACGAGGAGGCATGCCTGCCTGCTTGCTGTTTTCACTGCTGCCGGTTCGCACTGCGACTTCCGGTAAATAGATTTGCAGGGGGCAGAACGGAAAGTCAGGGAGCGGCACAAAAAAAGCACTGAATATCACACATGCCAAGGATAGTGTTAGGGGAGTGCAATTAGGACAACTGTCCCCTGGCTGGAGAGAGCTATAAACCTGCTGCTGGAAGCTGAAGAAGGCATGGCCTGATAATGGGCTTTGGGATTCCCTCCCAAATTTCTGCCCTGGGCCCCAGCCATGTCTAAACACTAGCTCTGGCAGGATACACATTTCACATCTGACATATTCTGATCACAAAATAGAAAATAAAATTACTTTTTCTACCTTTTATTGACTGGTCATTTTATTTTTCAAATCATGTTGGTCCCAGGCTCTGGTTTCTATTTCCCTCTGTCTTCTCTTAACTCATTCATCACGGTCTCCTGCCCATTTGACACTATGTATCTTCCATTTCTGTGTACCTATCTTTCCCCATGTTCAGCATCTCCCTTCTCTCTGTCCCCTATACTTCCCTATCCAGCATCTCCCCTGTGTCCATCTCCCCACATTCATCATAATCATTCTATGTCTCTATTCCCTCCCCCTGTGTCCAGCATCACTCCTCTGTGTCCCTTTGCCCCCCAAGTCCAGCATCTCTGTTCAGTGTTCCTATTCGCCCCCAGTCTACCATTTTCCCTCTGTGTCCATATGCCCCTTCCCATGTCTGGCATTGCCCCTCTGTGTTCATGTACCATCCGTGTGCAGCACCTCCCTTTCTGTTCCTCTCCCTATGATCCACTCCATGCCCATCATCTCCCCTCCGTTTCTGTATACATCCCTGTTTCTCTCGCCCTCAGTATTTCACTCCCTCTTCCTTCATCCCCTTGGTTCAGAATCTTTCTTTCCCTTCCCTTCTTTGCTCTTCCTCCCCTTGCAGGTCCAGCATCTCTCTCCGTTCCCTCCAGCAGCCCCCCCCCCCCCCATGGGTCCAGCACTTCTCTCCATTCCCTTCATCCAGCCCCTTCATGAGACTCCAGCACCTCTCTCTCTCTTCCCTCCCTTCCCTCCAGCCCCCACCATGGGTCCGGCAACACTCTTCCTTCCCTCTCTCCAGTCCTTGCCATGGGATTCCAGCACCTCTCTCCCTTCCTTTTCTCCCTCCAGCCAGAAGCATAGCCAGATTGTGAGGCCAAGGGGAGCGAAGAGTGAACTGCATAGTCACGTGCACTATGTAGGCATAACAGACTGCTGAAAAATAGGCACTAGTGCCGTCAGAAGTCCATTTGGAGGAGCAGTCATTCCCCTGGCATCCCACCTAGCTATGCCTCCAGCTCTCCCATGGGAGTGCAGTACCTCTGACCCTTCTTTTCAGCTCCAGCCCCCTGCATCTCCAGCACCTCTGTACCTTCCCTTCAGCTCCAGCCCCCTCCCCCCAGCTCCAGCCCCTCCCACCTATGGGTCCAGCACCTCTGTCCTCTTCAGGTCTAGCCCTCCTTCTCTCCCCAGTGCCCCCCCCCCCCCTCATGGGAAGTTACATCAGAAGGTGGGCACCGAAGGTCCCGAAGCAGGCCTGGGGGGTCCTCCTCACAGCTGGTAGACAGACATGGCAGGGAGGAGAAGAGAGGAAGGAAGACAGACAGAGATGCCGGACTCACGGTAATCGTGTTTTTGTTTTCTGCAGGAGCAATACATTTTACTGCTCCCGCACCCAAGGTAAATGTGGTAATTTTTTTTTTTTTTACCATGGGTCCCCATCCCCGTGACATTCTCTAGTGCACACCACACGAGTTGCAGGTAAAAGTCAAAGCATTTTATTTATGTACATAACTGAAATATCCAGCTCCATTTCCTCACTGGCTTGGTACTTCTACTTGTCTCTCAAACACTGTAACATTTTCAGTAGTCTGCCTCTGACATGGCTCCACACTTTAATATGCAATATTTCTCAAGCATGATCATATAGTTCCCATAGCCTGTCCCAGAGAAGGTTCCATAGTTCAAATAACCAAGGGATAATTAGCCTACCTTGGCAGGCTTCACTTACCTCTCATACAATCCCTGGAGGCATAGATTTGAGGTGTCTCTGAGCCCAGGCCATTCCTCTTCCTGGAATTCCTCTCAAATACTGAAGTCAATCCACCCTGAAAAGATCCTCACTTGGGGCCTCTCCCTGTTTTGTTTTAACAGAGGGCTTTCAACTTCCTGATGTCTGCTTGAGCCCTGCCCTCCTGTCATTGTCTGTCCCTGTCTTAAGGTAGCTCAGTTCTAGTCTCATTGAGGGGAGTGTTCTTAAGGAAACCCTGCCTAACAGCAAGGTATGAGGCTACGTACTGCCCTTCCCAAGAAGGCAAGACAGTGTTCCCAGTCCTGCACATAAAGTCTTGACCACACCTCCAGGGATTGGATTCCCTCATTTCTCAGCTCAGAACTTTAATCACTAGCATGCCAACTTCTGAGAAACAAACTTTTGCACTGGAAAACATTGCTAGGCCTGCCTTCAGAGAATATATCAGGGATTACTGGGTAAAATGGACTATGCAGTAAATCCTGCCAAATGAATCTGATTGATTTCTTTGGGTGACCCAGTGGTATAGCAAGGAGGGTGCGGGAGGGGCGGTCCGCCCCGGGTGGCAGCTCAGGGGGGGTGCTCCGTGCCAGCTCCCCCCCCCCCGGGTGCAGCACGATGACATACCCCCCCCTCGGCGCATCGACACCCCCCACGACCCAGTGCCTACCCTCCTCCGTCCAACCAGCTCCCTACCTTAAAAAAAAATATCGGAATCCGAGGCGAGGCGCAGCGCCTCGCGCCTGCATGTAAAAGAAATGTGGGTCGTCTCATCGGGCCTTCCCTCGCTCTATCTGTCCCGCCCTCCGCTGACGCAACTTCCTATTTCCGCAAGGGCGGGACAGACAGAGCGAGAGAAGGTCCGATGAGACGGTCCACATTTCTTTTACGTGCAGGCGTGAGGCGCTGCGCCTCGCCTCAGATTCCGATATTTTTTTTAAAGGTAGGGAGCTGGTTGGACGGAGAAGGGTAGGCACTGGGTCATGGGGGGGTGTCGATGCGCCGAGGGGGGGTATGTCATTATGCTGCACCCGGGGGGGGGGGGCGGTGCAACGGCGAACCGCCCCGCCCCGGGTAGCAGCCCCCCTTGCTACCCCACTGGGGTGACCAAAGAACTAGATGAAGGACATGCACTAGATGTAATCTATTTGGATTTCAGCAAAGCCTTTGATACGGTTCCTCACAGAAGACTCCTGAATAAGCTGAGACCCAATGTGGTGAACTGGATTGGAAAATGGTTGACCGACAGGAGAAAGAGGGTGGTGGTAAATGGAATCCACTTGGAAGAAAGGAAGGTAAGTAGTGGAGTGTTTCAGGGATTGGTACTGGGGCCTATTCTGTTTAATATATTTGTAAGAGACATTGCTGAAGGGTTAGAGGGAAATGTTTGTCTTTTTGCAGATGACACAAAGATACCCAATAGAGTAGATATCCTGGAGGGAGTAGCATAGGCGCCCCGTATAAGAGGCTTGGGGAGGCTAACCATGACCTTCTCCTGCCTCCTGTCAGTACCTCCTGCCCTCCTCAAATTCGGGGCAGGAGCAAAAAGAAATTGTATCTTCCTCTCCTCGCCGGCGCCCCTCCCCGCTCACTTCTTTTCTTACCTGGCTTTCTGCCCGATTCGCGAATCGCTTCCTCCCTTCCCCAGCAGGTCTGAGCACAGAAGAAGAAGAAAAAAAGCTGCCGGTATAGAGCCATGTGCTGCAACACTCACTCACAGACAGCTCTGCCCGGAACCTCCTCCTGTGACACACTTCCTGCTGCCATTCCGGTAGTGAGTCAAGTAGGCCACCCAGGGTTGCCAGGTGGAAAAATTTTTTCCCACCCAATCGAGCCCAAATCCAGCCCAAAACCCGCCCAAAGTCAAACCCCGCCCCTGACACCCCCACCCCCGCGTCATCATCCCCGCCCCCGCCGTCATCAACCCCGCCCCCGCCGTCATCAACCCCGCCCACGCCGTCACCGGCCCCGCCTCCCCCGTCACCGGCCCCGCCTCCCCCGTCATCGGCCCCGCCCAAAATGTCATGAACCCCGCCCAAAACGTCACTAACCCCGCCCCCCGCGGCCGAAAAAAAACGCTTTTAAAACCGCCCAAACGACCCAAAAGGAGCCCAAAAAACCGCAACCCGCCGCGGGCAAAATTTCCCGCGGCGGGTCGCGGAAAACCGCCCAATTGGGCGGTAAAACCGCCCACCTGGCAACACTGAGGCCACCGGGTAAGAAAAGAAGTGAGCAGTGGGTGGGCGCCGGCAGGGAGAGGAAGATACAAGTTTTCTTTTTTTTCAGTGGTCAGAACCGCTGGGAAAGGAGCTGTGGCTTTGAATGGGGGGGGGGGGGGGGGTGAGGTGGGCTGGCTGGCTGGCTGCAGTTTTGAAACGGGGGTGGCCACGTGGGAGCCCAAGAAGGTTAGATTGAGAACAGACCTGTGAAGATGTGATTTCATATGCCCTAATGAAAGGTGAGTTTAATTTTACTTCCATTTAATTTCAATATAGCCCATCTTATTTTATAACACCAGGCTTCCTAAGGCACATTACAACAGCTGCTAAGGTGAACCCATCAGGAAAAAGGATATCCTCACCGAATTTGGCCATCTCTATTATAAAGAACAGTGTAGAAAAATGAGCACAAAATAGAGAGTTTATACCTGCTGTCTCTACCAGCTACAATATTTTTAAGCTGTTTTAGTGATATTCAATTTTTATTTCATGATATTTGATTTTTTACACATGGACCACGCATAGGCAGTTCCTCATTTCTAATAATACTTTGCTATTGTTTTGGATGAGTGAAAATGGTGTACAAGTTTTGCTTGAATTTTAAAACACATCAACAAGGGCAGGGCTAGGTGGGGGCGGAGCTAGGTGTGTTGTCAGACAATTATGGGTGTTAGCTCCACCGCTGGTACCACCCGTAAACCCGCCCCCTTTAGCCTTCCCAAACAGTTGGGCCACCGACCGCCTATGGAGAGTAGAAACCATGAGAAGAGATCTCCAAAAATTAGAAGAATGGTCAAAGGTCTGGTTGATAAAATGTAATGTGAAGAAGTGCAGAGTGATGCACTTGGGTGCAGAAATCCAAAAGAGATGCACCAGATAGGAGAAGAGAGATTGATAATCACTACTCTAGAGAGAGACCTTCGAGCGATGGTATCTGAGGATCTCAAAGTAATGAAATAATTAGACAAGACGGTGGCCACAGCCAGAAGGATGCTAGGCAGCATAGAGAGGGGTATATACAGCAGAAGTCTGCCAGTGTCCATGCCAGTGGCGATCTTTGGTCGGCTGCCACCCGGGATGGATTGCCGCTGCGCACCTCACCCACCGGGTGCAGCGGCGTCCGTCCCCCCTGGGTGTAGCGGCATCCGTCCCCCCTGGGTGTAGCACGACACACCCCTCCTGGGTGCATTCTTACCTGCTGGGAGCAGCCGTGCGGCTGTCGGTTCCGCTGGTTCCGTGCTCCCTCTGCCCCGGAACAGGAAGTAACCAGTAGCTGGTTAAGTGCTATTTAACCTGCCAGGTGCCATTCTTGGCCGGTTAAATGGTTTTGAATATTGGGGAGTATGAGTTTATCTTGTTGGGCAGACTGGATGGACCATACAAATCTTTATCTGCTATCATCTACTATGTTGCTATGTTACTATGAATCCATCTCATTGTATTTTCAGCATGATGAACAGAAGTATTCACAGTGCTGCCTTTACTATTAGGTGGAGTTGGCAGGCACTAGAGCAGCAGCCCCTGAGGATGTAGACAGTTCCCTGATTCATTGGGATGGAGGATGATCCCAGCAAAAGGTACACTTATTAATTACGGCGCTCATTTTCAAAAGAGAAAAATATCTCAAAAGCAGCACAAAGCGGCCGATGTATGTTATTCTCGCCATAATGTCTGAATCATGATTTTTGAAAAGGCAGAATTGGGATGTTTTTCACTGAGTTCATCCAAATAGCAATGGGGCATGTTGGAGGCGTGTTTTGGGCGGGGCTTGGGAGGGCTTACAAACTGTAGGTAGAGTTGTTGCATTTTTAGTCATAGGATTTAGTGCTGTTGTGATAAGTTTGTTGTATAGGTTTGTCATATCTTTATGCAGGGTTTTGTGTTATTTTAAAAGTGTCTGATAGCAGAAGGAGAGTTTACTGTTTCTTAATAGAAAACACAATTTGAATTTTACTTTTGTATGGTGAATTGTAAGAGGGGAAGTATTCTAGCACCATAATTGGGAGAATGTGGAATTTGTGTTACAGAACTGGAGGTGCAAATTTTACATTCAGATTCTATCCTGTCAACTCTTTTATTCAATATCTTCCTTAGTTCCCTTGCAGCGTTAGTTTAATCTTTGGGTATATCTGCATATTTTTATGTGGATGATATCCTTCTTGTTTTCTACACTAGTCCTCTGTCCATTGGCCTCCCGCCTCTACAAGTCTGGCTCAGTGAGGCAGCAACTTGGCTGAAGGATAACTGTTTAATTTTGAACCTGGAAAAAAACACATCTTGTTGGATTACCGGTTGCACTCCACTACCTTCCAATTCTCTCATTCTTTTCAGGCAATTCGGCCACCCTAGTAGACTTGGGGCCATTTTAGACTCTCACTTAACATTTCCCCATCAGATCTCATCAGTCTTCCGTTCAGGGTTTTGTAGTTTGTGTCATCTTTCTTCCATTCATCATCATTTTGATGTGGAGTTTCTGTATACTATTTACCATGCTTTTGTCACCACCAGGCTAGATTACTGTAATATCGCATATGCAGGGCTCTTTCAATCTAGTTTAAAACGGTTGCAATCCTTGCAAAACACGGCTGCTCGCTTTTTGTGCAGAGCAAGGCACCATGACTCTGTCACTCCACTTTTCTTAAAATTGTATTGGTTTCCCTTTCGGGCCTGCATTCAGTTCAAGCTTCTATCTCTAATGTTCAAGGCCTTACATGATGGCTTTTTCCAGATTACTTATCTTGTTTTACAATTCCTTATTCCCCTTCGTGACTCTCAATGATCATAGACTGGTTCTTCCCTTCTCCATCTCAGGCTCGTTTAGAATCTACAAGATCCTCTGCCTTTTTCTTTCGGTCCCCTTGCCTCTGGAATAATTTACCTCTAGAGCCAAGCAATACTGTCAATCCTTTAAGAAAAAACTCAAGACATCGTTTTACTGTGACTTTTAATATGTGCTAGTTCTGGTGAACCTTTCAGCAAAAACAGTTATAGTTTTTGGGCCTCTTTTATCAAGCCATGCTAGTGGTTTCCATGCAGCAATGTGAATAGGCTTTGTCGGCATTGCATCACGGGTGACCGCTAGCACAACTTGATAAAAGAGGCCCTTTATTTGTTAAGTTTTAGTCACCTCTGCTTTCCTCTGTAGGGTGTGTATTTTCTGGTGTACCTTGGATTTGTCCTGTCACTCAATGGCATTCTATTTTCTTTTTATATATTTGTAAAATTTTATAAATCACTTAAATATGGGATTTCCCAGGATTTGGTGATTCATCAAATCATTAATAAACATAAACACAAGCCTGCACATAATTCAGACTTTACTCTCATATAGAGAAATTAGTTGAATGGTTCTATTAGATATAATGGCAGTTTTACTGGGGGGAGGGTGCTGATAGTGGCTGGGGGAGGAGTGTTCTTTATGTATAACAGACTCTTGGGACACTTCTTGTATTGCCTTTGATAGCAATTCTTTTTTTACATAGGTTTTCAATAAAGCAATCAATCTGATGCTTGACAACTCGAAAGGCTGACAATGCTCCAGATACACAATGTAGAAAAGCAAAATGATAACATAAGGAAAAAGCATTATTTATTTATTTATTTATTTATTTATTTATTTATTTAATTTATTTATTGTTCACTTATATCCCACATTTTCCCACTCATGCAGGCACAATGTGGCTTATAAACATTAAATAAAAAGCATTATAACAATGCCCAGCTGAGACTACAATAAAGGAAGAGGGGATAAGAGAGATTTGGAAAATAGACTCCCCTCCCCCATTATGGAAAATGTAAATTAGGAAAAGGAAGTAAAGATGATATCCCACATCAAGTGAGAAACTCACTAAAGACACCACGAGAGAAGATAATTCTAGTGGAACCAGAAGAGACCTAACATCTACAAAATTTTATAAATGTAATGGATCAACAAAAACATAACTATTACAATGATAACTTATACACTATTTACAAGGAAACTGCAAGAAATGCATTGCATCCAGGGCAAACACTTAAGCACTCTTGGCCAAAAGATCCTTGCTTCTAATTTGGGTTGCCCTAGACAAGTCAGGAAAAGACATTACATTAGAATCACTAGCCTTCCATGTTGGGACCCTGGTATTTCCTCATGTAGTTTAACCTGGGCATATAGGGCGACAGAACCCTCCCCAACCCTATACAAACTTATCAACTCCTGCAGCCTCCCAATTGCCTCACAAACGTCTCCTAAAATTACTTTGTCTAGTGTCTTCATCCTCTCTTTCAGAGAAGTTAGCATCATCAGATCCATGGTAGAAGGAACAATTCCTCATATCACAGTTGTGGATATCTCATCACGAGTCAGCTCACCACTATCCATACTAACCTCTGGCTGGGATCTTGGGAAGGAGGAAAAGCAAGATTCACCATTGAAGCCAGCCTACCTATACACACCACTGCAACAATGGACTCTGCATTCACAGTATCTTGCCTGGCTTCAACCACATTTTTGTATTGGTGGGGGAAGTCGTTTATCGATCATTGGATTTAATACACTGCCTTTTTTTGAAAATCAAACCAAAGTGATGTACAGTGAAAATATTAAAGAAAATAAAAACAGAAATCCATAATAAAATAGGAAAGAAAAAAACAACCATTCAAGAAAAATAGTGAATCAGTTCAAAACTCAGACAAAGACTCACTGCTTGGTACTATGGCGCACTTATCTCCTTCAGACGGAAAGAGAAAGAGAAAGCAAAACTGCCCTCAGATGAGTAGGAACCAACCTTGCCTTTCCATTTACCCATCTCACTGCGCTAACAATGTGGAGCCTACATGCTGCCTCTGTGCTGCCTGCCACCAGCTGGCCGCCACCTTTTTATAGAAAGGAAAGCAGTGGAAGAGAAAGATGTCATCACTAGAAATTTACCTTCCGAATGTTGCCAAATATGATGACTAAAGTGAACAGTAGTGGGCTAACTGAATCACATCCAATGCTTCTATTTATGAAATATTCTGTAAAAAGTCAATCCCACAATATTTTACAGGTTTGTGAGGACATACACCACACCTTTTATTTTGAGAGTTTTAATTAATACTAAATATTTAGTGAGGGGTACACTGAGAGATCAGTATGGGCTGTTCCCACAGCCGAGCTGTTCTTAGTGAGTCTGGCCGTGATGCGGCTCACTGACGCTAACACACTCCATACATCATTTTTTACTCTCTTGTGTGTAACTCTGTTTTTTGTGATTAAATTTCTCTAATTACTAACATTGTGTGTGTCCAAACAAAAATCAAAACCATAAATCTAACTAAGAGAACCTAAAACTAAGTAACTACAATCACACAACCCCTATTGGGTACAAAAATTGCACTGGATAAAGGATAACAGGAAAAAGGCTTATCTGAATCTTGATCAATTTGTCTCCATAATTTTAGCAGAGTTTTGGAAGAATTTTCCTGAAAATTGTGCACATCCACGTCCTACAGAAATTTCCGATTCAAAAAAAATATTTGTCAGGGTGCCAGTGCTTGAACTCTGAAAGGTACTCCTTTATGAGAAGCATCTGTATTGATTTATGTGGTACCAGTGTTCTGTTCAACAAGAACTTTTCTGTTTATGCAAGTCTATTGTTAGGTGATAGTAATCTTCAGCAGATAAGGGCTCATTTGGCCCACTTACAGGCTTATTTTTGAAAGAGAAGGACTTCCCATCTTTCGACACAAATCGCAAGATGAGCGTCCTCACAGGGTTGCTCAAATCGGCATAATCGAAAGCCGATTTTTTTTTTTTTGTTACATTTGTACCCCACGCTTTCCCACTCATGGCAGGCTCAATGTGGCTTACATGGGGCAATGGAGGGTTAAGTGACTTGCCCAGAGTCACAAGGAGCTGCCTGAGGTGGGAATCAAACTCAGTTCCTCAGTTCTCCAGGACCAAAGTCCACCACCCTAACCACTAGGCCACTCCTCGTGCTTTCCGTCGCAGGGATGACCAAAGTTCACGGAGGCATGTCAGAGGAGTAGCAAAGGTGGAACTGGGGCATGGCTAACACATGGGCGTCCTCGACTTAAAATGGAAAACAGAAGGGTGTCCCTGATGAACACTTGGATGACTTTACCTGGTCCTTTTTTTCTTACCACCAAGCCACAAAAATGTGCCCTAAATGACCAGATGACCACCGGAGGGAATCGGGGATGACCTCCCCTTACTCCCCCAGTGGTCACTAACCCCCTCCCACCCTCAAATAAATTTTTAAAAATATTTTTCCAGCCTCTATGCCAGCCTCAAATATCATACTCAGGTCCATCGCAGCAGTATGCATGTCCCTGGAGCAGTTTTAGTGGGTGCAGTGCACTTCAGGCAGGTGGACCCAGGCCCACTCCCCCCTACCTGTTACACTTGTGGTGGTAAATGTGAGCCCTTCAAAACCCACTAGCAACCCATTGTACCCACATGTAGGTGCCCCCTTCACCCCTAAGGGCTATGGTAGTGGTGTACAGTTGTGGGAAGTGGGTTTGGGGGGGGATTTTGGGGGCTCAGCACACAAGGTAAGGGAGCTATGCACCTGGGAGCAATTTCTGAATTCCACTGCAGTGCCCCCTAGGGTGCCCGGTTGGTGTCTTGGCATGTCAGGGGGACCAGTGCACTACGAATGCTGGCTCCTCCCATGACCAAATGGCTTGGATTTGGTCGTTTCTTAGATGGGTGTCCTCGGTTTCCATTGTCGCCGAAAATCGGGGACGACCATCTCTTAGTTTGACCTAAATTTTGCGATTTGGACGTCCCAGACCGTATTATCGAAACGAAAGATGGACGCCCATCTTGTTTCGATAATACGGGTTTCCTTGCCCCTTCGCCAGGATGTCCTGCGAGGATGTCCTCAGAAAAACTTGGGCACCCCTTTCAATTATGCCCCTCTTAGTCTGTCCTGTTAACTTTGCTTACTCTACAACTTACCCTACTTTTATCACTTTCTATTGTCCTAGGGAGTTTTTTTTACTAAAGGTTAGCTCGAGTTATCTGCAGCAGTTCCCATTTTATTCCTATGGGACCTGCTGCAGATGACTTGAGCTAATCTTTAGTAAAAGACCCCCCTAGGGAGATATCCGAGCTCTACAGATCATTCTAGCCCAACTTAGGTTGTCTGGTGGCCAATAATAACCAAGTCTTCATGCAGCCTATGACAAGCAATCTCCATAGCATTATATCCTATAATCTTTTTCCACTCAGCAAGTCATCTTAATACTGCATCATAGAAGTCATTCTCCCCAGATTCACTGCAGTGCTGCATTTGGGGGTCATCCTTCCCAGACTTAGTCACTGTAATACTGTAGCATGGGGGTATTCTCCCCCACATAAGTCATCATGTCCTTGTGTCTTGGGTCATTGTCTTTGTCATTCTTTCCAAAAACAGGAATTGTAATGGCTATATCCAAGACTGGTGATCATCTTACCTTAATTGCAGCAGGGCTTCCTATTCTCTAGATTCACAGTCTAAAGACCTGAAATACCTCTTTTCTTATTTACAATAACAAAATGGTACAGAGCAAAAAGAGAAAAAAAACCAAAAGATTTAAAAAAATTCCCCGATAATTCTGCCAAGTGTGCTCCTTCAAAGCAGAACAATATTTTGTTGAATTTTGCTTCCAGGAACTCATTTTCCTGCTGATTTCTTCTTTTTTTTATTTTATTTCATTCAAAGAGAGCAGAACAAAGCAGCAGACACGTCTCACATAAGATTAGTTCAAGTGCTCATCCCACTCATGTTGGCTATCAAAGGTGTACATCGAGGCTGAAAAGTGGTCTCATCACTGATCTACAGCAGCAGGTTATGCTGAATGAATAAGTCGCTGTTGCTTCAAGCCAGAACATGAAAGGTGACTTGGTAAGCTGCCAGGAACAATGATTCAACAAAGTCTGTCCGGAAGATCTCAAGGATGCAGTGAAAACGTTTGTGGGAACTGGAGGGAGGAGAAGCTGATTCATCTGCAATGCTGACCAGGTCTCATCTCTCCCCACCTAATCCATACCAGGATAGGATAGATAGATAGATAGATAGATAGATAGATAGATAGATAGATAGATAGATAGATAGATAGATAGATAGATAGCATAAGAACATAAGAGCAGCCATACTGGGTCAGACCAGTGGTCCATCTAGCCCAGTATCCTGTTTTTCATACAGTGGCCAAGCCAGGTCATAAGTATCTAGCAGAAACCCAAATTGTGGCAACACTCCATACTACTACTACTTATCATTTCTATAGCGCTACAAGGCATACGCAGCGCTGTACACCATACACAAAAGAGACAGTCCCTGCTCAAAGAGCTTACAATCTAGATAAGACAGGCAGACAGACAGAACAATTAAGGGTAAGGGAATAAAGAGGTGAGGATAAAAGGACAGGCCAAGTGAGCAGTGGTTAGGAGTCAAAAGCAGTGGTAAAGAGGTGGACTTTAAGTTTGGACTTGAAAACGGCCAAAGAGAGGGCTAGACGTACAGGCTTGGGACGTTTATTCCAGGCGTGAGGTGCAGCAAGATAAAAGGAACGGAGTCTGGAATTAGCAGTAGAGGAGAAGGGGGACAGATAAGAGAGATTTATCAACAGAACGGAGTACCCGAGGGGGGGGGGGTGTAGGGAGAGACAAGAGTGGAGAGGTACTGGGGAGCGGCAGAGTGAATGCACTTATAGGTCAATAAGAGAAATTTGAATTAAATGCGGAAACGAATAGGGAGCCAGTGAAGTGACTTAAGGAGAGGGCTAATGTGAGCATAGCGACTTTGGCGGAAAATAAGTCGCGCAGCAGAGTTTTGGACTGATTGAAGAGGAGAGAGATGGCTAAGAGGGAGGCCGGTAAGAAGCAGGTTACAATAATCAAGACAAGAGGTGATAAGAGTGTGGATAAGGGTTCTGGTAGAGTGCTCAGAGATGAAGGGACGGATTTTGCTGATGTTATAGAGAAAGAAACGACAGGTTTTGGCAATCTGCTGAATGTGAGCAGAGAAGGAGAGAGAGGAGTCAAAGATGACCCCAAGGTTACGAGCAGATGAGACAGGGAAAATGAAAGTTCCATCCACAGAAATAGAGAAAAGGGGGAGAGGAGAAGTAGGTTTAGGGGGAAGATGAGAAGCTCGGTTTTGGCCATGTTAAGTTTCAGATACTACAAATTCTAGGGCAAGCAGTTGCTTCCCATGTCTGTCTCAATAGCAGACTATGGACTTTTCCTCCAGGAATTTGTCTAAACCTCTTTTAAACCCAGTTATGCTAACCACTGTTACCACATCCTCCAGCAAAGAGTTCCAGAGCTTAACTAGTAGTTGAGTGAAAAAATATTTCCTCCTTAGTTTTTAAAAAGTATTTCCATGTAACTTCTTCGAGTGTCCCCTAGTCTTTCTACTTATGGAACGAGTAAAAATCGATTTACTTCTACTCGTTCTACACCACTTAGGATTTTGTAGATAGATAGATAGATAGATAGATAGATAGATAGATAGATAGATAGATTCACACAATGACTCTCCAGTCACCAAACACACTTCTTTATTAAGTTTACTTGATTTTCTTTAGAAGCTATTAGGACAATTTGAAACAGTGGGGTTAATTTACCTTAGGCACATTTTGTACCCAATGAGACTTTTGGTTTATTCATGTTCCTCCGTACCTGGTACAGTCTCAGTAGGAAAAAAAATGAGAAATGGTCAGCACTATATGCTTTTTTTCTTGTTCTGGGTATTTCATTCAAAGGAAGAAGAACAAGGCAGCTAACACTTCTCACTTGAGCTAATCTCAAGTGTTCTTCCCACTCATGTTGACTATCAAAGGAAAAGGTGTACAGAGAGGCTGAAAAGTGGTGTCATCACTGATCTACAGCAGCAGGTTATGCTGACTGAATAGGCCACTATTGCTTGAAGTCAGGCTTTGTACTACCCATCTTGTCTCATCTATATATGTCAACTGCACTTGACCCCTCATCTACCTATTAAAATGTTTTATTGTATTGTACAAACAGCATTAGCATCATATCTATGTTATTTGAATGTTCTAACTGGTAGCTATTAAGGTGTTTCATTTGTTCTGTGCTGAGATTCTCATATCTATGTTATATTATTTTTCTTCCATGCTGCCTATTATAGTATCAATTAGGAAAGTGCATTCCAAGCACGTAGCCAGACCTCATTTTTTTTTTTTTGGGGGGGGGGGGGGGGGAGGCTAATCCCAAACTGTGTGTGTGTGTGTGTGTGGGGCACATTTTGCCCCACCTCCCCATTGCTCTCTGCCCTCCCCCCGCCACAACCCCATATACCTGGGTTGGTGGGGGTCCCCAAGCCCCGCCAGCAGAAGCCTGGTACAGTCCATGGTATTAAGCCATGCAGATTACTGTAATGGAATCTATGTGGGATGCATGGATCAAATCATAAAGAAACTTCAGACCGCCCAAAATACTGCAGCCAGGCTTAAATTTGGAAAAAAACACGTTTTAACAGCGCCAAACCACTCAGAGAAAAATTGCACTGGCTACCAATCAAAGAACACATCACTTTCAAAATCTGCACAACTTCACAAAATTATTTACGGCGAGGCACCGGGATACATGACAGACCTCATCGACCTGCCAACCAGAAACTCCACAAAATCTGCACGATCATACCAAGCAGCAAAGGACTCAAATACAAATCCACCTATGCAACCAGCTTTTCCTACCTAAGCGCACAACTATGGAACGCATTGCCAAAAGCAGTAAAAACTATGCTCAGCCACCTAAATTTTCGGAAAGCACTAAAGACAGACCTGTTCAGAAGAGCATACCCCATTGACCCAGCATAAAAATACCTGTCACTTGCGACACAACATAACCAAAGACTGCAACGGACATTACCTGACTCTTCTTCCTCCTTTCCCTCTCTAAGTTCCCCCCAACTGTTTCCTACCATACATATACCTCATTATACCACAATATCACTTTTGTATTCATTCACACTATGTATTTGTTCAAACCATAATCGGCTAACACCGTTAACTGTACTATATAAGCCACATTGAGCCTGCAAAAGGTGGGAAAATGTGGGATACAAATGTAACAAATAATAATAATAAAAACCAGCAAACCTTGGGGGCCTGAATCCAATTTGGGGGGGGCCCAGGCCCCCAAGGCCTCCCTGTGGCTTTGCCACTGGTGCATTCATTTGCATGTCATTATCAAATCAAAATGAACAGAAAAAAAATTGTGTTCTATCGTGTGCTGCTACTAGTGCACATTCTTTTGAAAAAGTGCACACTGTTTGCAAAGAGGGCACCCACTGTGCATGTAGGAACTATCCCAAATGTGCAAACCATTATGCATGTGCAGAGTACACACTTTTTCAGAAAGACAACTACCATTTTGCACATAGTGGGCTACATGCTATATATGGCGCCTAAAAAAATCAGCGCTGAAAAATACCCGTGTAAACAGTATTCTATAAGCCATACCTAAAGTTTGGTGCGGTTTATAGAATTAATGCTTATGTTTACAGGTCACACATAAATTTAGGTGTTGCCAGTTGCACCAATGAAATGGTGGTGCAAATGCCCATGCCTAAATTTACACGAGGAAACCATGCCCTGCCCCGAAATGCCCATGACTTTCCCATTTCTGTGCCCCCATTTTTTGGACCACACATAAATTTTAGGTGCAGATCCCACGTCTAAATTTACGCATGTTAGTCCCAATTAAATCTAATTAATACCAATAATTGTTTGTTAAAAAGTCAATTATTGGTATTAGTTGTCTCATTATTCTATTAAAGTGCACGCGCATATCGGGAACATGCCTAAATTTGCGCACACAATTGTTGGTGACGTTTTTAGAATCAGAGGGATTGTGCCTTATTTCAAGAACCTGCATGCATTGATTTTGTTCCCATGATGAAAAAATGGCCAAACGAAAGCAAATAAAACAAACATTTCCATGGAAAAGCACTTACTCGTCCAGTTATAGGATGGCACCTAAGTGTATCTGCATGTATCTGCATGCAACTGCAAAGGGGGCGTTCCCATGGGAGGAGCATAGGTGGGTCAGGGCATTCTAGAAAATTGCATGCAGGAGAGGCCCAACCATTAGGCTACCTGAGGCGGGGGCCTCAGGAGGCATTCTTCAGGGAGCGATATCTCCCCCTTCCTTCCTTCACCCTGTTCCTTGAGATTTACTTTATTTCTTCATGTTCCAAAATCCAGTGGTGGCAGCGATTGTGATACGCCTGCCACCGGCACCCGCCTCTTCTCTTTACTGCGGCCGCCTCTCTGATGTAACTTCCTGTTTCGTCAGAAGCGACCGCAGTAGAGAAGAGGCCAGTACCAGCAGCATTTTGGAATTACTGTTGCCGCCGGGTTTTGGAACATAAAGAAGGTAAACTTGGCGTGGTTGGGGGGAGGGGATGGCAGCGGCATCTCAGCCCTGCCTCAGGTGGCATCTTGCCTTGGGCCATCCCTGATTGCATGCAGTATTATAGAATACTATAGATGTGTGCCCAACTTGTGCACCAGGATTTACACCAGGTTTCAGTTTGTAAGTCCTTACACCCAAAGTTGAGCGTGGAATTCAGTGACAAATGCTATTCTATAGAGAGCACTCATCCCAGAGTGCCCTTTATAGAATAGCACTAGGTGCTGATTTTTTTTGGTGGACATGTTTGGGTGCTACTAAATCCGGCCCTTAGGGTGGAACCACTTACCGCCTCCTACATAGGAGGCTCTATATGATTCTACATGAACTGCTACCTCAGCACCCTGACCAATAGCTACTAGATCAATAGCCTCCCCCCCCATGCAGGATCCCTTCATCAAGAATCCCTTAATCAGTACCCCCCCCCCCCAATCTGGACCTCCCGATCAGAAGCCCTTCCTTAGATATGGCCCCCACCAAGTAGCTCCCCTCCCCCAAATGTCCCCCCCCCCCCCCCACTCCTGTGTCAGTACCTTACATTCCTAGTGGTCTAGGGGTTCCCTGGGCAGGAGCAACCCCCAGTTGCTCCTATCCTTCTGGCATCATTCATCAAAATGGCACCCCAGGTGGCTGTCTCATGTGACTACTGCTAGGGGTCATGTTTATATATAAGAAAAGGTGAGGATCTTGATTGGGGGAGGGCAGATTGGGGAGGTGGGGTTGATTGGGGATGTCACAGCCAGCAGGAAGTAAAATAACCCCAGCTATTTTGCCATAATTTTAGGGCTACAATGTGACTTGCAGTGTGTACCCAGTGTTACTGCAAGCTGAGTTACGGAATTTACTTAGTAATGAGCTGCTTTGCATGCATTTGCATTACTATCCTGCTTATTTTCGAACGAGAAGGCTGGCCATCTTCCGACACAAATTGGGAGATGGCTGACCTTCTCCTAATGCCAGCCAATCAGTATAATCAAAAGCCGATTTTGGCCGGCTTCAACTGCTTTCCGTCGCAGGGCCGGCCAAAGTTCAAGAGGGCGTGTCAGGGTAGCGAAGGTGGGACGGGGGCGTGGTTAACAGATGGCCAGCTTCGGCCGATAAAGGAAAAAAGAAAGCCGGCCCTGACGAGCATTTGGTCGACTTTACTTGGTCCCTTTTTGTTTACGACCAAGCCTTAAAAAGGTGCCCGAACTGACTAGATGACCACAAGGGGAATGAGGGATTACCTCCCCTTAGTCCCCCAGTGGTCACTAACCCCCTCTCACCCAAAAAGAAATATAAAAAATATTTTTTTGCCAGCAACTATGCCAGCCTCAGCTCCATGACAGCAGTATGCAGGTCCCTGGAGCAGTTTTAGTGGGTACAGTGCACTTCAGGCAGGTGGACCCAGGCCCATCCCCCCTACCTGTTACACTTGTGCTGGTAAATGGGAGCCCTCCAACCCCCCCCCCCCCCCACGTGTAGGTGCCCCCCTTCATCCCTAAGGGCTATGGTAGTGGTGTACAGTTGTGGGTAATGGGTTTTGGAGGGGCATTTGGGGGGCTCAGCACACAAGGTAAGGGAGCTATGTACCTGGGATCATTTTGTGAAGTCCACTGCAGTGCCCCCTAGGGTGCCCGGCTGGTGTCCTGGCATGTGAGTGGGACCAGTGCACTACAAATGCTGGCTCCTCCCACGACCAAATGGCTTGGATTTGGCCAGGTTTGAGATGGCCGCCATTAGTTTCCATTATCGGCGAAATCCAATGGCGGCCATCTCTAACGCCGGTGATCTCTAAGGGCAGGCCAAATGTTGAAATTTGGCTGGCCCCGACCGTATTATCGAAACGAAAGATGGCTGGCCATCTTGTTTCGATAATACAGTCGGGTACGCCGCCTGACGGGGCCGGCGTTAGAGATGGCTGCCCTTATAGATGGCCAGCCCCATTCGATTATGGCCCTCCACGTGACTTGCAGTAATTTAAATATCACCACTATAATGCATGACAAACTGCAGTGGTGTCCTTTAAGTCAAATTAAGGGGCAATAACTTAGGCATTCACACCTTCCCCATTCAGAACATAAATCACAAAGCATAAATGAGTCACAGTAACTCAGACTTGACAACTATTAGTTGGCAAATCTTGGCCGCAGCTTTATTATTATAAATAAAACTTTTAAGAATAAATGAGCATAAATAACTGAATAAGACCAGTGTCATAGTAGTCCATACATTCAATACATAACTCATCTCTTCACAGCCTGCAGTAACGCAAGACTGCAAATAATTTAAATTATTTTTCAAACCCCATCTCTTTTAATCTAAAAGCACAGCGGTATCGCACTTGCCTTACCGCCTAAACTTCTAAAAATCACCACTCACTTCTAACTTCTATGACAAACTCTTAAACTGCGACAAAACCTACAATAATACAAGACCCTAAAACTCTCTAACAAGACTCTTCTCTCTTCAGCTGACTAGTCTCTTCAGCTTCTTTCCCGCTCAAATTTCGGTACTCCATCCAATCACCTTCCCCCACACCTAAAACCTCCTCATCTGCCCTTCATTCCATTGCTAATTTTCAGAAGCACTTCTAAGGGTTCAGCCAAGTTATAACACCCTCCTTTAACTTAGTCGGACTAATATAACATGACTTAAACCCCTAATGCAGCTTGATAACTTCCCCCCATATTCATCATCTCTCGCATGTCCCTATATCCAACATTTCCCCTATGTGTCCTTGTCCCTATGCTCCCTCCATATCCAGAATCTCTTCTCTGTGTTCCTTTCCCCTCCCATGTTCTGCGTCTCTACTTCCCTTCCTCTTGTACTCCCCGACTCTGGGACCATCATCTCTTCCTCTCTCACCCTGATTCTTGTTCCTCTGTGGTCCAGCACCTCTATATCCCTTCCTCTGTAGGCCCAGCATCTCTCCTCTTCTCTCCCCCCGGTCCAGTCTGTCTGTCTCTCTTTCTCTTCCCTCCACCCTGTCCCCCATGTCCGATATCTTTCATCTTCTCTGCCCCCTTTTGGTTCAGTTCTCTGTCTCTTTTCCCCCCCTCTGTTTTTCCCCAGATCAGCATCTCTCCTCCCCTCCCAGGTATAATCTCTCTTTTTCCTCCCCCCTCAGGCCCAGCATCTATCCATCTCCATCCCCTCCACACCACCACCACATAGATCTGACATCTCTTTCTTCCTTTCCTCCCAAAGGGTCCAGTGTCTCTCTCTAGGCCCCCCTTCCTGCCCCCCGCAGTCCTCCAACCTTGTGCTAGCTGTGGTAACAATGAAAATAGCCTCCAGCTAGCCCTGCCTTTATCTGCAGTGCCCCACCCCTATGATGTAATTTCCTGTGGAGACAGAATTCAGCAGAGGAAACCCTGACAGAGACAGCTAGAGACTGTTTTCATTGCTGTTGCTGTCATTGCTGGAGTAAGTTTGGAGGACTGCAGGGAGGGGGGCTAGAGAAAGATGCCAGACTCACAGAGGGGAAGAGAAGGGAAAGAGAAGCTGGAGAGCAAGGATGGAGAGCAGAGGACACTTTAGTTCAACTTCAGGCAGTCCCTAGCATTGGGCAGCCCTGGGGCTTTTTGCCGGGCTCATTCAATAGTAGCTACGTTCCTGCTTATGGTCTCTTTTATTAAAGCGTAGTAATGATTTTCAGGAACTGTTTGTTAGTTGCAAAAATTAACATGCAGTAACTGTAAGGCCTCAGTGGTAACTGTTGGGGGCATGCCCAGCATCTTGCCATACAGCTAATGCAGAGACTATGCACGTATCATACACTGCACTACAGAAAACACAGATGACATAGAGGGGCATAATCGAACGGGGCGCCCAAGTTTTCATGAGGGCATCTTCGCAGGACGGCCCTGCGAAGGGGCGGGGAAACCCATATTATCGAAACAAGATGGGCATCCATCTTTTGTTTCAATTAGGTCGGGGATGCCCAAATATCAACATTTAGGTCGACCTTAGAGATGGTCGATCTAAATGTTGAGATGGTCGATCTTAGAGATGGTCGTCCCCGGTTTTCGGCCATAATGGAAACCGAGGACGCCCATCTCAAAAACGACCAAATCCAAGCCCTTTGGTCGTGGGAGGAGCCAGAATTCATAGTGCACTGGTCCCCCTGACATGCCAGAACATCAACCGGGCACCCTAGGGGGCACTACAGTGGACTTCACAAATTGCTCCCAGGTGCATAGCTCCCTTACCTTAGGTGCTGAGCCCCCCAACCCCCCACCCCCCACCAAAACCCACTCCCCACAACTGTACACCACTACCATAACCCTAAGGGGTGAAGGGGGGCACCTACATGTGGGTACAGTGGGTTTCGGATGGGTTTTGGAGGGCTCACATTTACCAGCACAAGTGTAACAGGTAGGGGGGGATGGCCTGTGTCCTCCTGGCTGAAGTGTACTGCGCCCACTAAAACTGCTCCAGGGACCTGCATACTGCTGTCATGGAGCTGGGTATGACATTTGAGGTTGGGAAAAAAATTTTTTAAGTTTTTTTTTTAGGGTGGGAGAGGGTTGGTGACCACTGGGGGAGTAAGGGGAGGTCATCCCCGATTCTCTCCGGTGGTCATCTGGTCAGTTCAGGCACCTTTTTAAGGCTTGGTCGCAAGAAAATATGGACTAAGTAAAGTCAGCCAAGTGCTCGTCAGGGACGCCCTTCTTTTTTCCATTATCGGCCAAGGATGCCCATGTGTTAAGCACGCCCCAGTCCTGCCTTCGCTATGGTGCCAAAACGCCCATGGGAACTTTGGTCGTCCCCACGACGGAAAGCAGTTGAGGAAGCCCAAAATCGGTTTTCGATTATGCCGATTTGGGCGACCCTGAGAGAAGGACGCCCAGCTCTCGATTTGTGTTGGAAGATGGGCGCCCTTCTCTTTCGAAAATAAGCCTGATAGTGTCTCCTATGTAGGTAGCACTAAGGGATCTGCATTATCTGCCATGGTAAGAGTTAACACGTGGTAAGTTACTATATGTTAATGTAGAAGGATGCCAAAACATGCTTTCTGTGCAGTAACAAATTAACTATTGCAATGTGTTATACGTAGGCTGCACTGTTTTAGTAACAAAGAGATTACAGATGGTGCAAAATATGGCAGCAAAATTTATCTTTTCTAAGTCTAAATATGAGAGTTACCCCACTGTATGTCGTATTGCATTGGTCCCGTTGGAGGCAAGAGGGATTTTTAAACTTTATCTGATTTTGTATGGAAATTTACCTGAATATTTAAATCAATTAATATTATTACCTAAAATTAGGAATAGGAGACTAGCTGGCAATTCTTTGGATCTGTCATTTCCTTTCCACAAAGGTACTAGATTCAGGTCATTACATGTATTGACTTTACCATATTTATCTGCAAAATGTTGGAATGATTTACCAATTCAGATAAGGACCACTACTCATTAAGGGGTGTTCTGCAAACTTTTAAAAGGGTATTTTTTTTTTTTGTATCCCATGCTTTCCCACTCATGGCAGGCTCAATGTAGCTTACATGGGGCAATGGAGGGTTAAGTGACTTGCCCAGACTTAGAAGGAGCTACCTGTGCAGGGAATTGAACTCAGTTCCTCAGGACCAAAGTCCACCACCCTAACCACTAAGCCACTCCTCCACTCCACAAAGGTACTAGATTCAGGTCATTACAGGCCATTATTAAAAAGATATGTTTTAGGGGATGTATAACAATCAATGAGTGTTTGCACTTTATTTAGTAGGTAATATCTAAGTTCTCTTCTTTTTGTCTCAGTTTTACTATGTATTTCTGATGGATGTAGTTCATTTCTTGATGTAAGTCGCATTAAACTCTATATGAGGATATTGAAGACTAATAAGAAATAAGTGTTTATTTTACAAACTGCCCTAGTGATTCCTGTGCTGCAAATGAGAGGAAGCCTATAGGAATTGAATGGGCTTCCTCTCATTTACCGCATAAGAATCGCTAGCGCAGCTCTGTAAAAGAGGCCCAAAGTAAAGTAAAGTACAGTAACAGGTATCAAAGTGCAGTTGGCCAGGAATGGGAAAAACGAGACGGAAACTCTAATTAGAGAAGGCAGTATTTATTTGAAGACCCAACATGGCCTGTGTTTTGGCAGAATGCTCGCATCAAGGGAAAGGGGATGAGACTTGATATACCGCCTTTCTGTGGTTACAATCAAAGCAGTTTACATATTATATACAAGTACTCATTTTGTACCTGGGGCAATGGAGGGTTAAGCAACTTGCCCAGAGTCACAAGGAGCTGCTGTGGGAATTGAATTCAGGTTCTCAACCTGCTGCACCAACCACTAGGCCACTCCTGTGCCAAACACTGGCAAATGAAATTTGGAAAGCCAAAATAAAATCCCAAAGCTGCTGTACCGGTACTGTCATTCTAAAAACAAAAGGCCAAGGAGGAGGAGAAGGACAAGGCAGGTACTAAGGTCTTTCCCTTAGAAAGGAGAGTGAAGAATCACAGGGTTTAAGGCAATGGGCACAAACTGCCAGTAGAAGAAAGGACTGGATTCATAAAGGAGAATCTACTACTACTACTACTTAACATTTCTAGAGTGCTACTAGGCTTACGCAGCGCTGTACAATTTAACAAAGAAGGACGGTCCCTGCTCAGAGGAGCTTACAATCTAAATAAATCAGTAGAGGAGAGAAAAACTCCCAGAGAATGGGAGAGGAGCAGAGCCAAGGAGTATGAGAGTCCAACTGAAAGATCCACTTTGAAAGGAGGTATAACACAAATGCTAGGTGGATCCTGCTAGCCTTAAACCGGAGGGTTTGTGAGTAAATAGGGGACTGTACAGAGTACAGTGCCTGGAAGGGTGAAGGCCCTAGGGACTTGTTTGTGGTATGGAGTGATTACACTGAAGACAGAGAGAAGAAGGTGAGGTGAGCTGGGTCTATTACTTGGGAGATCTGAGGAAAAAAAGACAACACCGAATCGATAATGACTCCGAGATATCTGAATGAAGGAACTGGTGTAATCTGCCTGTCAAATAGAATAGGGTTAACGGAAGATGGAGCTGCAGATCCAGTAATCCAGCATGCCACTGTCTTTTCTGGGTTTAGGATAAGGCTACTGAATGCAGGCAATGTTGGAGGGGTAATAAATCAATATTATGCACAATATTATAGAACATTATTTGCATATGAATATGTCTTGTTGATTATTGTTGCATCATGCCTTTCTTTTTGTTCAGCGTGCAGGGGAAGGGAATTAGAGCCTTGTGAGATTTAAGCCCTAGGCATCAACATACTGTTTTGTACCTGCCTCAGGGGTCACCCTCAGCCCCACATATTGGAGGATCAGCTACTTTTACATCAAGGCCAAGTCCCTCCTATACTCCTTCCACATAATTCTCTCTATATATGATATATATGCTGGCCAATATTCAGTCCATGGGAGGCAGACTGGCTAAGTGCTGCAATTGACACTGAGCCTGGATATTCAATGCCAGTCTGTTTCCAGTGACCGGCATTGAATATCCATTTTTTTGAGGGGAGGGGGGGGGAGCTGGCTTAAACTTAACCGGCCAAGTTAATATTCAGCACTGGCTGGTTATGTTTAGAGCAGCCAAAGATAGGACTGCTATTTAAGCAGTCCAATTTGGCTGCTAAGCGTAGCCGATGAAGTACTGACTATTCATGGCTAGCCGGTTATATCATGCTAATATTCAGTGGAGATAACCAGATATTTTGTGTTTAATATTAGCGCTTAGCTGGTTAAGTGTTATTTAACCAGCCAGGAGCCATTCCTAGACGGTTAAATAACGCTGAATATTGGCTGGATGATGCCTAAAATTGCACGCCCAAATTTAGGTGTGTGCCCAAGTTGCATGCACATTTTAATTGAGTAACGAGCCAATAACTAGCAATAATTGGGTGCTAACAACCAATTATTGCTTTAATTGGCTCCAATTAGGATTTGTTTATGCATCTTACTAAGTGCTATTTTATAAAGATCCTCATGCAAATCTTTTAGGGTGCAACTGAAAAGGTGGCATGGCTATAAGAGGGGCATGGGTTGGTCAGGGCATTCACTAAAGATTCGCGCAGTACAATAGCATTCAGGGGATCCACAGTTGGTGTAAATCCTCATGCCCAAAGTTGGGAGCAGATCCTGGCACTACGCATTATTCTATAAATGGCATTCATTAGAAAAAGAATGGTATAAAACATAAAACTTAAAAGGGTTGCATATGTGTTTGCATGTCAGGTGGTGCTTAGATGGCAACTCTGGCTGAATCAGCTAAGAACGGCGCTGGACTGGCTTGTAGAGTCTGAGTCCCGCATATAGTGATCCGGTTTAGGATTGGCTGGAGAGAGCTTCCATGGAAACTTCAGTAATTTGGAACGTGAGGACATTGCCAGGCAGATTTTTACAGTCTGTGTCCCACAAATGACAAGTTGGATTTGGATAGGCTGGAGTGGTCTTTGATGGCAACTCCAGTAGTTGGAACATAAGGACAGGGCCGAGTGGACTTCTATGGTCTATGTCCCAGAAACACCAAAGACAGACCATGATCAAGTACATATCATCACGTTCATTGTTGATTTAATCTTGAATTGATAATGAATGTGACTGGATGGACTGTTCAGGTCTTTATCTGCCGTCACTTACTATGTTACTCATGCAACTCGGAGCATCATTTGTAGAATAGCACTCCATGCAGATTATCTCCATGTCCACATTTGGACACCATTTACTGAATCTGGTCCTATGTAGTTAGCATGAGAATTATTGCGAGCTGTGCGGCCACTGCAGTAACGGTTAGTGCAACAACACGCACTAACTTGTGCATTAACGGGGCAAATCTATAAACTAGGCACTAACATTTTATGCAGACGTTATTTATTTATTTATTTATAGTACATTTCTACCCCACATTTTCCCATGCACGCAGGCACAATGTGGCTAACATAGGAGAAGTAAAAATGACAATACAATAAGAGAAAATGGTAAGAGACAAGAATTAGGCAAGAAAGGGGAAGGGGGCATAACAGATGCAGGGGTAAGTAAGTGGGACTATTGATCAGTAAGAGTGTGGGGGGAGTAGACAAGTCCAAATAGGTGGGTTTTCAGCAGCCTCTTGAACAGATGGTGATCATTTTGCAGTTTTAAGCATTTCGGCATGTAAATGTTTAAAATACCATCATATAAACATGTATATGCAAACTTACACGAGTAAATCCCAGTATGCGGCATAAGAGCTATTCTGCAAATACCACTTATCTATTTGCAAGGGAGGGGTAGGGAATAGGTGGGGCTCCCATTTATGTTCATAACTTGCAGAATATGCAGGTAAATACCACCCTTAGGCACTCACACGTGGCTGGTATGTGCTTGTGCCTACATGTTAGACACCTTAAAGCCTGATTATGGTATCGAAAAGCCAAATTGTCCCTGACCTGTTATAAAATTGTCCCCAAAGTGTTTAACACAATTTAGTTAAATGGCCCTTTAGTTCAAAGGGAACATGTTCCCTAGTAGCTAGAGTGCCAGGCTTGACAACCAGGGCTTGAAATCCCACTGCTGCTCCTTGTGATTTTGTACAAGTCACAACCCTCCATTGCCTCAGGTATAAAAATTTGATTGTGAACCCTCCAGGAACAGGGAAGTACCTAGTGTACCTGAATGTAAATCACCTTGAGCTACTACTGGCAAAGATGTGAAGAAACCTACAACTAACTAAATAAATCCCCCCCCCCCCCCCCCCCCCATTGGAGGGAAAACTTTCTAAGAGTAGCAGATACTAGTACAACATATTTCTATTCGTTGGCTAAGTGGTTTAACTAAATCAGTGAGAAGAAAAATGCTCTTCACACACTGTAAGATGCAGAATACTCTTCAGAACTAGACTTAGCTGAGAAAGAAGTTCAATTGGTATAATAACAGTAACAGACTTTAATTTACTGGCTGTATCACCCAGTGATTCCCAGCAGACTCACACACAATCTTCCCAGCTGTCGATGCTAGTCTCCTCTTCAGCAGCATTCATACGCTGCATGGACATTACCAGTAATTGGAAATGATTTTTCCTTCCTGCACACAGGTAGAGCTCCTTCCTGGCTCACTTAAGTATCTCACCAGGGCGGACAAGGTCTCTGTGGACCTGGATGATCATAATTAGTTTAGTGGCTAGTGCATCCCTTGCAGACAGATGGATGCCTCTGAGAATCAAATAGCCTCTCTGTGAGATTTAAAAGTATTTGGCATGTCCCTGCTTGCTGTCTTCTACTAGGATCACTTGCCCAGCATTTTAAGTTAGCTTTGAGTTCCAGGCTGCTTCTCTTCAGCTATTCTGGCTGGAATTTCTCCCCCCCCCTTTTTTTTTTTAAATCTCTAGGTTGCTGACTGGTGACAATGACTTCAAAAACTTCCTTGTGTATTCTTGCTCAGGATACAGGACAAACAGCCATCAACCAAAAGCTGTAATAACATAGTAAATGATGACAGATAAAGACCTGTACGGTCCACACAGTCTGCCCAACGAGATAAAATCATAGCATAAGGTATGATGTGATACTATATATGTACACTTGATCTCGATTTCTTCTTTCAAGTTTCAGGGCACAGACCATAGAGGTCTGCCTGGCATTGGCCTTGTTCTCCAGCTACTAAAGTTGTCCTCAGATTCCCACTCCAGCTCATCCAAATCTGTCCAGCCACGATTAGGGCACAGACCATAGAAGTCTGTCTGGCACTGGCCTATCTGTCCAGCCACGATCAGGGCATAGACTGTAGAAGCCTGCCTATCAATGGCCTTCTTCTCCCGGTACTGAAGCTGAACCTGTCCAGCCATGATCAAGGCACAGATGTAGAAGTCTGCCCAGCACTGACTTTGCTGCCCAATTACTGGTGTTGCCTTCTAATTACCGCTAAACTTGTTTGGTTCCATACCTTCTATACAGGACTCCTTTGTGTTTATCCTAAGCATTTTTGAATTCTGATAGTGTTTTCATCTCCACCTCCTCCCGCGCGAGGGCATTCCAGGTATCTGCCACCCACTCCATGAAAAAGTAGTTCCTCACATTATTCCTGAGTTGGCCCCCTTGCAACCTCACTTCATGTCCTCTAGTTCTACCACCTTCCTTTCTCTGGAAAAGGTTTGTTTGTAGATTAATACCTTTCAAATATTTAAATGTCTACATCATATTTATTATTTATTAGGATTTATTTACCACCTTTATGAAGGAATTCACTCAAGGCGGTGTACAGTAAAAATAGATCAAACATGAGCAATAGGCAATTACAGCATTAAAAATATTCAAATAACAATATAAAGTATGGCGTGGAGGGGCATTTTCGAAAGGGACGTCCATGTTTTGATTTGGACGTCCTCGCAAAACTTCCAGATCTAGGGGTAGGGAAACCTGTATTTTCGACAAAAGATGGACGTCCATCTTTTGTTTCGAAAATACCGTCGGGGATGTCAAAATCCTTAAATTTGGTCGTCCCTAGATTTGGTCATTTCTGATTTTCGGCGATAATAGAAGCCAAGGACGTCCATCTCAGAAATGACCAAGTGCAAGCCATTTGGTCATGGGAGGAGCCAGCATTTGTAGTGCACTGGTCCCCCTGACATGCCAGGACACCAACCGGGCACCCTACAGTGGACATCATAAATTGCTCCCAGGTGCATAGCTCCCTTATCTTGTGTGCTGAGCCCCCCAACCCCCCCCCCCAAAAAAACCCACTACCCACAACTGTACACCTCTACCATAGCCCTTAAGGGTGAAGGGGGGCATCTAGATGTGGGTACAGTGGGTTTGTGGTGGGTTTTGGAGGGCTCGCTGTTTCTTCCACAAACGTAACAGGTAGGGGGGTATGGGCCTGGGTCCACCTGCCTGAAGTGCACTGCACCCACTAAAACTGCTCCAGGGACCTGCATACTGCTCTCATGGACCTGAATATGACATCTGAGGCTGGCATAGAGGCTGGCAATCAATATTTTGAAAGATATTTTTTGAGGGTGGGAGGGGGTTAGTGACCACTGGGGACTAAGGGGAGGTCATCCCCGATTCTCTCCGGTGGTCATCTGGTCATTTCGGGCACCTTTATGTGCCATGGTCGTAAGAAAAACACGACCAGATAAAGTTGTCCAAGTGTTCATCAGGGACTTCCTTGTTTTGATTATGGGTCAAGGACATCCAAGTGTTAGACACGCCCAAGTCCCACCTTCGCTACACCTCCGACATGCTCCCTTGAACTTTGGCCATCCCTGCGATGGAGTGCAGTTGGGGACGTCCAAAATCGGCTTTCGATTAAACCGATTTGGACAACCCTGGGAGAAGTACGTCCATCTTCCAATTTATGTCAAAAGATGGGCGTCTTTCTCTTTCAAAAATGATCCCGATAGTATACTACTTACAATGTCAACACAATGTGTAATAGAACATTTTAATTGATAGTGAAGGGTAAAGCAAAGATGGAACATATAGATAGATACGAGAGTAAGAAGAGTTAGAAAGTAAGGTGACTGATTTAAAGAAAGTTGTACATGAGGTCAGAGAGAGGGTTAAATTTATTTATTTATTTGTTTGTTTGTTTGTTTGTTGCATTTGTATCCCACATTTTCCCACCTCTTTGCAGGCTCAAACTGGCTTACAATACATCATGAATAGTGGAATATAAATGGGCGAGTTGTGCATATTCACAGTGGTTGATCTTTGTGGTACGCTTTATTAAAGAGATGGGTCTTCAGTAGTATGCAGAAGTTTGTTCTTTCGTAGATCGATTTCAAGCTGCGCGGCAATGCGTTCCATAATTGTGTGCTCAGGTAGGTAAAGTTTGACGCATGCATTAGTTTGTATTTCATACCTTTGCAGTTGGGGAAGTGCAAATCAAGGAATGTGCGGGATGATCTTTTGGCATTCCTAGGTGGTAGGTCTATCAGGTCTGACATGTAAGCTGGTGCGTCACCATGGATAATTTTGTGAACTAGTGAGCATATTTTGAACGTGATGCGTTCCTTAAGTGGGAGCCAGTGTAAATATTATCTCAGCTAGGTTAGGAGTGGATAAACATGTCCTGCTGCAGTATGTGCAGCCCGAGTCACTCCTTGTGTGTGTGTGTGTGTGTGAGACTAACAAGTTAGTTACTTCTTCCATTAAAGGCCTGGTTGAAGAACCAAGCTTTCACCTGCTTCCTGAAGTAGAGATAGTTTTGCGTTAAGCAAAGAATTTCAGGCACTGCATTCCAGAGTGTGGGGGCTACTCCAGAGAAGGCTCGGTTGTGGGTTACACATTGTGTAATGTCTTTTGGAGAGGGTATGGTTAGTGGTAGTCCTTGAGAGGACCTTAGTGTCCTTGGAGGTGTGTAGAGGATCATCCTAGTTTTCAGATACTCAGGGCCATTTACTTTCAGGGCCTTGAATATCAGACATAAAGTTTTAAATTTAGCCCTGCATTGTACTGGTAGCCAATGAAGTTTTTGCAAAAATGGTGTGATGTGGTCACGTCGCTTGCAACCTTTTATGACTCTTGCTGCTGTATTCTGAATCAACTGGAGCTGGTGCAAGCCCTTTGTAGTTAGACCATTGTATAGTACATTGCAGTAATCCAGTCTTGATGTTATCATGGCATGCACAACTGGGATAAGATTTACCTTCTCGATGTAAGGAGAGAGGCAGTGTAGCTGTCGCAAATAGTAGAAACAGATCTTGAAGGTTACTTGAATTTGGGGAATCAGAGTAAGCGTTGAATCTAACTGTATTCCAAGATTTTGATGTCAGGTATGTATCCACTTCTGTTAGGGACCCAGAGAAGCTTGGTTTTACTTGGGTTCATGCAATGTTTGCTGTATTTAGCCCATTCTTGATGTTAGGTAATCAGTTTATTCAAGGCTGTAGGTAAGTCAGGTTCAAAGGGTATGAGTAGCTGCACATCATCCTCATAGATGTAGAACTGAGTATCCATTGAACAAATCAGCTCAGGTAGTGGCTTGAGGTAGATATTGAACATAATAGGTGACAGTATTGATCCTTGTGGTACTCCACAGGTCAGTGTCCATGGTGGTAATGAGTTGCTGCCAAACATTATGGATTGTTGCCTGTCTGATAGATAGGATCTGAAGTAGGCAAGTACTGTTCCATTGATACCTGTTTCTGTCAGTTGTGCTAGCATGATATCATGATCCACAATGTCAAAAGCTGCTGAGAAATCTAGCAGTACTAACATCAAGGTGAATCCCTTGTTTTGGTTTCTGTAAACCATCTAGTAGGGATACGAGGACCGTTTCTGTTCCATAACCGGTTCTGAATCCAGATTGACATGGATCTAGGCAGTTTCTCTCTTCTAGCCAATCATTAAGTTGAACACAGACTGTTTGCTCTATGAGTTTCCCTAGAAATGGGATGTTGGATACTGGCCGGTAACTTTCAAGTTTGTCCTGGTCAAGGTTGTTTTTCTTTAGCAAAGGGTGAACCACTACCCTTTTTAATGCTGTTGGTAGTTGCCCATTAGAAAGAGAGGTGTTCACTTTCCTCCAGGGTATACATGTTCAGGTAGTCAAGTCTCTCCTCATACATCTTGTGACGCAGACCCCATACCATTTTTGTCGCTTTTCTTTGAACTGCTTCAAGTCTTTTTACGTCATTAGCAAGATATGGCCTCCAAAACTGAACACAATACTCCAAGTGGGGCCTCACTGGTGACTTGTACAGGGGCATCAACACCTCCTTTATGCTGCTGGTTATACCTCTCTCTATGCAGCCTAGCATTCTTCTGGCTGTGGCCACCGCCTTGTCTATTGTATTCTGTTCTGCATCTTATATTCCACCTTTAACAAAATTTCAAAGCAGTTCACGACAAGAATAATACCCCATTCAGATATGATATACAATTACATTTAAGTAATCCATTCACTGAAGAAGTACTACAATGAAACCAGATAAGATTTTAGTATTTTACAGAAAAAAAACTATAATCAGGTATTATTCGCATGAACACTGGCAGACTATTCTAAAGCCTAGGGCCCTTTAGAACAAAAGAGTGTTTTCCCAGACAGTTTTCAATCTCATCTTCATAGATGGAATATCTAGAGTATGATTTTTTGAACTCCTCAAATAATCTCTTAACCCCAGAAATGATATTAAATTTCCTACCATAACAGAATTCCTACCATAAATACACTTATAAATTTGTCAAATAATCTTAAATTGAATGTGAGATTCCAACGTAAATCGCACAACAAAGGGCTAACTTCACTAAATTTTCTTAAACCAAAAATCAATCGGGCAGCTGTATTTTGAAGAAGTTGAAGCCTTCGAATCTGGTTTTGTGTTTACACCACAGTATAGTGAGTTACAAGTAATGGGAGTAATGTAGTTTGTGCAATTGCTCGAAATCTTGTAGGACTTAAAGTATTTCGAATCGCTCAAACTTTTCTCAAATGAAAAAATTATTTCTTTACTAAAGCATTAATCTGATGTTAAGTCTAGAATCCAGAATTATTCCAAGAACTCTTGATTTAGAATCAATCTTTAAACATATACCTGAAGAAAGATTTCTTATTTCTGATGAAACTTTCTGATAATCTCCAAACCAAACAAGTTTAGTTTTTTGTGTGTTAAGTTTAAGATCATTTGCAAATGCCCATTCCTCCACTATCTTTATATATTGTTTTAGCAATAGAAAAGTACTTTCTAAAGATTCTTGACTGGACATAAAATAAATAATTCAGCATATGATAATGAAAATATATTTTAAAGATTGCAAATAACTTCCCAAATGACTCATATAAACATTGAAATGCTGTGGTGACAATGGAGACCCCTGAGGGACACAGCCTGACTTCCAACAGCCTGACTTCCAACTGCCTGATTTCCAACTAGCAGATGTTTTTCCATTTTTCAAAACACTATAATGTCTTATACTCAAAAAAAGGTGAAAACCACTCAAGAACTACTCCTCCAATGCCCATTTCACTCAGTCTAAAACACAATAAATCATGATCGACAGCATCAAATGCTGCTGATACATCAAATTGTAAAAAAATAACCTCACTACATATAGCTAAATAGCGTTTTATCTCAGTTGTAAGTACTATAAGCATGGTTTCAGTACTATGCATAGAACAAAATCCATGCTGAGATGAGTGCAAATATGTAGATTCTTCCAAAAAAGATGAAAATTGAAAATTTACTACAAATTCTAGCCATGGAATACTAGCAACCGGCCTAAAATTTTCTACTTGAGTAAGATCCCAATCCCAATTTTTTAGGTATAGGAGTTAATACAATTGAAGCTATTTCACTAGGATAAATACCTTCCTTCAAAAAATTATTAACAAAAGCAGTAAGCCAAAGCAGAATTACTGGGGGAGTTGATGTTAAATAAAAAGATGGACAAATATCAAGATGACTATCATTCCTAGCAACTCTACCAATAATTTTCTCAATCATTTCAGAAGACACAACAGAAAATTCTTTCCAACTTCTACCTGCTGGTATTCCCTTCACATCATTAACTTTATGACCAGTAAATTCCTGGACAACATTGTTGTCATTATCATTGTTTCATCACCTTGAGATCCTCAGACACCATCACCTCAAGGTCCCTCTCTTAAGCTGTGCTTATCAATCACTCCCCGCCTATCTGGTGCATCTCCTTTGGATTTTTGCATCCCAAATGAATCACTCTGAACTTCTTTGCATTAAATTTTAACTGACAGATCTTTGACCATTCTTCTAATTTTTGGAGATCTCTTCTCATGGTTTCTACTCCCTCTGGGGTAATCACTCTATTGGCTATTTTCATGTGATCTGCAGAAAAGCAAACATTTTTCCTTCTGACCCTTCAGCAATGTCTCTTACAAATATATTAAACAAAAGTGGTGCCAGTACCAACCCCTGAGACCCTTCACTACTCACCTTTCTTTCCTCTGAGCAGATCCCATTTACCACCACTCTCCATCGCCTGTCAGTCAACCAGTTTCCAATCCAGTTCACCATTTTGGGTTCCGAGTTCAGCCCTCTCAGCTTATTCATGAGTCTTCTGTGTGGAACTGTATCCAAGGCTTGGTTGAAATCCAAGTAGATTACATTTAGCGCATGTCCTTTATCCAGTCAAAGAAATCAATCAAATTTGTTTGGCAGGATTTTCATTTGGTAAAAGCCATGTTGCCTTGGACCCTGCAATTCGTTGGATTCTGAAAAGTTAACTATCTTTTCCTTCAGCAGCGAATCCATTATTTTTCCTACCACCGACGTGAGGCTTACCGGCCTGTAGTTTCCTACTTCTTCTCTGTCCCCGTTTTGTGAAGAGGGACCACATCAGATCATCTCCAAACCCACGGAACCTCTCCCATTTCTAAAGATTTATTAAATAAATCCTTAAGAGGTCCAGCCAGGATTTCTCTGAGCCCCCTCAGTATCCTGGGATGAATTCCATCCAGCCTCTTAGTTTTGTCCACTTTCAGATTTTCAAGTTGTTTATAAACGCTTGCTTCCATGAGCAGTGCAATATCCACTCCATTCCCAGATATGCCCTTGGCAGCTGACTATGGTCCTTCTCCAGGATTTTCTTCCATCAACACCAAAAAGAAGTGTTTGTTTAGCACACCGAAGAGAACTTTATTTATTTATTTATTTGTATCCCACATTTTCCCACCAATTTGTAGGCTCAATGTGGCTTACATTTGCCGTAATGGCGGTTGCCATTTCTGGGTTACAGAATTACAAATGGTATTACGTGAAGTTGCATGCATACATGGTAACATACATGGAAGATAACATACGTGGAACTCATATTATAAACTCTGTTATAGGGGTTTTCTTGAAATCCTGTTTCCTCTGAGTATGTGTGTAAGTGAATTAATATTAAAACTGACATAGATTTGATAGTACTGAAAATGAAAGTGCACCATTTATCCACAGACCAAATACAGAATGGACAGTATCAGTACAAGTTGCCCTCTCTCTTACTTCGACTGGGGACCATTTATGTGCCCTTGAGTGCATAGATTTACAGAATATTAGACCTTTCACAGGTAAGTGTACACTTATGCACATAAGTGCCAGCAGGGCACTTAAGCACTATACTATAAGGGCATGCATACATGGCATAAATGCAAGGGATGTACTGTACACATGAATAGAGCCACTGTTCCCTCTAAGCTGAACAGGAGTCCTCCAACTGCATTGCTGCCAGTGGGGAGGGGGGGGGAGGGGAGGGCATGCCTCAATATTGTGTTCCAATCTCTAAGCACAAGCAGGTTCCCTGGAGTCCTGCAGAGCTTTCCCGTCCCTCACTATTGAAAATGTGACAGTGAAACAGTGCCCATGACTGGCCGGACTATAGGTATAGCTTAGAAGGAACAGTGGACAGAGTATGAGTGGCCAATGAGTAGGGCTCCTATTTTCACACATAACTTACAGAGTACGTGCGTCCAACCTGCATTTAGGTACCCACAGTTATGCCAGTTCTATGGCTAGTGTAATTCTGTAAATGTAAGGTGTGCTACTACTGAGTTTCTAGAATGGGATCTGGGTGCCCAGATGCTGTTATAAAATAGACTTCTCACCACATATCCTCAGAGCACCTAAAGGACAATTTTATAAACTGGGCATTAACGCTATGTATCCATTGCACATGCAAATGAATAGAATACCAACAAGTACGTTCAAATTCCAGTATGCCATCTAAGTATTACTCTGCAAATACCAACTTAACTTACATAGCATGTGTTTGCAAGGGGCGTACACAGGGGAATAGCATGGGTGGGACATGGGTGGGGCTCCAACTTACATGCGTAACGTATAGAACTCTGGGGTCCTTTTACTAAGCTGTGGTAAAATGGGGCTTGAGCAAGCATCAACACGTGTTTTTGATGCATGCTGAGACCCCCTTTTACCACGGCAGGAAAAAAGCTGTCCTTTTTCCCGAAAAGAAATAGCCGTGCAGTAAGTGAACCACTCACCGTGAAGTCATTTCAGAGGGGGGTACTTACCGCCACCCATTGAGGTGGAAGTAAGGGCTCCCATGCTATCCTGGTGGTACCCTGGCAGTGCACACAGCTGCCCAATTACTGTTGGGTAAGCACCGGTGCTACAAAAATAGAAAATGGAAATGGTGCACACTGGGGGTGGTAACTACTGCTAGGCTCCTGTGGTAGCCCAGCAGTAATTCCAGATTGGCGTACAGCAAGCCTGTTGCTATGCGCCAACCCTTTAGTAAAAAGGCCCCTCTGTTAGTCACATGCATCCCTGCCACATTTAAGCATCCATACTTATACCAGCTGTATGGTTGGTGTAAGTGTGAATTCATAAAAGTTATTTGAGCCAATATCTAGGTTCCGTAATAGAGTAGACTCCTACCGCTTGCCCATGGGACGCCCAAATGGAGGTGTCCTGTTATAGAATTGTCTCCATTGTGCCCAGTCATGAAGGTGATTTTCTAATATGGCCACCTGTTCACTAGAAACTGGATTGAGTCCACCTAATTTCTCAAAGACCAGTGAATGCTTTTCAAATAGCAATGACTTAGGTCACTACTGACCTAAGCAGGATTTCAACAGGTGGCTCTAGGCTAATTCCCTGAAACCCTTCAGTCTTTCATTGGAATGTTTCAGTGGAGCTAAAGCCTAGTCACAGGGCACTTACTAGGTGTAGCCTAGTGGTTAGTGCAATGGACTTTGATCCTGGGGCAACTGAGTTCAATTCCCACTGTAGCTCCTTGTGACTCTGGCCAAGTCACTTAACCCTCCATTGCCCCTGGTACAAAATAAGTACCTGTATATATGTAACCTGCTTTGAATGTAGTTGCAAAAATCTCAGAAAGGCAATATATCAAGTCCCTTTTCCCTTGCCCCTTTCCCTTTATTTAGGAAGCACCAAGTGCCCCCACCTTAACACTGTATTAGCTAGTTAGCACACGCTAATGGGCTAGCTTGATAACGCTTCCAGGCCCACCGCCACTCATGCCACGCCCCCACAGAGAAATTTTCTAAAAAATGCAATAACAAATGGTTTACTGCACATTGATCAGGCAAACTACCGCAAAACACTTTAACACGTTTGTGCGGTAGCCTGTTACCACATGCTAAGAGCACATTAACCCCCGGGTTCTATATATGGCACCCAAAATTGTGTGCTTAATTGAGTAACGAGTCATTATCTAGCAACAATTGGGCACTAACAACCAATTATTGCAGTTAATTGGCTCCAATTAGGATTTGCACGTGCATCTTGCTAGGTGCTATTCTGTAAAGATCCGTGTGCAAATTTTTTAGGTGTCCTTTTACTAAGCTGCAATAAAAGGGGGCCTGCACTAGTGACAGTGCATGTTTTTAACGCACGCTGAGGCTCCCACTTGCCACGTGGCCATTTCAGGAGAAGCACTTACTGCCACCCACTGAGGTAGCAGTAAGGGCTATTGTGATAATCTGGCGGTAACCGGGCAATGCACGGCACTGGAAATGGCATGCGCTGTGGGTGGGAACTACTACTGTGGTAGCCCAGTGGTAGTACCTGTTTGGCACACGGTAAGCTCGCAGTGGACTTACCGTCACTTAGTAAAAGGCCCCAACAGACTTATTTTCGAAAGAGAAGGGCGCCCATCTTTCGACATAAATTGGGAGATGGGCGTCCTTCTCCCAGGGTCACCCAAATCGGCATAATCGAAAGCCGATTTTGGGCATCCTCAACTGCTTTCCATCGCGGGGATGACCAAAGATCATGGGGGCATGTCGGAAGCATAGTGAATACGGTACTGGGGTGTGCTTAACCCATGGGCGTCTTCGGCCGATAATGGAAAAAAGAAGGGTGTCCCTGACGAACACTTGGCCGACTTTACTTGGTCCTTTTTTTTTTACAACCAAGCCACAAAAATGTGCCTTAAATGACCAGATGACCACCGAAGAGAATCAGGGATGACCTCCCCCTACTCCCCCAGTGGTCACTAACCCCCTCCCACCCTAAAAAATAATTTTTAAAATATTTTTTCCAGCCTCTATGCCAGCCTCAAATATCATACCCAGCTCCATGACAGCAGTATGCAGGTCCCTGGAGCAGTTTTAGTGGGTACTGCAGTGCACTTCAGGCAGGTGGACCCAGGCCCATCCCCCCCTACCTGTGGAGGAGTAGCCTAGTGGTTTGGGTGGTGAACTTTGGTCCTGAGGAACTGAGTTCAATTCCCACTTCAGGCACAGGCAGCTCCTTGTGACTCTGGGCAAATCACTTAACCCTCCATTGCCCCATGTAAGCCGCATTGAGCCTGCCATGAGTGGGAAAGCGCGGAGTACAAATGTAACAAAAAACAAAACTTGTGGTGGTAAATGTGAGCCCTCCAAAACCCAACACAAACCCACTGTACCCACATCTAGGTGCCCCCCTTCACCCCTAAGGCCTATGGTAGTGGTGTACAGTTGTGGGGAGTGGGTTTTGGGGGAGTTGGGGAGGCTCAGCACACAAGGTAAGGGAGCTATGCACCTGGGAGCTTTTTCTGAAGTCCACTTCAGTGCCCCCTAGGGTGCCCGGTTGGTGTCCTGGCATGTGAGGGGACCAGTGCACTACGAATGCTGGCTCCTCCCACAACCAAATGGCTTGGATTTGTTCGTTTCTGAGATGAGCGTCCTCAGTTTCCATTATCGCCAAAAATCGGGGTCGACCATCTATAAGTTCGACCTAAATGTTGAGATTTGGGCGTCCCTGACCGTATTATCGAAATGAAAGATGGCCGCCCATCTTATTTCGATAATACGGGTTTCCCCGCCCCTTCACGGGGACGTCTGCGCAACTCAAAAGGAGTCGTGGCCATGTGAGGGGCACAGGTGGGTCAGGGACATTCATTAATGATATGCACAGTATTACAGAATACCAGGGGTCTGCACCTAACATGTGCCAGGATTTACACCAGGTTTCAGTTGGTGTAAATCCTTGCGCCCAAAGTTTGGCACAGAAATCAGCTCTAAGCACTATTCTGTAAATGGCACGCAACTTGTAGCATCGCTTATAGAAAACGACATTGACCCAGACTTTATCTCCCACCTTACCTTACTCTCTATCACCTAGCTCTACCTACCCATCCATCCTATTACTACCCATCATTACTATGTTATACTTAATTTCCTACTTTACATAACAAAATTCTGTGTTACCTATTACTATGTAAGCCGCATTGAGCCTACTTTTAGTGGGAAAGTGCGGGATACAAATGTAATAAATAAATAAATAAAACAGCGCTCAGTGCAGATTTTTGTTGGCACCGAAATTTGGGCACCGTTTACTAAATCTAGTCCTAAATGTCTAATGCTGTTTAGTAGAAGGGCCCCTAAGTCTGTACCTGAGGCAGCAGAGTTAAGATTCACCCAAGACGTGGTTTTATAGTCCTTCCTGGGAATATTGGATTGCTGATATGTGGCCTGATGCACTTAAAGAGACAGACTGCAGATTTCATTAACCTAACCAACCCCGATATCACTCAAAGAAAACCTACCAGTAATCTCCTTGGTGACTAGTGGGTGAGCAGGAATGATCCCCAGGCCCTCCTGCCTTGTCAGTGCCTAGATTTGACGTTGCACCCAAATTTCCCTAGCAAGATTTAGTCCAAGCCCTGTAACATCCCCCAGCCAGGAAAACAAACCATTAAAATCCTTTCAGTCCCCACTTCCAGTCCCTCTTTCCCAAGTCCTTTGACCCCTCCCTCTGAGTCTCATACTTAGAAGCACATTGCAGAAATCCAAAGAGTAGCAACATTCCATGATATTTCATTTCTATGGAAAGCACTTTCATACTGAGAATACATCAATACATTCAAACTGAGTCACAAGGTTGCAAACCAGGTTGTGATTTATTCAAGGCTAACCAAGCTGGGATAGACCAGAGCTGTTTTTTTTTAGATTCAGTTGGAGTCTGATTATCTGACTAACTTCCCACCCCTTCCCAGGGATAGACAGGGCAGGGTTTAATCCAAGCCCAAACATGAACATTCTTTAACCATTTTTTTCTGAGATACTTTTCCTGTGTTCAGCCAAAATGTTGACCTGAAAACCACTGACCTGTAATTTGTTCATAAATTATGGAGCCCTTTTACTAAAATGCGTTAAGCGCTAACATGCACTTAATGTGGGAAAAAAGGCTTACCACAAAACACGTTACAGCATTTTGCAGTAATTTGCCTGTCAGCATGCACTATTATTACTTTTTTTAATTGACACTTGCTATACTGCTTTAGTGTACAGACTACATGTATAGAGAAAAGAACTTCAAATTTAGAAAGGAAAGAATCCATCCTTCGCCAGATGCTCAATCACACTTATAAAAAGAACATAAGATCATAAGGGTTGCCATACTGGGACAGACTGAAGATCCATCAAGCCCATTACCCTGTTTCCAACAGTGGCCAATCCAGGCCACAAGTTACCTGGCAAGATCCCAAAAGAGTGAAACAGATTTTATGCTGCTTATCCTAGAAATAAGCAGTGGATTTTCCCAAGTCCATCTTAATAATGGTTTATGGACTTTTCTTTTAGGAAATTATCCAAACCTTTTTAAACCCTGCTAAGCTAACTGCTTTTACCACATTCTCTGGCAACGAATTCCAGAATTTAATTAAACGTTGAATGAAGAAATATTTTATACAGTTTGATTGAAATTTACTACTTAGTAGCTTCATTGCATGTCCCCTAGTCCATATATTTTGAGGAAAAGTAAACAAGTGATTCATATCTACCTGTTCCACTCCACTCAGTATTTTATAGACGTCTATCATAGCTCCCCTCAGCCATCTCTTCTCCATATAAACATATAAATATATAGGGGTAAATAGCTGGCGGCGGTGAGTGCATTTGCTGACCGTCACCGACGTTATTGCCAGATATTCAATGTGGGGCCATTTCCGGCTTCAGCACTGATTATCCGATTTATGTGGCACTGGCTACCATAGCCAGTTAAATTGATATTCAGAACTTAACTAGCCATGGGTTGCTGCATAACGATAGGACTGTTTTATGTAGTTTATGTAGTTATCCTGACCTGTTAAGTGCAGAATATTGGCACTTATCCCATTCAGCACTTAATCAACTGAGTGCTGACTCCGCCCCTGGAATACCTCCAAAGTAGCCAGTTTTCATTTAGGTGCAAATTAACTGCTAAGTTTCAGCAGGGATAACCGGATAAGTGCCACTGAAAATTAGTGGATAGTCCCAAACAAGCGATTTAACCGGTCAGCAGCTGTTTCTGGAAGGTTAAATCATTTAAAATATTCACCAGATAGTAATTACCAGGTAGAGGTGGATTGTATTATTTATTCTTTTAAAATATTTTTCTGGATGTGTTGAATTATGGGAGGAAAATGCACTAACTGGATAATGCTGACTTAACGTGGGAAACCTTGAGGGGCATAATCGAACGCGAACGCCCATCTCCATGGGCGTCTATGTCTGAGAACGGGTACGTGAAGGGGCGGGACAGATCTTATTTTCGAAAAAAATGGACGCCCATCTTTTTTTTTGATAATACGGTTTGTGCCCGGCAAATGCATCGGATTTGTGCGGATTTGAGCTGGGTGGTTTCGTTTTTCAGCGATAATGGAAACCGAAGGCGCCCAGCTCAAAAACGAACAAATCCAAGGCATTTGGTCGTGGGAGGGGCCAGGATTCGTAGTGCACTGGTCCCCCTCACATGCCAGGACACCAACCGGGCACCCTAGGGGGCACTTGTAACAATTAAAAAAAAAGTTAAATACCTCCCAAGTCCATAGCTCCCATCCCTTGGCTGCTGAGCCCCTCAAATCCCCCCCAAAACCCACTGCCCACAACTCTACACAATTACCATAACCCTTAAGGCTGAAGGGGGCACCTGGATGTGGGTACAGTGGGTTTTGGGGGCGGTTTGGAGGGCTCCCATTTACCACCATAAGTGTAACAGGTAGGGGAGGGATGGGCCTAGGTCCACCTTGGTGAAGTCCACTGCACCCACCAACAACTGCTCCAGGGACCTGCAAACTGCTGTGATGGAGCTGGGTATGGCATTTCAGGCTGGCATACAGGCTGGAAAAAAAAAGTTCTTAAAGTTCTTTTGTTTTGGTGGGAGGGGGTTAGTGACCACTGGGGGAGTCAGGGGTGGTTATCCCCGATTCCCTCCGGTGGTCATCTGGTCATTTAGGGCACTATTTGGGACTTGTTCATGAAAAAAAAAGGGTCCAAAAAAAGTGACTCATTCACGCTAAAAACGCCTTTCTTTTTTCAATTATCCGCCGAAGGCGCCCATCTCTCCTCAGCTGATAAACATGCCCCAGTCCCACCTTCACCATGCCTCCAACATGCCCCCATCAACTTTGCCCGTTTCCACGACAGATTGCAGTTGAAGACGCCCAAAATCGGCTTTCGATTATACCAATTTGGGCGCCTTTGCGAGATGGGCGCCCATCTCCCATTTTGGGTCGAAATATGGGCGCCCATCACTTTCGAAAATAAGGCTGCTTGGCAACTCCTAAGCAGGAGGTGGTAAGTAATCCTACATTAATACTTTTGTAGTTCTTGCATGCTAATGATAAATTAGAGCGGGACCTGGAACAATAAAACTAATAAAAAAGCCCCATTTTAGGGACATGCTAAAATGAGCTTCGTTTGTGGGGAAGTCTCACATTAAAATATGCTAAGCCCATTGTCTTGTGAATCTTAGTAAAAGGGCCTGTTTTATTTTCATAGTTTCTTCTATTATATTGGGAATTGCATCTTACCAATTCATTCTATTTGAGTTTTGGCTGTGCTAAGTAATGGCAGTGTGTTGCCACCAGCCATGGCGTCCTACCAGTAAATTAATTGGGTGGCAATAGACAGAGAGTAGCAATCTGTGTGGGTTAATTAGCTTCTTCCTTATGTTAGATCTGATTAAACTTAATGCCGTGCTCAATAATTTATGTAGAATGTCTAACAACATTGTGTACATGAAAACTATTTCATTGGCTTCAGCTGAAGGTTGGGACACTGGGGACAATGGTATAAGAGGCAAAGAGATGCAGTGGGAATGTAAGGTAAATGAGTATCCTATCCAGTGAAAACTGGGTAGTGTGCTCTTCAGAAACAGAGCCTGCTGAATTACTTAGCGAGATTTCACAGGGCACAGACTGTTCCATATGAAAAGTTCATCCATAATACATTTAACTCAAGTTCTCTTTTCTAATGATTTCATTGTGCGCCACTGGACTGCAATGGAGAACTAATTTGGGAAAGCAGTTACAATTAAAACACATCAATAACTGCTCTAAAAACACTTAGATGGAAACAAACAGGGATTTTTGTAGTCTGCTTTCAGGGATCCTGAAGGGAACACAACAACGACACAAGCATGGTTACTATTATTTAGATTTACTGTATTTTAAGACACAACATATGTATTAGTCTTTAAAAGAATTACACAGGGAGAATGTTGCTTAATTCTTAGTTCTCTGGGGTGCTCAAAAAGCTGTTAGGAGAATACTTCGACAGTATTCAGCTTGCTTTGCAGAAATATTTCTGCCCACTTTGGGCAGATCTACTAGAAAAGATTAATATAAATTCTTAATTTAAATTAAAATTGAGGTCTAGACTTTCTCTCCCTTCTGTTCCCCAAAATGTCCACCACTACCTAATGCAGAACAGACATTGCTATTCCTTTGCACCCAAAGGGGAAATCCTTGCCCTTCTGAAACAATCTAAAATGAAAACCATGAAAATAGTGTACAGGTAATTTGTTTAATAATACAGCTAGGGAGATAACCCTGCTTGATCTCTTTGTAATTTCTCTGCATGACTCCTGAGATTTAATAATTCACTTTAGGAAAATAATCACTGAACATTTCAGCAAATTGAGATTTGACAGAGAGTTGTAAAACAAATTCATTCTGGCTTGCAAAGTACTGCTGAAGGATTCTTCTTAGTTGCTCTGTGTCCCCTAAATCACTTTATTTTAGATGAATCAGGAGAACAAGTCACTTGTAACCTAGGGTAGCATCTGCCCACCTTCTGTACGGATGCAGGGGCCTCTTTAGGAGACTCGCGGGGCTAATTTTCAAAGCACTTAGACTTACAAATTGAAAGTTCCATAGGTTACTATGAAACTTTGTAAGTCTTTGAAAATACGCCTTGGGAGGGAAAGGTAGTAATTCAATGATTTGATGTTTGTGGAACTCCACTGGCACCTTCCAGTAGAACAAACAATTATCCTCTCAAGTCATTCTAAAATTAAAGGGTAAATATTCTGTCGGCGTTAGTGAGTGTTTTACTGAACACCGCTGGCATTTTTCTTGGATATTCAATGCTGGGCCATGTCTGAGCTTCGGAATTAAATATCCAGTTTATGCGGCACTGGCTAACAAATGGGCAGTAAAGTCAATATTCGGAACTTTACCGCCCATGCGTGGCCACATAAGGATAGGATTGTGTTCTATGTGGTCTCATATAGCCGTTACCCTGGCCAGTTAAGTGTTGACTGTCGGCACTTAACTGACCAAGTGCTGTCAGTGCCCCTTGAATGCCCCCAAAATAGCTAGTTTTTCAATTAGGTGCTAAGGGCCCGATATTCAGACTGTGAGAGGAAGCTGTAGTCCCATCCCCGGATACTTATCAGCCTCATTAGGATAATGACTGAGGGGAGGCATGATAGAGGTATCTATATATATAAAAGGCACCACTGAAGCCTCCAGCCGGAAGTGTGAAGCGCCAGAGATATCCGGTTTCCCCATGAGTGAAGGAAAACAGCACAGCACGAAATCCCAGGAAACAGTGAAGGACTCAGAGGGGGGAGGGGAGAGAGATGCCCTCACTCTCTCTGTAACACAAACACAGAACAGCAGGAAACAACACTGAAGGACTGGACTCAGAGGGGGGAGGGGGAGGGAGAGAGGCCAGAGGGCAGGGACACACACACTCCCACATGCACACTCTGAAGAAAACCTTGCTAGCCCCCGTTTCATTTGCATCAGAAACGGGGCTTTTTTACTAGTATAAAATAATGAGTGGAGTGGAACAGGTGGATGTGAAGCGTCTGTTCACGCTTTCCAAAAATACTAGGACTAGGGGGCATGCGATGAAACTACAGTGTAGTAAATTTAAAACAAATAAGAGAAATTTTTTCTTCACCCAATTCATAATTAAACTCTGGATCCACAATTCCAGGAATAACATATATAGAATGTTTGTACATTTGGGAAGCTTGCCAGGTGCCCTTGGCCTGGATTGGCCGCTGTCATGGACAGGATGCTGGGCTCGATGGACCCTTGGTCTTTTCCCAGTGTGGTATTACTTATGTACTTCTCTCTATATGCTACTATATATTTGTCCCAGAGTTGTATTCTCTTTTCTGGAACCTTATCAGCTTCCTTGCACCTACTGTTACTCTATTTTCCACTCTGTATATATTCCCGGAGTTGATACTCTCCTCTCTGGAACCTGTAAGCCACATTGAGCCTACTGCTATGCGGGAAAATGTGGGCTACAAATGTAATAAATAAATAAATATTTGAATCCATTGCTGACCACAGTTATTTAAATATCAGGGGTATATTTATGCCTGGTGCAATCCATACCAAAAATAAAAAGCTAACACATTCCACAAAGTACTCACATGAAATCTGCAGACACTCCTAAGCAAAGGCACTATTTAGAGAGGGACCCGACCTGGCTTTTTCCCATATTACCACCTGTATAGCCTGATGCAAGTGGAGGAGTAGCCTAATGGTTCAAATCCAATGACAGCTTCTTGTAGCCTTGGGTAAATCACTTAACCCTCCTCTCCCCCCCCCCCCCCACCCCCCATTGCCTTGAGCCTGATACTGGGCAGTTTCTGGAAGCTATTCCAGTCTGGGTCATGCCCTTCTACTACTACTACTACTACTATTTAGCATTTCTATAGCGCTACAAGGCGTACGCAGCGCTGCACAAACATAGAAGAAAGACAGTCCCTGCTCAAAGAGCTTACAATCTAATAGACAAAAAATAAAGTAAGCAAATCAAATCAATTAATGTGTACAGGAAGGAGGAGAGGAGGGTAGGTGGAGACGAGTGGTTACAAGTGGTTACAAGTCAAAAGCAATGTTAAAGAGGTGGGCTTTCAGTCTAGATTTAAAGGTGGCCAAGGATGGGGCAAGACGTAGGGGCTCAGGAAGTTTATTCCAGGCGTAGGGTGCAGTGAGACAGAAGGCGTGAAGTCTGGAGTTGGCAGTAGTGGAGAAGGGAACAGATAAGAAGGATTTATCCATGGAGCGGAGTGCACGGGAAGGGGTGTAGGGAAGGACGAGTGTGGAGAGATACTGGGGAGCAACAGAGTGAGTACATTTATAGGTTAGTAGAAGTTTGAATAGGATGCAAAAACGGATAGGGAGCCAGTGAAGCGATTTGAGGAGAGGGGTAGTATGAGTAAAGCGACCCTGGCGGAAGACGAGACGGGCAGCAGAGTTTTGAACTGATTGGAGAGGGAAGAGGTGACTAAGTGGGAGGCCAGCAAGAAGCAGATTGCAGTAGTCTAAACGAGAGGTGACAAGAGTGTGGATGAGGGTTTTGGTAGAGTGCTCGGAAAGAAAGGGGCGGATTTTACGGATGTTGTAAAGAAAGAAACGACAGGTCTTGGCGGTCTGCTGGATATGAGCAGAGAAGGAGAGAGAAGAGTTAAAGATGACCCCAAGGTTTCGAGCTGAGGAGACAGGGAGAATGAGAGAGCCATCAACAGAAATAGAAAACGGGGCAACAGCATGTTGGGCAACAGCAACATCATGAGGGGATCCCTTATTGTGTGGTCGCCAGGAGTCAGTTCACCTCTAGGGTACATCTGGATCTGGATAGCCTGATGCAGGCTCTGTTCAGAATAAGAACTGGAATCCTTTCCCTTAACCCATTACAGATAAGCTCCTGATGAATCTAGGGCTAGCCCTGCCATTATAGAGACTAATATCCAATTAGGGTAGCGGCAGAATTTGGGGAGGTGGTAACGTAGCCCTGACACTTGCAAGAATTTCCCCTTGCTGAGCCTGTTGCTGCTGCTCTTTTGCTCCTCCTTCACTATCCCAGAGAAGATAGAGCATTGCACAGGCATACACTGAAGTGCTGCCTTGTCCTACCTTCCTCTGAGGCAGATTTCCTGTCAAAGGTGAGTGAGATGTTTCAGGCAGGCCCATACCCAGCCCTGTTTTTCAGGGGGGGGGGGTCAGGGGTGAGCTGGGGGGGTGCAATGCATTCCCCCCCCCCCCCAAGTGTTAACAATAATACCTTTGCTGGCAGGGATGACAAAGACCCTCCAGCCAAAGAAATTCACCGCTCAAGCAGCTCCCCTCCTACTTGTGCTGCTGCAGTACAGGAAGTCATCAGCCTGCCTTCAGCTGCATGTGAGAGGAGTCCCAACGGCAATGACTTCCTCTACTGCAGGAGCATGAAAAGGAGAGGAGCGGCACAGACAGCAAATTTCTTTGGCTGGTTGGGCTTCAGCATCCCCACTAGCCATTTAATAGGTGTTGCAGGTTTGGAAGAGGCATGAGCCCAAAGTGGGATGGCATCAGTCCCCCACGGCTCCCCCACCCCCATGTCTATATCACAGCTTACAGGGCTCATTTTTAAAGCTCAGAGGCAGACAAGTAGGAGGTAAGGGAGCATTGATAGTGGCCCAAAAGAGGGAGGAAAGGGAGAGATGCTGGACACAGAGTGTGGGTAGGAAAAGAAAGATAAGATGCTGGCCAACTGGGGAGGGGGATATTAGAGGGGAAGGGGAGATGATGGCAAGTTGGGGCAGTGGGGTACAGAGGGACAGGGGAGAGACTGGCCAAGGGGGAGGGAGAGAGGGGAAGGAGAGATGCTGGCCACAAGTGTGGATGAGGTATAGAGGGGAAAGGGAGATGCTGGCAAACCTGGAGGGGGCATAGGGAGGGGAGATAGCGGAGTGGTAGAACCTTGAGCTTCCCCTAGGAGGTGTGCACAACCTGAAGGCTAGCCTAAGGTGTCCAATACCCTTGAGCTGGTTCTGGCTGAATCCCTTTTGCTAGTAAATCTGCCTGTCTGGCAGTCTTTCTTCTGACTCATAACAGAAACTCCCCTTCTCTCTGACACTTGAGATAATTTTTCAGTGAATCTGGAGCAACGACCTAACTCCCTTTCATCAGTTTTTTATTTCAGTAGAAATCATTAAACTGTAGTAACTTATTGCAAGTAAGGTCAAGCTGCCAGCATTGCTTGTTTTTCTCACTAGTACTTGACAGTCCTCACTCATCCAGCATAAGTAGACAAAGTTCACATCTTTCATGAGATATGTCTGTTGCTCACAAGGGAAGTCCCATTGCAATCATCTCTTGCTGGCATAAAGAGTACAGGAGGGCAAGACAGAACGCTGAACTCTCCTGAAACGCCTGCTCCTTGGCTGATAAATGTTCTTTCAGTGGAGAATGCTCAGTGTATTTCGGCCTGAGAAAAGATCTGGGATGTTGCACCCTTGCCTGGTCCTTACCATACTTTCATTTTACTGGAATATCTAGTATCTGAATTTATAGACAAAAAGGAAGTGGAACTGTGGAGCTTAGGTTGGGTGCAGGTGAGCCAGGGGCAAGAGCAACAGAGAAGGGTGATGAAAATGTTAAAGGAGACGGGAAAAGCTAAAAGGCTATGGTTCCTTTGCTTGGAGAAGAGACAGCCAAGGGGAGATATGATAGATATTTATAAAACACTGAATGGAATGGAACAAGTAGATGTGAATCTTTTGTGTACTCTTTCCAAAAATATGAGAACCAGTAGTAAATTTAACACAAATCTGAGAAAAATCTTTCTTAACTCGGGACCGATGCAAAAAGCAACTGGGGGATTTCTGTGGGTTGAATATGGATTGTATGCGCCAAGCAATGCCGAGAGGACTTATGTGCGGGTGTTAACTCGGAACACACAGCTGCAAGTTGTATTAAAATGTATGCTGAGTAGCCAATTCAGGTATTGTATTTTTTATGTATGTATGTATGTACGGCATTTGATTCAACTGACCAGTTTGGTTTGGCGGTTTTGTTGAGATCCTATCCCCTTAAAGGTGAACTGTCATATAACTGACTAAAATATGAACAACAAACAACAGTAGCAGTTGGCCTATTGCATTTGGTATCGGCAAGGGGCTTTGTAGATTTGAACTATTTTTAACAAGGGCAATTCCCAGTGTAAGTCAAGGTTGCCATATACTTGAAGAAAAGCGGTTTTGTAAACCCATCTTGTCAATGAACTATTTAAAGACATGAAAGGCAATTGATACAAGCTTAAGACAATTGCTAGGCGAAGATTGAACGTGTGTTAAGCGGCTGATAAGTTACGTGAAAATATACCATATGGGGAAATGTGATTTTTACAACACCTGAAGTGGGTTTTAGTATATAACACGGAGATGTTTTGATAATTAAACAGATTAAATAGATAATAAGATATTTTGCAAACAACAAGTGGAGTACATTTGTTAGAGTCCTTATGGATAATACCAAATTCTACAAAAGGTGTTGATAGCATGAGGAGGGATCTAGCAAAGTTTGAAGAATGGTCTAGAATTTGGCAGCTAAGATTTAATGCTAAAAAATCCAGGGTCATGCATTTGGGCTGCAAAAATCGAAGGGAGAAGTACAGTCTAGGGGGTGTAGTACTTCCTATGCATGAAAGAAGGGCAGAATGTGAGGGTGATCATATCTGATGATATTAAGGTGGCCAAACAGGTAGAAAAAGTGATGGCAAAAGCCAGAAGGATGCCTGCAGTACAAGGAGAGGAATGGCCGGCAGAAAAAATGAGGTGATTGTGCCTCTTTATAAGTCTCTTGTGAGACCTCATTTAAAGTACCATGTATAATTCTGGAGACTGCACCTACGAAGAGAAATAAACAAAATGAAGTTGGTTCAGAGGGTTAGGGTACAATATGGAAGAAAGGTGGAAGAGGGGAGATAAATGCACAGGAAGCACATCTCTTTCAATTGAATGGAAACTCTGGAGTGAGGGGACATAGATTGAAAGTGAAAGAGAATAGACTCAGGAATAATTTAAAAAAACACTTTTTTTAAATGGAAAACAGTTGTAGATGCATGAAACACAAGATTGTATCTGACTTCAAGAAAGCATGGGACACACACACAGGATCTCTAAGGGAGAGAAAGATATAGCAGATGGTAGGGATGGGCAGACTGTGTAGGTCATATACCTGTTGATAACCAGCATGAGTTAACTGGCTGGGAACAGCTGCTGACTGGTTAACTTGCATCTCAGCAGATAACTGGTCATTGTCAGTGGCATTTAAGCATTTATTGACACTGAAAATGCCCAGTTAGCGCCAAAAATAAATCCGGCAATGCTGGGGCATTCCAGGGACGTGACCGGTTAAGTCCCAATATTTAGAACTTAACTGATAGGCTTAGCATTCAAACAAGACCGCGTAAAAAGTAGGCCTCTCTTTGTCTGCTATGCTATTGGCAGTTAAGTCTGAATGTCATCAACCGGTCATGCGCTAGCTGGCATTGAAAAACCCAAATATCCAATTCTGGTGGCCGGAAATGGCCTGGAATTGAATAATCAGGGTTGAATGTCGGCAACAAGCAGTGAAAGCACTGCCCGCTGCCAACTGAATATCGGGTAGATAGTCTTCCATCATTTCATTTCCTCTGTTTCAGCATTTAAAAGAAATTTCAATTGTTCTGGTCAAAAAGCAGATACCTATGCAACAGAAAAAATAACAATACATTTGCAAGGAAATCACAACTGGAACTGACTCCAAAAGTCAAATCCTCCTGCGTCATAGAAAGAAATCTCTTCCTACAGTCCTCTGTACCCAGACAAAAGTTAGGAAATGTCCATACCTTAAGCTCCACAAACAATTTTCATTGAAGAAATGATCTAAGACATATCTTCTCAAGAAACCCAATGAGTATTCCAAACACACTAATAGTTATCTTGCCAACCACTGTAAAAGACATCATACAACCTTGTAAATGTAATTGAATCAACTGTTAAATGTAAGCCATATTGAACCGAAACTTGTTTTTAGATAATTGTGGGATACAGGCATGAATAAATGAATAAAAGCACATAAAACATTCACTGCATCCCAATATTTGCCTATTTTTATAGTATAACTCCGGATCTTTTGAAATCTTGTGCAGTTCATTGCCTCAGAAGGGGCTGCATTTCAACTGATTTTTCTATTTATTCCTAAATTGTGCAGCCTCAGCAGTGGCAATTAAACTAATCTGGTAGCCTGCATTTCCTCTGGATTTCCCCTTGGGATTTTCCATCTCTGCTCCCAAACTGAGTATTAACTATCCTCACCTTTAATTAGCAAATCTTCATGCAGTGCTGTCTTTGACTTAAACAGGAAACAACAGGGTTTGCTTCTAAACAAAAAAAAAATGGTAAGCAATCTTGTTAAATTTGAAATGTTATTATTTGTTCTAAACCATTCAGTTTGCAAAGAAAACACACACAACAGTACTCCTTTGTCCTTCCTGGCTTCTTATGCATTTTACAAGGTAAACTGGGCTTTTAAAGACTTCCCCTTATTCTGCTGCTGTAACCTGGAAAGTGACAGTGCAGCTTTATTCCAGCAGAACTCTCATACTCAAGCATAAATATCAACTAAAGAGTGGGCTTTTCTTCCTCCACCATGGAATGATGTTTCAACAATGCAGATAGAAATTCAGACCCCGATGCTCAAAACTCCATCGCTGTTCCAAATAGCGCCATAAAATACCACTAGAACAGCGCAGAAGAACACCCTAATGTTCAATGCTCGTGAGATTGAAATATATGCGTGTCCATAGCAGGAGCTCAGCAGGAAGATTGAAGAATTCTGCTGTAAGCTTGGCTCCTGTGCGCATGCGCCTAGTAAAACCCGAATATGAAGCACACATTGGTGTTTGTTTTCTGTGGCCTAAATATAAGCATTTCAATTTTTTTTTTAGCTTGAACACTTATATTTAGATGCAGGAAACAGACGCCAATGTGTGCTTTCTCTTGGGTCTGCAGTTTCTCACAACCAGCGCTTAAGGGCTTGCAGGGGCTTCCTTCTTCTTCCAAAAGCAATCAAAACCGACAGATTTTGCAGAAAGATTCATATGAGAATCATGAGAAATCCTCTCTTCCAACAGCCTAACATCTGCTCTGACCTGGCGTTATTTTTTGCAGCGGTAAGGCAGTTATGTTTCAGGTGCTCTTTTCTGAGCCTTGGGGAGGAATACAAAATGACCTCATTAACATGAGCTTGACTACATTAGCATGATACTTGCATTGTTCATCTGCGCGCTTGTTTGTCCCTGCACTCCGGGCTTCTGAACATTCTGCGCAAGTAAATGCAGGCGCTAGTATGGTGCTAATGGCCTCTAGCGCCCAAGTTCACTTTTGAGCATCTGGGCCTCAGTAAGATAAAGCATACAGGGATCCTTTTACTAAGGTGCGCTGAAAAATGGCCTGCAGTAGTGTAGATGTGTGTTTTGGGTCCGCGCACAATCATTTTTCAGCACACCTGCAAAAAATGTCCTTTAAAATTTTTTGACAAAAATGGACTTGTGACAAAATGAAAATTACTGCGCAACCATTTTGTGTCTGAGTCCTTACCGCAGCCATTGACCTAGCAGTAAAGACTCACGCGGTAACCAGGCGGTAATGACCTACACGCGTCAAATGCCACTTGGTGCGTGCCCAATCCGCTTGTCCGAAAATAAAAATTATTTTTCAGACACGTGTATCAGACACGCGCCAAAAATGAAATTACCGTAAGAGTCACACAGTAGCCGGGCAGTAACTCTATTTTGGTGCACGTTGGGCACACGTAGATGCTTACACAACTTAGTGGCATGGAGGAGGGGCCTAGTGGTTAGAGCACCAGTCTTGCAATCCAGAGGTGACCAGTTCAAATCCCTTCTGCTCCTTGTGATCTTGAACCAGTCACTTAACCCTCCATTGCCTCAGGTACAAACTTAGATTGTAAGCCCTCCTGGGACAGAGAAATATCCAGTGTACCTGAATGTAACTCACCTTGAGCTACTACTGAAAAAAGTGTGAGCAAAATCTAAATAAATTAGTAAAAAGGCCCCACAGTGTGCACTCTAAAATCTATACATATATATCATTCAAATGCTAAAACCTCCCCACCCCATTGCATGGTCATTGAATGCATCTCTCTTGTTGATACACAGAAATACCTAAACCCTTGCAGGCAGCGATCTGTAACACCCAATTAATACCATATAACAGCTCTTAGAACAGAAAGAAGGTCTGCAGCATTCTTCACCCAGTGCAAATCCAGAGAGACTCCATCTATTACTGTCAAGAGCAGATTCCACACCAGGCCGGCTCTTCTCTTGACAGACTGGGAAGTAAATCAGAAATTAATTACTTTCAATTGTCTGGCTTGTGGTAAACATGGATAAATCTTAATGAAGTCTTTTTTAAATGTTTACAGTTTCTGATGTGTTCACATTTTTTTTAAAGAAGCAGTTCCATGTGTTTTAAGCTGTTTTTTCTTCTTTTTTTTTTTTCTTTTCTGTAAATTGGTTTTATGCTTGTAGCTGAGATTGCTTCGGGAAATAACTGAATAGAAAATAACCAGTAAAAAGCATTTATTTTTTGTTTCTTAATGTGATTGCTCCAGTCTAAGCAATGGCTAGGCATTTTCATTCCCCCCTGTTTACTAAGTCGTGCGCTAATGCCGACACAGCCCGTTCACTTTGATTGGTCTGTGTCAGCACTGCTACGTGGCAGCGGTGTAGCCAGACATCCAATTTTGGGTGAGCCTGGGCCAAAGATGGGTGGGAAGAAGAACCATACCCCATCCCACAGGTGATTTGGTCTCTCCTTTTTTCACCTGCATGCCATATGGAGGGGCATAATCGAACTGGGTGCCCAACTTTAAGGGCACCCATCTCTAAGGATGTCCCGGCGAAGGGGCGGGGCATCCCGTCTTATCGAAACAAGATGGGCGTCCATCTTTTGTTTCAATAATACGGTCGGGGACGCCCAAATCTTGACATTTAGGTCGACCATCTTGACATTTCGGTCGACCTTAGAGATGGGCGACCTCGGTTTTCGGCAATAATGGAAACCGAGGATGCCCATCTCAAAAATGACCAAATCCAAGGCATTTGGTCGTGGGAGGAGCCAGCATTCATAGTGCACTGGTCCCCCTCACATGCCAGGACACCAACAGGGCACCCTAGGGGGCACTGCAGTGGATTTCATAAATTGCTCCCAGGTACATAGCTCCCTTACCTTGTGTGCTGAGCCCCCCAAAACCCACTACCCGCAACTCTACACCACTACCATAGCCCTTAGGGATGAAGGGGGGCACCTACATGTGGGTACAGTGGGTTTCGGGTGGGTTTTGGAGGGTTCCCATTTACCACCACAAGTGTAACAGGTGGGGGGGGGGATGGACCTGGGTCCTCCTGTCTGAAGTGCACTGCACCCACTAAAACTGTTCCAGGGACCTGCATATAGCTGTGATGGAGCTGGGTATGACATTTGAGGCTGGCATAGAGGCTGGAAAAAAATGTGTTGTAATTTATTTTTTTTTTGTGTGGGAGGGGGTTGGTGACCACTGGTAGAGTAAGGGGAGGTCATCCCTGATTCCCTCCGGTGGTCATCTGGTCAGTTCAGGCACCTTTTCGAGTCTCGGTCGTGAAAAAAAAGGGACCAAGTAAAGTCAGCCAAATGCTCGTCAGGGACGCCCTTCTTTTTTCCATTATCAGCCGAGGATGCCCATCTCTTAACCATGTCCCCATCGCGCCTTCGGTACACTGCCGACACACCCCCTTGAACTTTGGTCATCCCTGCAACAGAAAGCAGTTGAGGACACCCAAAATCGGCTTTCGATTATGCTGATTTGGGTGGCCTTAGGAGAAGGACCCCCATCTCCCGATTTGTATCGGAAGATGGGCGCTCTTCTCCTTTGAAAATAAGCAGGATGGTCTCTCAAACATCCCCCCTCTCCAACATACCTTTTAAATAGCAGATTTTCACCGGAAGTGAGCAGCAACTAATACACAGTGCTCATGTTGGCCTCACAGCCTTCCCACAGATGCAAATTCCTGTTTCCGCATAGGTGGGAATATGTCAGAGGGAAGGCTGTGGGGCCGGTGCGAGTAGTATGTATCATTTGCTGCTTGCTGTAGGCGAAGATCTGCTATTTACTAGGTAAGCAGGAGGGACCACGGGCGTAGTTTGGGGGGCGAGGGGGCATTGCCCCCCCAAACGCAGGGCCAGCGCAACCCACTGCAGGCAGCTCTCAGTTACCCCTGCCCAGCCTCAGCTCCCCTTCAGCCCTCCTCTCCGTTCCTGCTGCCCTGTGTGTAAACCTTTTATTTTATGTCGCAGCGACGGCAGTGAAAAAAACAGCACAGCAGGCTCACCTCCAGCCTTCCCCCTTACCTCTCAGTGTCCCGCCCTCGCAGAAACAGTAAATACTTCATCAGAGGAAGGCAGGACACTAAGAGGGAAGGGGAAGGCTGGAGTCGGGCCTGCTGTGCTGTTTTTTTCACTGCCGGTCTGCCGTTGCTGCGACGTAAAATAAAAGGTTTACACGCAAGGCGGCAGGAACGTAGAAAAGGGCTGTCGGGGAGCTGAGGGCGGGCAGGTGTGACTGGGTTGGAACTCGAACTCGGGGACTGAAAAGGGGGGGCTGAGGCAAGTCACTGGACATGGATGGGAGGGGAGAATAGGGAACAAAGGAGAATTGGACATGGATAGGAGTGGAGGGCAGAGGAGAATCGCTGGACATGAATGGGAGGGGAGGGCAGGAGAGAGAGGGAAAATCACTGGACATGGGTGGGAGGGGAGAATTGCTGGATATGGATGGGAAGGGGGGCAGGGGAGAGAAGAGAAATCGCTGGACATGGAGGGGAGGTCAAGGGAAAGAGAATTGCTGGATATGGATGGAGGAAGCAGGGGAGAGAGGAAATTTGCTGGATATGGTTAGAGGAGAGGGCAGGGGAGAATGGAGAGTTGCTGGACATGGATGGATGGAGAGGAGGGCAGGGGAGAGAGGAGAGTTGCTGGTCATGGATGGATGGAGGGGATGGAAGACAGGAAGGAGATGCACATGGATGGAGGGGAGGGAAGAGAGGAGAAATGCTGGACATGGAGTGGATTGCAGGGAAGAGAGGAGAAATGTTGGACAAGGATGGAGGGAAGGAAAGACAAAGAAAGGAGATGCACAAGGATGGAGGGGAAGGGAGAGAGAAGAAATGCTGGACATGGATGAAGGGGAGGGAAGACAGAGGAAGTAGATGCACATGGATGGAGGGGAGGGGAGAGAGGAGAAATGCTGGATATGGATGGAGGGCTTACTGCTGTATTTAAGGGCTGGATCAGAACACTTTGAGGGCAGATGCAGAAACTGAAGGAAGGATAGGGTCAGGGCTACAGATGGTAGACAGGACACAGGAGGATGGTGGGCATGGTGAGAAAAAAATATCAAATGGAGAGAAGACACTGCATAAAACAGAAGACACTGGGACCAAAGCGAATAAATAAACTAAATGCTCAGACAACAAAGGTAGGAAAAAGTATTTTATTCAGAATGTATTAATTGGAATATGTCAGCTTTTGGAAATGTGCATCTGTGATATTTTGCATGTAAGTTTCAATTTCTCTAGTATTGCTGCATGCTGAGTCTGATTTCTTGAGGCAACTTTCCAGTTCAGTATTTTGCCTTCATATTTTTTTATTTCTAGTTCCCTGAGTCATATCTGTTGTGTCATGTGTTTTTCATGTGTGATCAAGGTGCAGTATTCTGCTAGAGTGTAGTATTTGCAGCCCTTTTTTTTTTTTTTACTAGGTAGTGTATTGGTGTTTTAGAGCCCAGTGTCATTACAGTGCTGCCTTTCCACACATAAGGTTGTAGCTCGCCCTGACCTTGGAATTAGTGCTATAATGGTTTGGTAAGGTTATGAGTGTGGTTTTGCACAAGTTTGTGTATAGTGTTTTGCAGTGGAGAGATTGTGTGTTGGCCTTACTGAGGTAGCACCAAAACATCAGAAAGGGTGTAGAGCCTAAATCATGACACACTACTCTTGAAGGATCTACATGTAGAGCCTATGCATTTCTAAGGTCAACACTGGCATGGTATGGGAAAGGGGGTTGGGAAATACTACTGGAGAGGAAGAGGGGGTTCTGGATAAGGAGGAAAGAAGGAAGGAAGGAAGGAAGGAAGGAAGGAAGGAAGGAAGGGAGAAAGAGCAGGCTTTTTTGGGAATAACCATAATGAATATGTATGATATATGCAAATGAATATGCTAATATGCCCTGCGCCATCCTTTGCCCCCCCCCCAAATAAAATAGTCCAACTACGCCCATGGGAGGGACAGTTGTTGGGAGTTTTCAGCTGGTGGGGCTTGGGAATTCCTGAAAACCACATCATAGGTGTGCTGCTACACTACTACACCCTTTGCTACGACACTACTGCAGAGCTTAGTAAACAGAGGGGATGGTTTGGTGCTCAGAGGTGGATTTCAGGGAACATCAAAAGGGTAGTTCTATAAACTGGGCACTTACATTTAAATGCACATTGGCCCCCCGGAATTTATATATGTCGCTTTGACTCATGCATGTAAATTCAGGTGCATGCCCTACTTAATTGAACAACAAGCCAATCAGCACCTATAGTTGAGCAATTACAAGCAATTATTGGCACTAATTGGCAATAATTTGAATTTACTTGTGCATCTTTTTAGGCGTATTCTATAAAGAGGTGCATGTAAATTCTAGCGTGTGGATCTGAAAAAGGGGCATGGCCATAGGGGGAGTATAAGCGGGCTGGAGGTGTTTATCTGCGCTGTTATAAAATTAGGGGGATCTGTACCTAATTTACGTATTTACACCAGGTTTTCATTGGTGTAAATGGTCGCACTTAAATGTAGTCGCAGTTCCCAACATAAAATCCTATTCTAAAAAGCACGCCTAACTTTAAGCGTGGTTTGTAAAACCACTAAGCGCTATTTTTTTCGGTGCCATTTATAGAATCTACTCCTGGTGTATAACTATACAGAACAGTGACATATATGCATGCTTGTTCGTACATACCCACCTTAAATGTCAATAATTTGCCTAAGCACAAAATGAAGCTACAAAGTAGTAAATTTAAAATGAATTGGAGAAAATGTTTCTTCACTCAACTTGTAATTAAGCTCTGGAATTCGTTGCCAGAGAATGTAGTAAAAACAGTTAGCTTAGCGGGGTTTAAAAAAGGTTTGAATGGCTTCCTAAAGGAAAAGTTCATAGACCATTATTAAAATGGACTTGGGGGAAAATCTACTGCTCATTTCTAGGATAGAAATACCTTTCTCAAATCAGTAGAACGGATGCACTAGTGCAGTCAATAAGGCACTATTCTGAGTAGGGAAGTCTTGTAGGTCGCGGGGGTTTAATTATGGTCTCTTGCATACCCCTCTTTCGCGACAGTTGTAATCATCGACTTACCCTATTGCCCTCCTCTTTGTCTTTTTTAATCTTTTCTAATTTTCTTATGCTAACACCAGAGGTGTTACCTAAAGTGCATAAGGACTCGATAAATCCACCGGGTAGACCGATTATGTCTGCCCGAGGTTCTTTATTAGAACCATTATCATCCTACATTGATACATTCTTACAACACTATGCATCTCACCTCTCCAGCTATTCTCAAAACTCACTCTAATTCTTCATGATTATACTGACCAATTCCTTTATTTACCACTACTGTTCATTCCTAGAAGGCAACTCTAGGCCCTAATGGTTCAATCCTTTCTATATACCTGTGATTGAATATATAGGAAATTGCCAGTCCCCCTTAAGTATAATCCCTCACAGGGTCATAATAAGATGCCTAGCTCTAGAGTGATCAGCAGGCAGGCAGGGCATAGTTAAGTCAGGGGAGACAAAAGCCCAGAACAAAGACAAGTCAGAGAGGCCTAGAGCAGGAAGAAGCAGACCTCCAGAGTACTTCTACAAAGCATACATTTGAAGGACCAAGGAGGTAGCCATGAGGTAGGAGAAGCTTTTAACTTGAAAACTCGGTATACACTGTAGCTCTTCTGTGGTCTGGTAGGAACCAGACCTTTTAGTTTGTTTCCAATGGCACTCCAAGCTGCTTTATGTACACTCCACAGTTAACAGACTGTGAGAGAAATAGGTTTCTATATATTTTTCCTTTTTAACCACACTGTTAAAGAGTTTTTGTTCACTTTTAGACCATGGTCTAGCTATGTTTGTGAAGGCTCCTTGCCTCACCCCTGTTCACACCATTACAGTTCTCCCTCTATCTTCTTTATGCTACTTGCAGGGAAACACATGCACCTGCACAGGAATATCAGTCCCCTTAAATACTTATTGGAAACAAATTATAAACCAGAATACTAAGATATGATTCATTTCTAAAGGAAATTCTAACATATTTCCTAGATGGTCCTCGTTCCTGAGCTCTCACTCTGTCAGAGAAATGCAACCTACACCGAAGGCCTGAGAAGCTCAGGTGGTCAGACACTGAGCAGCACTATAACCACATGCACGCCAGCTGAAATATTGATGTTCAAGCCCATTGCACTGCAGACAGGCCTAATCCTTTCTATCGTTACCAGGAGACATTTGACTCTTCTCTCATGACCCTAATATGACATGACATAACATGAGATCACCTGGGACATTCCAATTCTAACTGTCAGAAAGCCAGACCTATCAGTAAAGGAGAAAAATGCAGGAGTGGCTTTGCTAACAGAAGTGGAAAATGACTGTTCCATACAACATATGGAGAGAAACAAGATCCGCAACATGAAAGGTAATCAGAGACCAATAACGGGTGGCAGAACTATGCAGAAACATTCCCAAGGTCATCGGACACCAGTGACTAGATAAATAGAACATCCATGTTCTCCTCAATATATTGCCTATACATGTTTCATCCCATGAAACTGCAATACCAATAAGTTTGAGAGGTTGAAATCATACCCAGCGTACTCTGGCTAAGAATGAGGTTTATTACAGTCACGTTTGTGCAAAATTAACCCACTTAGAGACACTTCCTTAGAAAGACAATGATGTTTTTACTGACATTAATTTACTTTTATAGACATGTATTTGTGTTTGTTTGTTTTATTTTGTTTTGTTTACAGATTGTCAGAAGAAAAACTGAATTTTAGTAACTTTGTCCAGCCTCAGGGCTGGTGCAAAGGTACTGGATACCCTAGATGAACTTTCAAGCTGGTGCTCCTCCAATTATCTTTCATGCACCTAAGCCTACCCCCCCCCCCCCCCCCCCCCGAGATATTCAAAATTAAACTCAAGAATTATGATTATCCTAACACCATCCATCCCAGAATAATCCTGCAAAAATGCAGAAATATACATCACTCTTTTAAATATTAAACATTGTTTTGTATGTACATACCTAATCAGGGCAATATCCAAAAGCCATTTATCCAGGTAAATGGCTATTTATCCAGGCAAATGGGCTATTCAAAATTTACTCCCTCTATAAAAGGACATACTGATGGTTCCTGGAGTTATCGGATTGTCAGGATCAATCCTTTTGCTTTGACTACAGCTGCTCTTTGCCAGCCTACAGGAGCTGCTGCCCATGACTACATACTTTGCCTAATAGTTAAGCTGGCCCCACCCAGCACTGACACCAGTGAAAGCAAGGAGGTTTAATAAGACAGGAGAAGACATGAGTTTAAATGGCCCATTACTAAAGTAATGCCTAAAATGGTGGAAAAAAATGTTTTCTCCACATACTGGAAAACACAACCTACACCACGAGAGGTCAAATAGACGCGGAAACATTCTGGAAACAATTATACAATAACGATTGGACAACACAAATGGACTCCATATACTACCTCTCAGAATGGGACAAAAGATGTAAACACATATTAGATGAAATAGCACCCTTATGAACAAGAACCTCACGCAGACACAACTCGAACCGTGGTTCAATGAAGAACTGAAAAAATTAAAAACACAATCAAGGAAATTGGAACGCGCATGGAAAAAAAAAAGACGACCATACACTCAACGCTTGGAAACAATTACAAAGGAAATACAAATACACAATAAGACAAACCAAAATGTCATACTACAAAACTAAAATAGGGCCGGATTATAAAGACACGAAGAAACTATACCATCTCGTGAACAAACTACTAGACACAACGCTGATCACCACAACCAGTACTGATATTCCATCTGCAGACAATCTTGCTAAACACTTCAATGAACAAATTGCAAACCTACGCAAAATGCTACCTCAGGACAGCACGGACATCAAAAACTACATCAATGAACTGGACTCATCCCCTGGTGAACACCCTGCGGACCAAATCTGGTCAAATTTCGCTCCCCTCACCACCGATCCAGTTACCCAGGTGATCAAGAGATACTCCAACAGTCACTGTCAACTGGACATCTGCCCCAGCCACCTATTAAAATCCACCCCCCACCACTTCATAACAGACCTCACATCCCACTTAAACTTCATGCTTCAACAAGACACCTTCCCTAAAGAAAAAGGCAACATCCTACTCACCCCAATACCAAAAGACACCAAGAAAAAAAACAAATGACATTACCAACTACCGTCCAGTAGCATTTATCCCACTGGTAGTCAAACTAATGGAAGGCTTGGTAACCAAACAACTAAATAATTACATAGAGAAAGTCACAATACTGCACGAATCACAATCAGGATTCTGCCCCCAACACAGCACCGAAACAGTATTACTTACTCTGTTAACTAAATTCAAGCAAGAAATAGCAAGAGGTAAAAGTATACTTCTCCTACAATTTGACATGTCCAGTGCATTCGACATGGTCAACCATAATATATTACTAAGACTCCTAGATTACTTCAGAATCTGCAGAAATACACTTAAATGGATCAAGGGCTTCCTTTCCACAAGAACATATCAAGTGAAAGCTAACACAAACATATCATCACCTTGGAAACCTGACTGCGGAGTACCACAAGGATCACCACTATCACTGATCCTTTTCAACCTCATGATGACCCCTCTAGCCAAGTCCTTATCCATTCAAGGCCTAACCCATTCATATATGCTGATGACATCACAATATATATCCCCTACAAACATGATCTGGCAAAAAAATCACCAACGAAATCAAGCTTAGCCTGAAGATCATGAACTCATCAGCAAATGCATTCCAATTAAAACTCAACACAGAAAAAAACACACTGTCTCATCATCTCATCCCAATACAACACATACAAGCCCACAAACATAAATACCCTTCCTATTGCTGACAGCCTGAAAATTCTCGGAGTAATAATCGACCAGAACCTCTCACTAGAGAACCAAGCAAAATCTACCATAAAAAAAAATGTTTCACTCAATGTGGAAACTCAAACGTGTGAAGCCATTCTTTCCGAGGGAAATATTCCGCAACTTGATACAATCAATGGTACTGAGCCATGTAGACTACTGCAACAGAATCTATGCGGGCTGCAAAGAACAAATTATAAAGAAACTTCAGACTGCTCAAAACACAGCAGCCAGGCTTATATTTGGAAAATTACGTTTTGAAAGTGCCAAACCCCTCCGAGAAAAACTGCACTGGCTCCCAATCAAAGAACGTATTGCTTTTAAAATCTGCACCCTGGATCATAAAATTATCTACGGCGCAGCCCCGGGATACATGACAGACCTCATAGACCTGCCAACCAGAAACGCAACAAGATCAGCATGAACATACCTAAATCTTCACTACCCAAGCAGCAAAGGACTCAAATACAAATTAACATATGCATCCAGCTTTTCCTGTTTAAGCACACAACTATGGAACACACTGCCAAAATTAGTAAAACCAACATATGACCACCTAAATTTCCAGAAAGAACTAAAAACAATCCTGTTCAGAAAGGCATATCCCACCGACCCAACATAAAAGCCTGAGCACCTGCAACACAACAAAACCAAAAATCGTAATGGACAGTTCCCCTAATATACCTACCTTAAATGAACCTATTTTACTACAATAACACCTGTATTTGTTCATTCCGGAACTGGCGAACACCACTATGGTACTATGCAAACCACATTGAGCCTGTAAATAGGTGGGAAATGTGGGATACAAATGTAACAAATAAATAAATTATGTAGGCTGAAGCCAGTAGGCGGAGCTTGCCGCCATATTGAATAACCCAAAACATTTGCAGGCGCTTTTGAAAACAATAGCTAACTTGTGAGGTTTATATTGTTTTATTAAAACGTCCTTGGTTTTGCATTCTTTCTGTTAGGAAGGTAGTGGGGGGGGGGAGGGGTTGTGGAGTTTTCAAGGGGTTTGTTTAGGGTACACCAATATGGCAGCTGCTGGGGGAGATGGCTTCAGTGTTGTGGTGTCATGCTGTCTCCCATTTTATTAAACCTCCATAACTGAAAGACTTGATACATTTTCCTCAATGTGTAATCTTTCTTTAAAGTGTAGTACGTGCACATTCTAAGGCAGACAAGAAAAGGAGGATCATGGAAAAGAGTTTTAAAAATAGTCAGTCAATATTCAGCAGTGAGGTTTTTTTTTTAATGCTGACCTTTACCATCTATATTAGACCAGATATTCAGTGGTGGGCTATGTCCAGGCACTGGGATTCAGTATTTGTTCAGTGGTGATACCTAGAAGTTATGCAGGTACAGATAACATCCAGTGCCATACCTTCATAGCTAACCAAGCAAAGTTGAATTGCTATTTAAGTAGCTCTACTTGCTCAGTTAACTATGTGAGCTCTGGCACTGAACATTGCAGATGCCCACATAACTTCTGGAACCACCCCAACTCTGCCCGTGGACCACCCCAGCTCTCCTTAGACAGTGCACTCCAATTATATTGGGATGCAAACCACAAATGCACCCTGTGTGACACGCCTCCATGTGCTGCTGTTGTGCTCTGGTTTCCCTTGCACCCTCTGCGGCCACACCAGCTGTACATTGTTAGCTATGAGCCTGGTACAGTAATCAGAGGGGATAATCAGTGGTATTGCCTATTTAAGTGCTGCTGAAAATCCTCTCGTGAGGCATTCAGAGTAATTTAACTGAGCGGAGCTTCTCTTTTTATTTATTGCATTTGTATCCCACATTTTCCCACCTCTTTGCAGGCTCAATGTGGCTTACAATGTGTCGTATTAGTAGATGATAGATTGGGAGATATCAGTTAGTATTACATGGAAGGTAGCATGATCGAAAATTGAACAGGTAGATATAGGTAGAAAGTATTACTGCTAATAGGTACGGTGGAGATGTGATAGAAAATAGCGTAATCGAATTTCAGATAAGTAGATATAACAAGAACATTGTTGATAATAGGTAAGGTTGCGATGTACTGTAAGCCACCCAGCTGGTATTACTGATGGGCAAGGCAGCAAGTTCTAAATAAACTTGAAACTTGAATATTGGGCCTCTAGAAACCATCAAGTTTTAAGAGCTCTTTTGTGGTGGGGGTACTGAAGTTTTGTGTCATGCCTTGTCTGACTGCCCCAATTCCATTAGCTGCTGAGGCTTTTGAGATGTTAGATGGTAACATACCACATTTTGTGGAAACAGTTCCTTGCTGCACATCCATAATCTTTTTTGGCAGCTACAAGTCACGGCAGTCAAGAGTGAAAGGCAACTGCAGATAATTACTCTCTTGTGACACTCCACCAAGTTAAATAATGAATCAAAAGGATGGAAACGCTCTCCTGCTTTGCTGGATCATTGTTCGCTTCACAAATCTTTAACTGTGTCCCAGAGGTGCAAAAGCTTAATTTCATAAAGATTTTTGATTCTCTACCATGCTGTAAAACAAACCTTTGCAGAAGGAGGAGAGATGCTGCCTTGGTAAATGAAAGTGATAGATTCAGATTTCAGCACAGAGTTTTGTTATCACTTTCCCTCGTGAGGGGGAACTCAGCCTTCTATGAAGGGCTGTAAAACACAAGTAATGTCCAGCAAGAAAAACATATAGCACCCACAAACACTGCAGCTTCACAGGTAATGAAGAGGAAAAATCATCCCAGTCTTTTGCCTATATTAGATATGGAATACAAATGGAGTAATCCTATATAATAATTCTCACCTCCAACGTTCTGACTTGCCTGGGACTGTGGCTCATTCTGAGTTGGTCTGCTAGGCTCCATAGATCAGGCTGACATCACCGTAGTCATTATGATGTCAACTTCAGAACCCCGGGGGGGGGGGAGGGGAGAGAGGAGGGTCGCTGGACATGGGTGGCTGCAGGGGGAGCAGGGGGTCGCTGGACATGGGTGGCTGGAGGGGGGCAGGGGAGAGAGGAGGGTCGCTGGACATGGGTGGCAGGAGGGGGGCAGGGGAGAGAGGAGGGTTGCTGGACATGGGTGGCTGCAGGGGGAGAGGAGGGTCGCTGGACATGGGTGGCTGCCGGGGAGCCAAGGAAAACCTTGCTAGCGCCCGTTTCATTTGTGTCAGAAACGGGCCTTTTTTACTAGTTCTATATAATGCACCATAAATTAGGTGTCTATCTTTTGGGGGTGAATTCTATAAATCATGCATAAAAAAGTCAGCACAGAAAAGAATGCTTAAGCACTATTCTATAAGCCACGCCTAAACTTAGTTGCGGTTTATAGAACAGTGTTTAAGTGCAGGGATCGTGCGTAAATTTAGGCACATTCATTTGCACCAATGAAAGCATGGTGCAAACGCCCTCTCCTAAATTTAATGTGGAACCCCCATATTTTATAATTTATTTATTTATGACATTTATATCCCACAATATTCCCACTCATGGGCAGGCTCAATGTGGCGTACAATAATTAATAAGCAAACAATAGTACAAAGTACAGTGGACAAGGTCACAGGAGAGAGAAAGAAAAAAGAAAGGAGGGAGAGAAAGAGAGGGGAGGAGATAAGTTTTCACACAGGGAGCCGTAGACTTAAAGGGTTTGGCAACTGTAGGGGTCTTAGTGTATGCACTCCAGGATCACCACGCACCCTGACCCGTTGCTACTACTACTACTTAACATTTCTAAAGCGCTACTAGGGTTACGCAGCGCTGTACAATTTTAACATGGAAGGACAGTCCCTGCTCAAGGAGCTTACAATCTAAAAGACAGGTGTACAATCTAAAAGACAGGTGTAAATCTAGAGACAAGTATACAATCTAAAAGACAAGTGTAGAGTCGATCTGATAGGGCATACTATATTTCTCGAAAGGTTAGGTGCCGAAAGCAGCATTGAAGAGGTGAGTTTTAAGCAGAGATTTGAAGATGGGTAGGGAGGGGGCTTGGCGTAGGGGTTGAGGAAGATTGTTCCAGGCATAGGGTGAGGCAAGGCAGAATGAGCGGAGCCTGGAGTTGGCAGTGGTGGAGAAGGGTACTGAAAGGAGGGATTTGTCCTGTGAGCGGAGGTTATGGGCGGGAACATAGGGGGAGATGAGGGTAGAGAGGTAGTGAGGAGCCGCAGACCGGGTGCATTTGTAGGTAAGGAGGAGAAGCTTGAATTGTATGCGGTAACTGATCGGAAGCCAGTGAATTGACTTGAGGAGAGGGGTGATATGAGTATATCGGTTCTGGCGGAATATAAGACGTGCGGCAGCGTTCTGAACGGATTGAAGGGGGGATAGGTGGCTAAGTGGGAGGCCGGTGAGGAGTAAGTTGCAGTAGTCAAGGCGAGAGGTAATGAGAGCATGGACGAGAGTTCGTGTGGTGTGCTCAGAAAGGAAAGGGCGAATTTTGCTGATGTTGAAGAGGAAGAAGCGACAGGTTTTGGCAGTCTGTTGGATATGCGCAGAAAAGGAGAGGGAGGAGTCGAAGATGACTCTGAGGTTGCGGGCAGATGGGACGGGGAGGATGAGGGTGTTATCAACTGAGATAGAGAGTGGAGGAAGAGGAGAAGTGGGTTTAGGTGGAAAGACGAGGAGCTCGGTTTTGGACATGTTCAGCTTCAGGTGGCGGTTGGACATCCAGGCAGCAATGTCGGATAAGCAGGCCGATACCTTGGCCTGGGTCTCCGCGGTGATGTCTGGTGTGGAGAGATATAGCTGGGTGTCATCAGCATAAAGATGATACTGAAAACCATGAGATGAGATCAGTGAGCCTAGGGAAGAGGTGTAGATTGAGAAGAGAAGGGGTCCAAGGACAGATCCCTGGGGAACTCGAACAGATAGTGGGATGGGAGTGGAGGAAGATCCATGAGAGTGAACCCTGAAGGTGCGGTGGGAGAGATAAGAGGAGAACCAGGAGAGGACAGAACCTTGGAACCCAAAAGAGGACAGTGTGGCAAGAAGTAAATCATAATTGGCAGTGTCAAACGCTGCGGATAGATCGAGGAGGATGAGGATGGAATAGTGGCCTCTGGATTTGGCGAGGAGCAGGTCGTTGCAGACTTTAGAGAGTGCTGTTTCTGTCGAGTGTAGAGGGCGAAAACCGGATTGAAGTGGATCGAAGATGGCATGAGAGGAGAGAAAATCAAGGCAGCAACTGTGAACGGCGCGCTTAAGTATTTTGGAGAGGAAGGGTAGGAGAGAGATGGGGCGGTAGTTGGAGGGGCAGGTAGGGTCAAGTGATGGTTTTTTTAGGAGAGGTGTGACTATGGCGTGCTTGAAGGTGTCAGGGACAGTTGCAGTGGAGAGAGAGAGGTTAAGGATGCGACAGATGGAGGGGGTGACAGTATGGGAGATGGTGTTAAGTAAGTTGGTGGGGATGGGATCGGAGGAACAGGTGGTGCATTTCGAGGAGGAAAGAAGGCGTGAGGTTTCATCCTCGGTGATCTCAGGAAAGGAGGAGAAAGAGGCCATGGTTGGTTGGTTGTTGGATGGGGCTACAGGCTGAAGAGGAGGTGGTGGCTTGGTTGTGAACTCAAGGTTGATCTTTTGCACCTTGTCGCAGAAGTAGTCAGCCAGTGATTGAGGAGAGAGTGAAGGGGAGTGGGAGCGGGGGGCACTTTGAGGAGGGAGTTAAGGGTGGGAGAGAATTGGTCAATTGGGTGTAATAGTCCTGTTTTGCAAGGAATAGGGAGGAGTGGAAGGAGGATAGCATGAATTTGTAGTGAAGGAAGTCTGAATGGGTACGAGATTTCCTCCAGAGGCGTTCAGCGGATCGGGTGCAGGAGCGAAGGTAACGGATGCAAGGGGTCAGCCAAGGCTGGGGATTAGTATGCTTTGTGGGACGGGAGGTGGATGGAGCGAGGGTGTCCAAAGCAGAGGAGAGAGCGGCATTGTAAGCGGAAACCGCTTTGTCTACAGTCTCGGAGGACATGATGGAGGGGAGGAGATTAGAGATACTAGAGGATAAAGTGGGGGGTCAATAGCCTGGAGATTCCTGGAGGTGGTGGTTAAAGTTGGACGGGGCAGAGGGGGGGGGGGGTGAAGAAGTGTAAATGTGATCAGGTGATGATCAGAGAGAGGGAGAGCAGAAGCGTGGAAATTGGAGGGTGAGCCGGAGGAGGAGAGGATGAGATCAAGACAATGGCCGTCACGGTGAGTAGGGGTTTTGGAGCACAGCTGGAGGTTGAAGGAGGATGTTAGGGTGAGGAACTTAGAAGCGTTAGGGTCGGTTGGGTCATCAACATGTATGTTAAAGTCTCCGAGAATGAGGGACGGAGATGAGGGTTCAAGAAAGACGGAAAGCCAAGCATCAAAGTCGGTGAGGAAGGAAGAGAAGGATTTATCAGGGGGGCGGTAGATGACTGCGACTCTGAGTGGCAGCGGATAGAATAGCCGGATGGAGTGAGCTTCAAAGGAAGAGAAGCAGTGAGACTGCGGTAGGGGGAGGGGTTGGAAACTACAGGAGGGTGAGAGTAGTAGCCCAACGCCTCCACCGCGGCCAGCTGGGCGGGGAGTGTGGGAGAAGAGATAACCTCCATGGCAGAGGGCCGCGATTGAGGCCGAGTCTTCCGGGGAGATCCAGGTTTCGGTTAGGGCGAGCAGTTGAAGGGAGTGAGAGATGAAGAGATCGTGGGTGAAGGGCAGTTTGTTGCAGACTGAGTGGGCATTCTACAAGGCACATGAGAAGGGGAGGGAAGAGGGGGGGAGGAGGGGAATAGAGACGAGATTGGAGACATCCCGGAATCGTTCGCACGGATAGGACGGAGACAGGTGAGGGGACCTGGATTAGGGTTAATGTCTCCCACGGATAGCAGGAGGAGGAGCAAGAGAATGCGGAGGAGGGTGGGGGAGGTTGGGCGGCGAAGGCGATGAAGACGGGGTGAACTTAGGAGGAATGGGGATGGGTTAATGGCAGGAAGGAAGTGTTGAAGGTTAAGAGCTAGGAAGGAGGAGGGGGACAAGAGGGATGGTAAGGTGGTGGGGGATGAGGGTGAATAGGGTATTGCCGTGGCGGGCAGGGCGGGAGGGCATCGAGTTCTAGTGGTGGACAGTGGGAGTGGGAGGGAAAGAAGATTAGGAAGGGACAGGGCAAGGAAGAGAACGTGGACAGGGGCCATAAGTGTCTGAGGTGTAACAGGTGACTGTGTAGTGACTGAGGTGTTAAGCAGTTAACAGGTGACTATGTAGTGGTTAAGGTGACTGAGGTGTTAAGCATATAGACAGAGCTGGAAAGCTGGGTTTTGGACTGGCGAGTAGGTAAGTCAATGGCTGACAAGCTAGCAGGCAGGTAGGTAAGTCAATGGCTGAGAGGTTCACAAGCGGGCAGGCAGGTTACTCGATGTGTTAACAGGCAGGCAGGTAGCAGCTGGAACAAGCGGTCAGGAACAAGCTGGGATAGATGGACAGGAGCAAGCTGGAACAAGCTGGAACTGCCTCTATCAGTGACTGCCTTGCTGGGTACTCAGGGTGTCATCCTGATTCGGGGTGGTTGGACTGTCCCTGATATGATGATACTACGGCTGGTCTTTCATTACTGCATGCTTATTATGACCATGCTTTGCCCTGGAAAAGTTAATATTTTCTAGTTGCATTGTAACTGTATGTGTGTGTGTGTGTGTGTGTATGTGGGGGGTGGGGGGGTGGAAGCGGGGATCTGGTTAAATAATTGCATGACTGCAGCATATTGTCTTCCCTTTTGTGGATAGCATGTTCCCTTTGCTTGGTTTGTTATAAAGGAGCTATGGCAGGGGTGTGGAGTGGGAGTGAATGAGAGTATGCAGCTGTTTAGGTTTCGTTGTGTGTGTTGGATGTAGAGATTGTATGGAAGGGAGATGGGGATCATGGCTGGGGGGAGGGATCTTTATACTCTTGAGTGTCTCTATTTTCTGCACTCTAATTTTGATGTTCCACCTTGGTGTAATGCGGGTTAGGTTTTTCTATTTTAGCCCTAATTGGTCTTTTGCTGTCTCTCCTTGGCTTTATTTTGCTATTCTGGGTGAGGCTGGGCACCTGGGTAGCTTAGTGATGTTTACCTTTCCTCTTTTGACTCTGCTCCTTCTGGTGCCACTTCTCCAGTTAAGCGTGCTAAAATTCTTTCATATCTTAAATGACCTAAAGCAGATATTGCGTGTCTTCAAGAGACCCGCTTGACAGATCAGGCACACCAGAAGCTTTGTAGGAATTGGGTGGGGGAAGTTTTTTACTCCTCCACCACATATAGGTGTGGTTGGATTGCTGTATGGTTTTGGAAGAATCTCCATTGCCAGGTGCAGGTGGTGACCAAAGATGCCTATGGTAGGTTCTTGATGTTAAGTACAACATCTCAGCGACAATATTTTCACTTGTTGGTTTTATATACCCCTAACAATTATGAGTATGCCTTTTTTCAGAAGTTGGTTGTTGTGGCAATGAAAGACCTGTGTGTCCCTTTATTTCTCGTAGGTGATTTTAGTCAGGTTCTAAATCCCCAATTAGCTAGAACTTCTCAAAGGTCACACCCAGGGCACCAGCAAGGGTATACCCTATTTTTGTGCGTCTTTGAATATACTAGACCCTTGGCGACTATTACATCCTTTTGAGTCTGATTACACCCGTGCACATGGTAATATGTCTTGAACAGATTTTATTTTAGAATTTCAATCTATTTTTCCTAGTTGTGTATGCAGAAATTGATCCTTCAGCTGCTTCAGATCATTCTATGATCTGGGTTGATTTTGACTTGAACTTGTTGAGTGGGGTTCGTACTGAATGGTGTTTTCCTTCTTATCTCCATCATGACCAGGATTTTCAGGCATTTTTGAGTACTTTACATGCTTCGAGTTCTCAATTATATTGGGATGTGTTAAAGGCAGTATTACAGGGTGATATCATTTCATATACAGCAACTCGTGCTCACCATATTTCACAGGGTGTTGTTCTCTTGGAGAAGCACTATGCCCAGGCAAAACACTCTTATATGTACAATCCTACTCCCAACAATTGGGATGTTATGATGGCAACACAGGTAGCCTTAAATGCTTTAATCCATAAGTGTAACAAAAATGAGGAGTGGCCTAGTGGTTAGGGTGGTGGACTTTGGTCCTGAGGAACTGAGTTTGATTCCCGGCACAGGCAGCTCCTTGTGACTCTGGGCAAGTCACTTAACCCTCCATTGCCTGCTGCATTGAGCCTGCCATGAGTGGGAAAAAGTGCAGGGTACAAATGTAACTAAAATAAAATGTTATCTGTTCGAAAGTATAAGGGCTCATTTTCAAAGCACTTAGACTTACAAAGTTACATAAATTTTTCCATTATGGCAATAAGACAGGGAAATTACTTACGCAAATTGTTAAAATTAGCATAGTTCCTTCTCTGTTTCTACCTTAACAAACTCGCAGGGACTTGTAACCGCACAGTGGATATTGCCCTAATATTTTTGGATTATTTTCTCCAGCTGTATAGCGCTTCTCCTATGGGCCTAGGACCTCAGCTTCTGGATTATTTAGAGGATTCTGGCCTCCCTCATTTTTCTGATGCAGTTGTTGAGCATTTACATTCTACTTTCCAGGCCAAGGAGTTTCAGTCTGCAGTTCACAAACTGAAATGCTTTACAGCTCCAGAGCCAGACAGATGTACCCCAGAATTCTATAAAATCATAATGCTGAAGGCTTGTGGTCAATTACTTTCTTATTATATGGATGCCATAGCTGGTGGGGCCCTTTCATTACAATCCAGTGCTGCTCTTATCACTCTTATCCCCCAAGCCTGGAAAGCCTGGTCATCTCCCTGAGTCCAATTGGCCAATCTATTTAATGAATGTAGATGTTAAGATCTTGTCCAGAATTTTAGCAGATCAATTGGCCTCTCACTTGCCTGCCTTTATTGGTTCTGAGCAGGTCAGTTTTGTTATGGGCAGGCAGTCTGTGGTAAATGTCTGTAAGACCCTTTCAGCCATGCTCATGATCCTGCTGTCAAGGCTTTTGATCCCGTTAACTGGCATTACTTTTTCAAGTCCTACAGTGTATGGGGATGGACGGGTGGTTATTGCAGGCTCTCCAGACTTTGTATAACCAGCTGATGGTTCGCCTGCTGATTAATGAAACTTAGACTGACACCTTTCACATCTGAAGGGGTACTGTCAATGTTGCCCAATCTCCCCATTGCTTTTTTTATTTGGAACCCTTATTGTGTTCTATTTGTTGTGATCCGGATATGCAGGGGATGACTTTGGGTGGATCTCACATAAAGGTTCTTGCATTTGCTGATGACATTTTGCATGTTTCAACCCAACTGTAACCCTTGCTGTGTAGTTTACTTATTGTGCTTTTATTCGGGATTAATCTTAAATATGCAAAAGTCTATTGTGTTACTTTTGCAACCCTCTATCTGACGTACCTGGAGAGGTCCCTTTCCATTTACTTAGGCTGACACATCTATCAAATAATTGGGAATCATGTTACCCAGAGATATTTCTACTCTTTATTCTGTTAATATTGAACCTTTATTACAGCCCACTAGCAGGAAGCTCAGGATTTGGCAGTCCTATCCCATTTTGCTGATGTGGACAGTGGCTTTATATATCATGGTTTTATGTTCTTCAGATGTTACCTATTTGATTGGCTGCAGCAACCAATAAACAATTGGTCAACCACTTTTTGTGGAATGGTAAGCGAGCTCGTGTGTCCTATGCTCGTCCTACTCTCCCCAATGCTAAGGGTGGGCTGGGGTCGCTCAGTGTTCAGCTTTTTGCTCATGCTTGTGCTATGTATACATCATCTTAATGATGGTTTTGTAACACCTCAAACTTTTCTTTCACAGGTACGGAGACTAATTTATTGCCTCACTGTCATTTTAATCATATTTTGCCTGCTCCTTCAAGGGATTTGGATAAAGGGGGGTAACAGTATATCCTATTTATGGAAAAGTTCATCACATTTGGAAATGACTGTGTTCTTTGTTGGGACTTTTGTGCAAATGTTACGCCATTTTTTGCACATTAAGGCAAATGGCTTTTTTACTACAGGCTCTACAGTTGCTGCAGGGTAGCGAAGGCGGGACGGGGGTGGGGCAGGGGCATGGGTACAAGATGGCCGGCTTCTTCTTATAATGGAAAAAAAGAGGCCGGCTTGAACGAGCATTTCGCCGGCCGGACTTGGTCCATTTATTTTTAGGACCAAGTTTGGAAAAAGTACCCCAACTGACCAGATGACCACCGGAGGGAAGCGGGGATCACCTCCCCTTACTCCCCCAGTGGTCACCAACCCCCTCCCACCCCAAAAAAAAAAACTTTTTTTTGCCAGCCTGAAATGTCATACCTAGCAACTTGACAGCAGTATGCAGGTCCCTGGAGCAGTTTGTAGTGGGTGCAGTGCACTTCAGGCAGGTGGACCCAGCCCCCCCCCCCCCCCACACCTGTTCCACTTGTGGTGGTTAATGTAGAGCCCTCCAAAAAAAACCCAAACCCACTGTACCCACATGCAGGTGCCCCCCTTCACCCCTTAGGGCTATGGTAATGGTGTAGAGTTGTGGCGAGTGGGTTTTGGGGGGGATTTGGGGGGCTCAGCACACAAGATAAGGGTGCTATGCACCTGGAAGCTATTTTTTGTTTGTTTTTTTTAATTTTTTAAGTGCCCCCTAGGGTGCCCGGTTGGTGTCCTGGCATGTGAGGGGGGCCAGTGCACTACAAATGCTGGCTCCTTCCATGGCCAAATGCCTTGCATTTTGCTGGGTTTGAGATGGCCGAGCCCTGCAGTGGCGTTCCTAGGGGGGGCGGTGGGGGCGGTCCAACCCGGGTGCACGCCACCGGGGGGGTGCCGGGCGCCTGCCCTCCGTTGTTCGATGCTTCTTCTCTGCCCTGGAACAGGTTACTTCCTGTTCCGGGGCAGAGAAGAAGCATCAAACAACAGAGGAAAGGCGTGAGCGGCACCCCCCCCCCCCGGCGGCGTGCACCCGGCGGGGGTTCCTTCGCGGGGGTGTCCTTTTGCCGGGGGGGGGGGGGCGCTGCACGATTTGGCCGGCACCGTTCGATTATGCCCCTCATTGTTTGAAACCCACTATAAGATGCTCCTGTGTTTGTACACTGCACTGCATAGGGCCTACAGAGCTCGACTGAGTGAGTTCTCATGCTGCTTGAAATACTCTTCCCCAGTGCTACCTTGGGGAATATGTTATGGTGCTTTCCACATGTTCAGAGATTTTGGACATAGTTGCTGGCACATGTATCTGGTTACTGGGGTCATACTTGCCTTCTGTGACCCAGGATGTTATTTTTGTAGCGCCTGCCCGTCAAAGCTTCAAAGGCTTTTTGCAGAGGGCTATTTTGTTGGGTAAAAAAACTATTTTGTTTTATTGGCTGTCTTCGGAAGCACAAGTGTTAATCCACTGGAGATCAGCTATGCCAGTCAGGTTTTCAGGATATCCACAATGAATATTCATGACAGAGATGTGCATGCAGTGGAGTCAGTACAAGCAAATCTCTCTCATGAATATTCATTGTGGATATCCTGAAAACCTGACTGGCTGGAGTGCCTCCAGGACCATGTTTGGGAACCACTGGACTACACATTTGAAGACAAGGCAAACGCATATATCTTGGTCTTTTAAGAGTTAGTGAAAAAAATGACACACCTTAAATAGCCTACTAACAGAGGTGGTAGAGGCCAACAGTGTAACAGAATTTGAGTTTACTTTTGGACAAGTGGGGGATAATATTGTAACATGACACTTGGCCTGCCAATGCACGTAAGTACATAAATGTTGCCATACTGGGACAGACTGAAGGTCCATCAAGCCCAGCATCCTGTTTCCAACAGAGATCAATCCAAGTTAAAAGTACATGACAAGATCCCCAAAACAGTATATTTTATGCTGCTTATCCTAGAAATAATATCAAAAACGAAAAAAGGCTTACAAGTGTCTAAAAATATTTTGTAAACAATACACAAATGGGGATAGACACTGTGTGTTAAATGCAATGTGAAAATGTTGGCTAATGAAGGCGTCTCATATCAACATGGAAGTCTATATATATGAACTTCCTTAACGGCTAAATAGCCGATGTACGGTTATAATCATGGACCACCTCCAACCAACCAGCAGTGCCAAATGTTGTTAATATTTGGAAACCTGAGAATCAAAAAGTCTCTATAATCTGTTTTACTCTCAAATTTATCCTCAGGTATATTTTTCTTTACCTGAGGATAAATTTGAGAGTAAAACAGATTATAGAGACTTTTTGATTCTCAGGTTTCCAAATATTAACAACATTTGGCACTGCTGGTTGGTTGGAGGTGGTCCATGATTATAACCGTACATCGGCTATTTAGCCGTTAAGGAAGTTCATATATATAGACTTCCATGTTGATATGAGACGCCTTCATTAGCCAACATTTTCACATTGCATTTAACACACAGTGTCTATCCCCATTTGTGTATCCTAGAAATAAGCAGTGAATTTTTTTTTATTTATACGCTGTGCTTTCCCACTCATGGCAGGCTCAATGTGGCTTAGGTACTTATTTGTACCTGGGGCAATGGAGGGTTAAGTGACTTGCCCAGAGTCACAAGGAGCTGCCTGTGCTTGCAGTGGGAATGGAACCCAGTTCCCCAGGACCAAAGTCCACCACTCTAACCACTAGGCCACTCCTCTCCACTCCACTTTTCTTTTAGAAAGCTATCCACATTATCTGGCAATGAAGTCCAGAGTTTAGTTACATGTGGCATGAAGAAATATTTTCTCCGATTTGTTTTAAATTTATTACTGTGTAGCTTCATTGTGTGCCTCCTAGTCCTAGTATTTTTGGAAACAGTAAACAAGTGATTCACGTCTACCCATTCCACTCAACTCATTGTTTTATAGACCTCTATTGTATCTCCCCTCAGCCATCATTTCTACAAGCTGAAGAACCCTAGATGTTTTAACCTTTCTTCATAGGGAAGTCGTCCCATTCTCTTTATCATTTTCGTCACCCTTCTCTGTACCTTTTCTAATTCCACTATATCCTTTTCGAGATGCGGTGACCAGAACTGCACACAGTATTCGAGGTGTGGTTGCACCATGGAGCATACAAAGGCTTTATAACATCCTCAACTTTCTTAGCCGCTACAGCACACTGAGCAGAGGGGTTCAACGTATCATCAATGATGACACCTAGATCCTTTTCCTGGTCAGTGACTCCTAATATGGAACTTTGCATGACGTAATTATAGTTTGGGTTCCTCTTTTCCACATGCTGTACAGACGTTGCATCAGTGACGCCTATGGAAGTAATCCAGTATGATTTGGGATTTTTTAATGATCCTATGAGAGGACATTAAATTGGTGACTGTGAAACTAAGAAGAAGATATATACCTTCAACAGTGAAGCCAGTGTGCTGTGCAGCCCTAAGCTAAGTATTATTTTTGTTTGATTATTTTTTGCTGTTGGTAGAAGTTTTTGATTGTGAATTAAAGGTAAAAAAAAAGTTGTTTTCCTACCATACAACCTTTATTAGGAGGTTTTTGAGACCTATGATGACTTTTTTGATCAATCAGATTAATATGTAGCTTTGAGCCCAAATATTGTTGATAGGGTCTTAATGAGGTCTTTTCCTTTCCTTTCTAAGCACACTACCAGAACCCTCATCCACACTCTTAACACCTCTCGCTTAGACTATTGCAACTTGCTTCTCACAGGTCTCCCACTTAGCCATCTCTCTCCTCTTCAATCTGTTCAAAATTCTGCTGCACGACTAATATTCCACCAGTGTCATTATGCTCATGTTAGTCCTCTCAAGTCACTTCACTGGCTTCCTATCCGTTTCCGCATACTGTTCAAACTCCTCTTATTGACTTATAAGTGCATTCACTCTGCAGCTCCTCAGTACCTCTCCACTCTCATCTCTCCCTACATTCCTCCCTGGGAACTCTGTTCACTGGGTAAATCTCTCTTATCTGCATCCTTCTCCTCCACCGTTAAATCCAGACTCTGTTCCTTTTATCTTGCTGCACCATATGCCTGGAATAGACTTCCTGAGCCGGTATGTCAAGCTCCATCTCTGGCCGTCTTCAAATCTAAGCTAAAAGCCCACCTTTTTGATGCTGATTTTAACTCCTAACCCTTATTCACTTGTTCAGAACCCTTATTTTATCATCCTCACTAAAATATTCCCTTATCTCTTGTTTGCCCTGTTTCTCTGTCCCAATTAGATTGTAAGCTCTGTCGAGCAGGGACTGTCTCTTCAAGTTCAAGTGTACAACGCTGCATAAGTCTAGTAGCACTATAGAAATGATAAGTAGTAGTAGTAGTAGTTTTTTAAATAATCTTTCAATAATTTTTGACACCTGTATTTCCTGCAATTTACCATAATTTGTACTTACAAGTAGGAAGTATTTTTTTCTCCAGCACACAAGCTGTGGAATTTGTTGCCAGAAGATGTGATGAAAACAATTAGCAAAACTCGGTTTAAAGGGGTTTACACAAATTCCTGGAGGAAAGGTCAATAAACCATGATTAACCAGGCAGACCTGGGAAAGCTACTGCTTATTCTTGGAAATAAGTAATAAGGAAAGAAGCTGGTTCTTTGGGTTCCTGCTGGGTTCTGTTGGCCTGGATTGGCCATTGTTAGAATGGTGGACATTTGGTCTGACCCAGTATGGAATGTCTTATGTTCTGATTGCAATCCGTACATAACCTCAATAAGATCACCGCCCTTATGTACTCCCTCTGCTCTGAAAAACCAAAACACAGTAACTGCTGAGAATATAAATAGGAGAAAAGTCCAAAAAACTGATTTCTTTACATAAATCCCCATGATGTAAGCCAGACCAAAACTAATATAGTACTGTGACCTGGCTTAACATAGCTCCCATTTATCAAGAGATACTGTGTTTAGACTTTTGCTACAGGCTTGAAAATGCATCCAAATGTTAAATGGTTCCCATATTAAGAAATAGTAACTACAGGAAATCTGGCGAGTTAGATTCGTTTTGATAAAAATTTGAGTTACTATGTTCTGGCTATCAGGGCAGCCCTGGCATAGGCGCCCCATATAAGAGGCTTGGGGAGGCTAAGCCTCCCCAGCCCAATCGTCGACTTCCGCTTGTGGTGCAGCCCACCCTCCCGCCCCGCGCATTTTCATCTTTTATTTCCGTGGCAGCAACGTCAATGAAGAAAAAGACTACAGGCTCGCCGCCAGCTTCTCCCTTCTCTCTGCACACAGTGTCCCGCTCTCGCGGAAACAGGAAATGCATCACCGCAGAAGGCGGGACACTGTGTGCAGAGAGAAGGGAGAAGCTGGCGGCGAGCCTGTAGTCTTTTTCTTCATTGACGTCGCTGCCACGGAGCGTATGGAGGTAAGCTCCGCCCCCTTTAGCCTCCCCAAACAGTTGGGCTACCGACCGTCTATGAGCCCTGGCTTAAATTTGTGCACCAAATGGTTGCACATTCAACAGCCCTGTATTTAAGCAAAATGTATGGCATCCATTCATGGACTAGAATTAGAGAAAGAACTAGCCCTGGAGATCGCATTATATTGTATTTGAACCAACTTTCAAGAACTAAGAGCCAGCATCCAGTGACCTCAGCAAAGCTTCTCAGAAAGATCACTGAACCACTGACTTCGCTATCTTAGTGTCCTAGCAAATCACTTGCCAGTGTTGCCACATTTTAGAAATAATCACCAAACTGCAGTGCTACAAGTGATGAACCTGAACAAGCTGCTCTTGGTCATTGTTATTCAAATCCATTACCCACCATTATCTGCATTCTCAAATTGGCTGTCTGATCTATCAAGCATATCCTTCTTACACTTGCCTGATCCGCACATGCAGCAAAGCATAGAAAATCACTGCATCTCCATTGTCTGTGAGGGCCATGCCCAAAAAAAAAGAATTATGCCCATTTCCAGCTTACCATCTGTAGCATGTTATGCATTCTGTTTCCCATGAAGACAATAAGACCTCCAAGGTTTAAAGGAAGAGAAGTTTTAAAGTGTGTGCAGCTCTCTTTCATAGTGCTGGAACATGTATATGTAAGACTACATCATGCTGAAACACGAGAAAACCAACTGCTTCTATATTGACTGTCTTGTACATGCAAAGTAAAGAGCTAGCCTTAGGATCCCTAAAAGAAAAAACATTCTTCTAAACTAGCAGGTGCATCTTTACAAATGGTCAATGTGCTCTTTCAGACTGAAGCACTGCTCATATTTGATGTATGGAAACTAGGGATACACATTCATTTAAAACAACATGACATTTCTCATATCATTTCTAACCCAAAAGGCAGGAAAGAACCTGTAATGTATCTCCACGGAGAGGTGAGCCCTTGAACACGATGAAGGAAACCCTCATCGGGCTGTCGGCCAAAACCCTGAGTCCTCTCTGTGCCTCCCGCCGTTCCCCAGGAGTTGAGCCCCTGAGTTCGGGCGGCCAGCAACAGAGAGAACAAAGTCCAGCACAAAGTCCGCAGGGTTAGACCAAGCAGCAGGTCACAGCAAACCAGGGCTAGGCAACAGGTCAACACCAGGCAGTGGTCACTAGAAGGTCCAGGAACAGGCAGGGGTCAGTACCAGGCAGCGGTCAAAAGCAGGTCCAGGAACAGGCAGTGGTCAGTACCAGGCAGCGGTCAGAAGCAGGTCCAGGAACAGGCAAAGGTCAGAACCAGGTATCCGTCAGAAGTAGATCCAAAGCACTGCTACTAGTCAGCGAACCGAGTAGAAGCTGAAGCACTGATAGACTGAGGGCAGAGCCTTAAATAGGAAGGAATCAGGCTCAACCAGGCACAGCTGAAAACAAGATGGCAGCCCCCATCAGGAACACCCTGCAACCAAATAAGGGCTTCCTTCCTGCAGCTGCCACCTCCAAGATGGCTGCCCTGGCCTAACAGCCCTCTCCAAGATGGCCGCCAAACCCTAAAATAAACCTGAATCCAAGATGGCCACCAGTGCCCAGCTCAGAACAGCCAGGAAACGTGACAGAACCTGTAATTTAAGGGGTCTTTTCCCATTGTCATTACATAATTGTAAGTTTTTTTCCAGCCTCAAACCAGTGAACCGTGGGCTGTAGAGCACCTGTTTTGCTAGAGGAGCTACTCTGCCTCTTGGAAATCTGGATCTAACCAGCCCATTCTAGTTGTGTCTTGTACTTCTGGTAATCTAAGTTCCTGTTTCATGATTGACCCAGCAGGGCAGGTTTGGGTATTTCTATTCTACCTCTGAGCCTCTGGGTTTGTTCACTGCTACCTTAATCTTGTGTTCTTTTCCAGCTGTGCATTTGGTTCCCGTTTTGTCTTTGCTTCCTGATGGCTCAGGATTCCAGCTTCTTGTTATACCCTTTGCTTTCAGTAATCCTTGTTTGCTCTTTTGTGATGGATTCACTTCTTAGAAATATAGTGACATTAAAACTTGCCTTGATTAATCCTCATTCTCATCCAGGGGCGTATCTGCGTGGGGCCTCAGGGGCCTGGGCCCCCGCAGATTTCGCCCTGGACCCCCCTACCGCTGCCAACCCTCCCCCTCCGTTGCTCGCCTACCTTCGCGGGCGGGGGACCCCAACCCCCGCCAGCCGAGGTCCGCGTCCTCCTGCCGCTGCCGGCTGCCTTTGGTCCTTTAATTCTTCCATTGAAGCTGGCGCCGACGAAAGTTTCTTTTGAGTCTGACGTCGCTGCACGTTGTACGTGCAGGACGTCAGACTCAGAAATTGTTTCTGAGTCTGACGTCCTGCACGTACAACGTGCAACGTGCAGCGACGTCAGACTCAAAAGAAACTTTCGTCGGCGCCAGCTTCAATGGAAGAATTAAAGGACCAAAGGCAGCCGGCAGCGGCAGGAGGACGCGGACCTCGGCTGGCGGGGGTTGGGGTCCCCCGCCAGCGAAGGTAGGCGAGCAACGGAGGGGGAGGGTTAGCAATGGCAGCGGCTGGGGGGAGGGGGATCGGCAATGGCGGCGGGGGGGGGGGGGGCTATAATGTGCCCCCCCTCTCTGGCCCTGGCCCCCCCTACCGCCGCAGTTCAGATACGCCCCTGTTCTCATCTTGTTAGTTTCTAGCATACAGGTTTTAGAAGTCCCTATCTAGTAGCTGCCCACACCCTGGCTAGGGACTCACCCCCCCAATACTGAGCCAGCGGCGGTCAGCATTTTCTGAAATGTGGATTGTTGACGGCTAAATTATCCCCCAATATTCAGTGCCAGGCCATGTTCAGGCACCGGCACTGAATATCAGGGGATAATTTGGGGCGAGCAGGCTGCCAGAGCTTATGTGGGCCTGGTTGATATTCAGCCGGGGCCACAAAACATTTTTTTTTAAGCCCCTGATTCTGCCCACTTAATTTGAATATTGCCCTCACTGTGACTAAATGATCTAGCCAAAGTAAAGGTACTGATAGATTGACTCAGTCATCTAATTAAAAAGGCTGATATAAGGACGCAATTAAATTTGAATGCCTGCAACAGCTTAAGCAGAGCTGCTATGTTATCCTGTTCTTCAAAGGAGACTTTTTTGCCATTCCTGGTTTTAAATTTGCATCCCAAAATAGTGTAGGATTTGTAGTCCTTGATTCTATTCAATGAATTCAGTGCTGCAAGTCCATAATGCATCAGAATGAGGTTGTCAGAAATCCAGGACTAGCCCACAGTCTTCTGCTTGGAAATATTCTGGAGACCTACTACAAAGACTTTTCTTGTGCCATGTTCCTACCATTGTAAGTTCTGTGTAAAGTTTTCTGGAAATCCTGTTAAATGTTTTTCCTTGTTGAATTCTTAGACTTAACAGTCCTGAACATAAGAATAGCATAAGAACATAAGACCAATGGTCCATCTAGCCAAGTATCCTGTTTCCAACAGTGGCCAAGCCAGGTCACAAGTACCTGGCAGAAACCCAAATCATGGCAACATTCCATGCTACCAATCCCAGGGCAAGCAGCTGCCTCCCCATGTCTGTCTCAATAGCAGACCATGGACTGAGGAGTTTATAGACCTCAATCATATCTCCTCTCATCTATCTCTTTTCCAAGCTAAAGAGCCCAAACCTCTTTATCCTTTCCTCATATGAGAGGAGTTCCATCCCCTTTATCATTTTGGTCACTCTTCTTTAAACCTTTTCTAATTCTGCTATATGTTTTTTTGAGATAAGGTGTCCAGATCTGAACTCAGTACTCAAGGTGAGGTCGCACCGTGGAGTGATATAAAGGTATTATAGTATTTTTGGTCTTATTCACCATCCCTTTCCTAATAATTACTAGCACCCTGTTGGTTCTTTTTGTCGCACACTGAGCAGAAGATTTCAGCGTATTATCTACAACAGCACTTAGATTTTTTTTCTTGAGTGCTGACCCCCAAGGTAGAACCTATCATCAGTTAACTATGATTCGGATTATTCTTTCCAATGTGGCATCATTTTGTATTTGTCCACATTAAATTTAATCTGTCATTTAGATACCCAGTCTTCCAATTTCCTAAGGTTTTCCTGCAATATTTCACAGTCTGCATGTGTTTTAACAATCTTGAATAGTTTTCTGTAACCTGCAAATTTAATCACCTCACTCATCATTCCGCTTTCCAAATCATTTATAAATATGTTAAATAGCACTGGTCCCAGTACTGATCTCTGTGGCACTCCACTGTTCACCCTCTTTGAGAGAAACGACCATTTAACCCTACCCTCTGTTTCCTGTCTAATAACCAATTTTTAATCCACACAAAAACCTTGCCTCCTATCCCACGGCTCTTTAATTTTCGCAAGATTCTCTCATGAGGAACTTTATCAAAAGCTTTCTGAAAAACCAAATACAGTACATCTACTGACTCACCTTTATCCACAAGTTTATTCACACCTTCAAAGAAATGAAGCAAATTGGTGAGACAAGACTTCCCTTGGCTGAACCCATGCTGTATATGAGTTCCGTAATTGTATTCTTTAGAATAGTATCCACTATTTTGCCTGGCACTTAAGTCAGGCTTACCAGTCTGTAATTTCCCAGATCACCCCTGGAACCCTTTTTAAAAATTGGCGTCATATTTGCCACCCTCCAATCTTCAGGTACTACAGATGATTGTAATGACAGGTTACATATTATTAATAGCCATACTGGGTCAGACCAATGGTCCAACTAGTTCAGAATCCTGCCTCCAGCAGTGGTCAATCCAGGTCACAAGTACCTGACAGAATCCCAAATAGTAGCAAGATTCATGCTTTGTTTTGGTGTTTCCTGTGTCTAAGACTCTAGCTCCTCGCATTTCTGTCCTGGGACTACAATTCTATAAATTGGCATCTTATTTTACGTTTCAATTCTATTACAGCATAAGGGCACACCAAAGCCATTTTAGAATACTACCACAGAGCTACATTGGCGCACCAAATGTTAGGTGTGTCTACTTATGTCAGGTCAGTGACTGGCATAAGTGGTTCCCCCTAGGTGGACCATGCAATGCACACATCTGATATTATTCTACATGTTGTACATGGCATTTGACAACACATCCATGACATTACCCCTTGATAGTTGCACACTAAGCATTTTAGGAACACTATTTATAGAATGACACCTAGAATTTACCTATGTAACTGGCACCAATATTACGTATTGGCACCAATCACATGCATAATCTCTACTATTGTATAAACTGTGTGCACTATTGCCCTCTAATTCTATAAAAGTCGAGAAAATTTGTACATGCAAATTTTGGTGTGTGTCCAATTTGTGCATACAATTTCATTGAATAAAGAGCTAATTAGCATCAGTAATTGGCTTTTTAACAAGCAATTATTGGCATTAATTATATTAAATTGATCACTCCACCTGAGTCAAGGCTTTTTCAGCCTGGGGCTCTTTTTAACCTGCTTTCCAACTCTTTTGTTCTTACTTCAGGCCATTTCTTTGATTTGATGTTAGCCTGCATATGGCAGAATTTGAATAAAGCAATCTATTCTGCTTCTTAATTGAGTTATACAGGATCATTGAATACATGGAAAGGCATTTTCAATATGATGTCTAAGTCTGACTTTGATCCTTGGTATCTCTGTGGAATCATCTTCCTTTATCTATCAGGAATATTGATAATCTTTTAGAGTTCCGTAGATGTATTCAAACTTGGTTGTTTAACTAGGTAGAGAGTCCAGAAATTATGTTAGCTTTTTTTTTTTATTATTTGTACCCAGCACTTTCCCACTCATGGCAGGCTCAATGCGGCTTAGGTACTTATTTGTACTTGGGGCAATGGAGGGTTAAGTGACTTGGCCAGAGTCTGAAGGAGCTGCCTGTGCCTGCAGTGGGAATCAAACCCAGTTCCCCAGGACCAAAGTCCACCAATCTAACCACTAGGCGACTCCTCCACTAGCAACATTCCATGTAGAAGCCTGCCCTTGCAGCCGCGCAGGCTTCTGTTTCTGTGAGTCTGATGTCCTGCACGTACGTGCAGGACTTCAGACTCACAGAAACAGAAGCCTGCGCGGCTGCAAGGGCAGGCTTCTACATGGAATGTTGCTAGTGGAATAGCAACATTAACATTCCATGTAGAATCTCAAATAGGGAAAGGGGAATAGGACTTGATATGCTGATATGCTGCCTTTCTGTGGGGTTTACATAGTATATACAGGTACTTATTTGTACTTGGGGCAATGGAGGGTTAAGTGACTTGGCCAGAGTCTGAAGGAGCTGCCTGTGCCTGCAGTGGGAATTGAACCCAGTTCCCCAGGACCAAAGTCCACCACTCTAACCACTAGGCCACTCCTCCACTCTGCTCCAGCTTTGTGCTCTTAACTTTGTTATGAGGTATTCTGGATAATGGATTTTGTATCTGTGATTTATGTCATGATGTTTTATACATATATGTGTTAATATGACTAGGTACGTATATTTGTAACCCATTCTGGGTGTTGTCACTAGAGTAGGCTAAATACATGTATAAATAAATTTCACCTACAAAATAATAGGACTATAACAGGGATTTAGAGTATCACACATCCAATAGGAACCCCCCCCCCCCCTCTTTTTGTAAGTACTAGCACCTACATCATTCAAGATTTTTTTTGTATTTTTTATTATCTATTTATTAAACAGGGGAAAAAGCCTTAACAGACTGCTCTTAGGCTAAAACTTGCTCCAGTGTGTATGAGTTCTCACTGTCACCATTGGCTAAAAAACCTCCTTAATGTTCATAAAGTATACAAAGTCCACAACTTCTCTTAAAGAAAGATGGTTTCTATGCTTTGAAAAAATGTTCAGACACTTTCCTGCAGCTGTCCCACGGCTGACGATGGCCAAAGTTTCGGTTAGCTGCGTCAGGGTCCGAGGAGCAAAAACTGTAAAAGAACAAATAGAAAAGAGTAACAGCTAATCAAAAATATAATACTTAAATATGCAGCAGGTACTCACACATCCAAACTCCACATCAGCGGCTGTTCTGATGACTCTCTACAATACCAAAAAAATGGCGCTCTTTATAAAAGGTGACATCAGACACCAGTAATCTCAACGCACCAATTAGGTAACAGAATTTCTATACATTACTTTCAGTAGAAGTGACATCATTCAGTTTTGGAGTTCAGTCCAACAGGTTCCAGTGTCTTCAACTTAAAGATCCATTTTTGTTCAACTTGTAGCAAAACACGTCTCCTATCCCCTCTTCTATGCAGCAGATCAATCCGCTGTAAAACAATGCAGCACAAAGTTTCACACTCATGTTTCAATTCAATACAATGCTTTGCTAAATAGATAATAAAACATACAAAAAAGCTTGAATGACATAGGTGCTAGCACTTACAAAAAAAGGGGGATAAACAAACAAATTTACATATGATTCAAAAAAGGGGTGGGTAGGTCATGGGCAGATCAGGGGCGTTCCTTTAAATTATGTTCATACGTATAAAATATGGGCATCTGCACCTAAATTTACCCATATGTTTTTGCACCATGCTTTAGTTGGTGCAAATGGCCATGTCTAAAGTTAGGCATGATTCCTGGGTGTGAGTGCTATTCTACAAACTATGCCTAACTTTAAATGCGTTTTATAGAATAGCACCATATATAGAATTTACCCCTTCGCAACTACATGTAGGCACCTCCTCATAGAATTGCTTTTCACACCATCAATATCCCTGGCAAGTGCCATGGGGGCATTGGCTGGCTCTTTGTTGTGGGATGAAGGGTGGGGGGGGGGGGGATAATTTTCTAATGCTGGTGCAAGGGGGAGTCAATTGGAATCTAGGATCACTTGGGTGATACTCTTAGGGGATTTTGGAATGTCATCAGAGATTTGGGTTGTGATCATGAGCATGGGGTGATTTTTGCACAAGCTGTTTTTCTTTGTTTGTTTGGGGCCACAGCCGGTGGTGTGTTGAAACTAAAATGTATAAAAACAAAACAAAAAAATGTTTTAAAAAATCCTGCAAATTATACAGAAAACTAAACAAAACACTTTTTTTTTTTTTTGCCTGCACACCCCTAATGGAAACATCTTCACCCCTCTCGGACAGAGGTTCACAACCCAGTCCTCGACACACAGTAAGCCAGTCTGGTTTTCAAGATATCCACAATGAATAGGAGCTGAGATAAATTTGCATGCATTGCCTCCATTGTATGGAAATCTATCTCATACATATTCACTATGAATATCCTGAGAACCTGACTGACTGGGTGTGTCCCGAGGACTGGGTTGAGAACCCCTGCTCTAGAATAATATCTTCATGAAGGCTCTGGAATTTGGAAGCAGTTCCTTGCTCTGGAAACATTTTCTCCAGAAGGGAGATTTTTACGTGGGCACAACAACATTTTTGTTAGCTTTGAATTCATTGTGTTATAAATGTATTTGTTTCTGCTGTTTGGGGTGGGGGAAGAAATCTAGTTTGGGTGAGAATAGTTGCAGCGTGATTCTGTTGAAGGACTAGAGGAAAAAATAGGAGGAGGAGAATAAATCACTCACCAACAGAAGCAAAACCAGTTGCTTTGGTAATATTTGCTCTGTTTCTATTTTCACCTGACAAGATTTGAATACCTCATAGATTTTAGATTATAATATGCAGAATGTTGCTGGCTTTTATAAGCCATATAAATCAGTAACAGGCTGGGGAGCTGAAGCTGAGGTCTTTATTACTTTATTTAATAGTTCTCTGTAAATAAATTTAATAGTTGCACCGTACCATACAGTGCCTGGAGTTCCAGAGTGTCATAAATATAAGAATGATAACATTACAGGAACCAAGAAAAGGCTCAGTTTTTCTTACCACTCCCTTAGTGTAAGAATAAATAAGAACTTGGCTGGTGCCCTTAAAAATGGAGCTTCAGAAACGGCAATATATATTTCTCAAATACATCAAAACTGAAAATTGTAACTATGTATAGAGACCGTAAGGTTTTGCTCCCTTGAGGGACTGCAAAGACCTCCTGTGGCTCTGACATACTGTATGTTGACTTTTACATACCCCTACATTTTCTGAAACAAAGGGCTGGCTCATCTACTAGTGATTGACAATGGTAGGAAGAGACACCTCTTGGAGAGAAATGGTGCTGGTATAAAATTACAGCCCATTTTCAAATCCCTTGTCTTTGGTTTATCATGCTTCTCCAACCATTGTAATTCACTGTAAGGGGAAGAAGGTCTGTGGCTTACAAATCCAATGCACCTGGACAGTGGCATACCTAGGGTAGTTGACACCCGGGGCTAGTCATTTTTTAACACCCCCCTCCAACATCCAGTACTAGGCATACAGAGAATACAAAACACTCAGGACCTATAGAGCAATTCTAGCATACCATAAGCAGTCATTTCTACAAGTCACACAAGGAAAAGGAAAGCATCTTAAACACTACAGTGAGCACTAGAACATCAATTCACGTATTGTAAAATGAAACCAGACAAAATAGTACAGATCGTCAATCCTGCACAGTCAATGCCAACTGAAAGCCGTGTCTTGTTCACAAACACAGATACACCCTAATCCACTATAGAACATAAACTTTCTATTTAGACAAAAATTAAACTGAACCAAGATGCCAGACTCTGCATACAATGCAACACCACAGAAAAAGAAAATGTTCCCTAGTACTGTGCAAAATATAAAGACAGCAGATGTAAATTTGAAAAAAACTAACAAATACCAATCACCACGTTACAAATTAACAAATAGAAATAAAACAAATATAGAAAATAAATAATACCATTTTATTGGACTAATACATTTAGCTTTCAGAGGCCAAAACCTCCTTCCTCAGATCAATACAGTATAGTACTGTTACAGTATCCTATCCTGATCTGAGGAAGGGGGTTTTGTTCTCCGAAAGTTAGTCAAAATGTATTAAAATTAGTCCAATAAAAAGATTATCTTATTTACATGTTCTATTTATAAACATTTATTAACACATCTACAATACTACTTTATCCTAAAGCAAAAAAATAAAAATATATATTTTATTTACAGTTTGTTGTCTCTGGTTTCTGCTTTCCTCATCTTCTTTTCACCATCTTCCTTCCATCCAGCATGTCTTCGTTCTCTCTCTGCCATCCAGTGTCTGCCCTCTCTGCCATCCCTTCCATCCACTGTCTGCCCTGTCTCTCTGCCTCTTCAATCTACCATTTGACCTCCCTCTCCCATCCATCCAGGGTCTTCCCTCCCTCTCGTTGCCCCTTCTTTTCAGCCCCCAGTTCCAGCCCCATTATCCCACCTGCCCCTAGTTCCAGCCCCAGCCCACATCTCCCACCTGCCCCTCCTTTTCAGCCCCCAGTTTCAACCCCACGAGGCTATTTGCTTCCTTTACAGCAGAGCAGACGCGAGGCGCTTCACAGTTTTCTTTTAAGGCTGGGTGGCAGGAGAAGAGGGTCATCTGTCAATCAACGGAGCTGGTAGGCAGGTGGGGACTGTGGCGCCAGCGGAGCACTCCCCCCCCACACCTGCTGACACGTGGGGCGGACCACCCCCACCGCCCTGCATGCCACTGGAACCACCTATGACCATGTTCTTTCAAAAAGAAAAAGGAATGAAAGCAGAAAAACTAGTCTGAAGAAGAAGAATGGGACAGAGGTGAGTTCCTGAAGATCCACAAAAATAAAGGACACTTGAGTTCCCATTAAATGAGGCATCATCTACTAAGGACTTTTAGATTAATGCTCACATCTTTGCTAGTAGTAGCTCAAGGTGAGATATATTCAGGTACAGTGGATATTTTTCTGTCCCAGGAGGGCTCACAATCTAAGTTTGTACCTGAGGCAATGGAGGGTTAAGTGACTTGCCCAAGATCACAAGGTGCAGCAGTGGGATTTGAACCAGCCACCTCTGGATTGCAAGACTGGTGCTTTAACCACTAGGCCACTACTCCACTTTGTAATAAAAGGGTCAGAGAGCCCTACCTGAGAGAGACTTATAGAGCAGTTTCCCTCTGGAAGAGGGGCCAGGGGTAAGTAAAGTTATACAAGAACTTTTGGCAAGGACCTCTACCGAGAGAGAGTGTCAGTCCTTAGGTTAAAAACTATTTTTCTCTTTACTTCAGCCTGTATATGGGTTTAGAATTGTCCTGTGTTATTTCCTGAAGAATCCAGTTTAAGTAAACCTTTTTGAATCTGAATTTAAATTCTGACCTGGACTAATTAGATGAAAGTAGAGTGCTGAGTGAGTGAATTACTGTGCCTATCGGCCTCCCTGCTCAAGATGGTTCTGGCCCTGACCTCCCACAAATTATAAAAATTTACCAAACTAACCTGCCTGATGCTCACTGGGCAAAGCAAGGGTTACATATGCAGAGAGAGAAAAACAGAGCCATGCTAAAACAGAAAAAAAAACCTTGTCTTTCTTCCTTCCTCTCACTTCTGAGATTAGAATGTTTTGTTTAGCTTGCTAAACTCAAATGCGCTATGGCCCAGACTTAATTTGACTTTGCAGACAGATTCAATCCAAACAGATGTCTGTGTCAATTTTTAAAACTTAATGGCTAGAGCACAAGGGCAATGAATAAGCTTTCCATGTACAGGTTTTATTCACATTTTTGAAAGCTGAAAATTTAAGTACGTTTGAAATTGTTCTCAAGTTGTTAGGACTCAAAATAGTAGCAAACCTCCATGTGGCGGTAGAGACAGAAACAGTGACAGAATTCTGAGGATTCCTAGTAACAAAGAAGTGAAGGGAAAGCTAAAGATGAACTGAGGTCTCTGGCACTGCAGCCAAAATGGAGCTAGGCATAAACTAGATGGACCTTGAGGACCTTATCAGCTATCCTATTCTATATTTCTACACTTGTAAACAGTATATGGAGTAGAGGTTCAAGGCTTCTCTGTGGAGGGCCTCTTTCAATAAAAAGAAGGTTCTGGAAGAATGCATAATAGGATGAGGGTGAAAGGGGTTAGACTCAGAAGTAATCTAAGAAAAGAATTGTTTACAGAAAGGGTAGCCTCACAGTTGGGATTACAGAGTCAAGGCCAAGAAAGCATGTGTAACCCTGTGCCCAACGGTGGCTGTGTTTTCCATTCCATAGGAGCCCTTTGGGTAGGAAAATTGATGGGTCTTGGTGAGCAGAGAGGGGTAACTGCCCCAAGGCCCTTACTGCTTGAATTACCAAAACACTCTCCTTCACTCTCCAAAAACTCAGACCAAACTGTTATGTATTTTTCTTAAAGTTACTTTTGGTTAAATCCTTAAAAGTGTGCACTAGTGGCTAGGAAAAGTGAAAAGATGATTCTATTTAAAATTCACTTTTAATTAGAAAGAAAGTTCTTATCTGTCTTCTTGTATTCAGATAGACTTCTTCTTGGATCCTCAGTGTGCCAGTCTCTAATTCAACTGGTCCTCTTCTTTCTCTTATTCAACTGGTCCTCATCTTTTTATCTTCTCTTGGAAGGATAGGTCCTTCTTTCTTTTCTTTTTTTTTGGTACCTGGGTGGGCTCCCAGATTCTTTGATCTCTGGAAGATATCCAAAAAATACCCAGAGATTTACACAGCCTCAAAAACTCTTCACAGCACTTGTACTAAATGCTTTTCTATGCCTAGGCTTTGAACCTTTTTTCACACTCAAAAATCACACTCCTCCAAAATGTGTTCATTTAGTGAATGTCACAAGAGAAAAAGGTTAAAATATTTAAACTGAAGCTCTTCGTTCCTAACTGCTTGAGATGCTCTTTTTAGGTGCCACAGTCCACTTCAAGTATACCACAATTCTGTACTGCCTGGACTCCACAGGCAACCCCACGCTGGGTATCATTCAAGATACTTGCTGCAGTTGTGAAAGTAAAGTTTCAGCTGAGCTTCTTTTCTCCCCAGACTTTTCCAGAGTCTGTTCTCCTCTCAGCTTCTCATTTACATGGTAGGCCAAGCAAGCCTGAGATCCTTCCTGTCTTTCTCAGGGCTAGCCAAATAAAAAGGCACTCCCTGCTACTTCCTGACAGGCTTGACCTGTTAAGTTTTTCCTACTCACTCTGCATCACAGGCAAAAATCTCCTTCTCTCCTTTTGCCAGGTTTTACAGAGTCTTTAATAGCTACCTCCAAAACAGAAAATGGGAACACTCAGCAGTACTCACTAGCCCTTCCTCCATTACATCATGATGTTACAGTCATAGCTTAGGAACAAGGACTCCAGAAACCTCCTCACTCCGAAGAAGAAAATTTTGGGGCCCTGTTATACAAAGGACAAGCATAGAGGACCTATGAAGGAAAGGAAAGGATTATAAAGTCTTGAAATGTGTGTTAATGAGTAAAGTCATATGGTCTTTTTCTGCCATTGTGTTCACTGTTTCCACTTTTTAACCATAAAGAACACTTTTTCTCTGCGAAGTAGTAATGGCAAAACCAGAGATGAAGGTGGATATTGATGGTATTATGGCAGGAAAGGAAACTGGTCAGACCAGATGAGATGTTCTGCCATCTTAATCTATATTTCTAGGAAAGTCAAACACCTCTATTCTTGAAAGAGGGTTTTCACACTTTCCTCAGAGGAGATCACAGAAACTCTCTGACCCCCCAAAAAGAGGGACATTCACTAGCTTTGATGAGGGTTCTGAGATAAGGAGTCACATATTTATTCCAAACCAGATTTTCATTCAACTCTACTAAGGGTGGGTGGGTCAGGTTTGAGTGACTTGCAGTAGATGACAGAATCTGTAGGTAGATCAGGGACAGCACTGCTGGTCTGTTGGAGCCTGTGACATGGAAGAGCATTACAGATATCATGATCTCAGGCTCCATAGCAAGACTGCTGGTGCCAAGGGATGACACAGCACAGGCCCATGAGGGACTATAAATGGTGCCGTCTATTAAGTTGGTAGTAATAGACTCTGATAGTTTTAATTTCTCTTTAACTTTGGATAGTGTGATGTACGAACCAAAGAAGTAGATGAGAAATTTGGAGATGGAACTTCCTTTTGCATTTGGCTTGGACAGTTGTGTGTCTTCCATGGTTCAAAATGCTTATTTTAAGTTACAGTTGGTTAGGGGAATAAAACCATATCTCAAGGATGCCTGATTAAGATGACTCTTGCTTTCATGCCCTCTCACTTAGATTATTTTAGTGTGTTACAGGTTAGGTTTCCAGATAGGTTAACAAGAAAAATTCAGATACTGCAGAATTCTGTAGATAGGTTTTATGTTTCAGGGTAGTGAGCCCTTAGTAGGTAGTGGAAATGTACGATAGACTGAATCTTGGTAGCAGACTCAAACAGGCCCACAATAAAGTTAATATCGGAAACAGAGTAAGCTGAGTAAGCAAGCCTCAGAGACTTGGTCTCAAAGGCACACAGAAGCTGGTGGCTTCTCAGGAACCGACTCACCCAATGAAGTGTAAAACTGCTGGAACCCACACACACACAAAGAAATGTAAGGCTGCTGGAACCCACACACACACAATGAAATGTAAGGCTGGTAGAACACACACACACACACACACACACAATGAAGTGTAAGGCTGCTGGAACTCACACACATAAAGAAATGTAAGGCTGCAGGAACCCACACACACAAAGAAATGTAAGGCTGCTAGAACCCACACACACACAATGAAGTGTAAGGCTGCTGGAACCCACACACACAAAGAAATGTAAGGCTGCTGGAACCCACACACACAAAGAAGCACAAGGCTGCTGGAACCCACACACACATAATGAAGTGTAAGGCTGCTGGAAGGAACCCACACACACAATGACGCACGAGGCTATTGGAGCCCATGCATACAATGAAGCACAAGACTGCTGGAACCCACAATGAAGTGTAAAGCTGCTGGAATGCACACTACTACTTATCATTTCTATAGTGCTACTAGACATACGCAGCGCTGTACACTGGACAAAAAGACAGTCCCTGTTCAACAGAGCTTACAATCTAACTAGGACAGAAAAACAGTACACAGGCAAAGTAGCTGGAACCCACTCACACATACAACATAGCTGGAACCCAGTCACTCAGGCAACGTAACTGGACAGGAATCCAGAGAAATAGGTGGAAATGGCGTCTCAGGACCCATAAGAAGCAGAATGCTGCAGGGTGGCTTCGACACAAGAGCATCAGAGCAGAGATCTGAAGGGCTTTAAATCCTACTTTGCTATCTGATGTCATCAGGGTGCACTGGAAGCTGCAGGTCCTGCAGCTTGCAGCGTGATCTGTACCTGGAATAACGGTAGGACCGTGATAATAGGATGACCACGGGCAAGTCTAGAAGGGACTGAGGTCATCCCATATGGGAAGTTCTACACTGATCGCCTATCTCAGCTCAGGTAAAATTTAAGATATTGATGCTGGCTTTCAGGGGCTTGCAAGAGGGTAAACCAAACCAGTGTAATTGGCAAATAGGTTATGATGGTATACCCCAAGAAGGGGCTTGTGATCAAGTCTGGGAGGGCTATTGGTGATCTCTACAGTGAAAGAGGTGCATAGGAAATGGTTGTAAGCAACAATATTTCCAGTGATCGCATCTAAGTGGTAGAACGAGATGTCTTTTGAAGTCAGGTTGGAACTAGATTATAGAAAGTTCTGAAAATGAGTAAAACTGGGCTTTTTCCTCAGGTAAGGGGGTATAGGTGATATTGAGGTGGAACAGAAAAGTGTATCTTTGAGGTAGATACTGGACAAGAGTTGGATTTTTCCACCAAGATGTTGTTATTGATGTTTTATGATGATATTTGTATATAAAAATGTAAACCACATTGAAGGAATATTTGTTTTATTGTGGTGTATAAGAATTTTTTGAATAAATAAATTGGAGGTTGCTCCCCAGTCCTCAGGCTGCAAGGGAATGTGCACTGTCCAAGCCAAGTCTTCTAAGGAGATAGATAGAGGGAAAACCAAGGGATAATAAGCTTTTAAAAATCCATTAACTTACTAGTAAAAACTTGTGGTGCACTGGAAGACTAAATTGAATAGAAACTCGCAGTCATAAAAGAATAAGTTGTTAAATGAACCAGTGTACCACTCCAAAACTCATTTCTTATACAAGTGAAATGTTTGTAAACCAATAACTCTTAAAAGAATAAAATAGTAATGCATTTTTCTAGAAAAGTCTATTTAACAGCATTGTAGTGTACTGTAAATGTGTCTTTTCAATCTGTCCTTGTTCTTTCATTTCTAGCACTTTAGATAAACAAATTGAGGGATGAAATAAAAATCAGTATACTGCTCCTTATTTATTTAATTGTGCTTAATTGAATGCAATTCTTCATCCTCCAAAGAACAAGGACTTTGTGCTTATACATAAATCCCCACCCCAAAAGTCAATTTTTCAACCAAGATATAAAAAGTACCAAACATTCCTTTGAGTTGACGCAGAATCTACCAACCTGGGTTGGCATGGCACTCTAAAGCATTCCTGATGGTGCCCTAAGTCTGTTCAAAAGGACACTTTGAAGAAAAGATCAAGCATGGTACTAGAAGATTGGAGGGTGGCCAACGGAATGCCAATTTTTAAAAAATGGTTCCAGAGATGATCTCAGAAACTATAGACCAGTGAGCCTGACGTCAGTGCCGGGCAAAATGGTAGAGACTATTATAAAGAGCAAAATTACAGACTATATTCAAAAGCATGGATTAATGAGACAATGCCAACATGGATTTCATAAAGGGAAACCTTGCCTCACCAATCTATTACCTTTCTTTGAAGGGGTGAACAAACATGTGGAGAAAGGTGAGCTGGTAAATAGTGTGTATCTGGATTTTTAAAAGGCATTTAACAAAGTACCACATGAAAGACTCAAGAGGAAATTGGAGAGTCATGGGATAGGACGTAGTGTTCTATTGTGGATTATAAACTGGTTAAAAGCTAGAAAATAGAGAGTAGGGTTAAATGGTCAGTATTCTCAATGGAAAGGGGTAGATAGTGGGGTTCCCCAGGGGTCTATGCTGAGACCACTGCTTTTTAACATATTTATAAATGATCTAGAGATGGGAGTAACTAGTGAGGTAATTAAATTTGCTGACAACACAAAGTTATTCAAAGTTGTTAAATTGCAAGAGTATTGTAAAAAATTACAAGAGGACCTTATGAGACTGGGAAACTGGGCATCTAAATGGCAGATGACATTTAATGTGAGCAAGTGCAAAGTGATGCATATGGGAATGAGGAACACGAACTATAGTTACATGATGCAAGGTTCCACATTAGGAGTCACCGACCAGGAAAGTGATCTAGGCGTCATTGTTGATGATACATTGAAGCCCTCTGCTCAGTGTGTGGCAGCGGCTAAGAAAGCAAATAGAATGTTAGGTATTATTAGGAAAGGAATGGAAAAAAATGAGGATGTTATAATGCCTTTGTATCGCTCCATGGTACGACTGCACCTTGAATATTGTGTGCTATTCTGGTCACCACATCTCAAAAAAGATATAGTGGAATTACAAAAGGTACAGAGAAGGGCGACAAAAATGATAAAGGGGAACGGATGACTTCCCTATGAGGAAAGGCTAATGTGGCTAGAGCTCTTCAGCTTGGAGAAAAGACGGCTAAGGGGAGCTATGATAGAGGTCTGTGAAATAATGAATGGAGTGGAATGGGTAGATGTGAATTGCTTGTTTACTCTTTCCAAAAATAGTAGGACTAGGGGGCACGAAATGAAGCTACAAAGTAGTAAATTTAAAATGAATCAGAGAAAATATTTCTTCATTCAACGTACAATTAAACTCTGGAATTCGTTGCCAGAGAATGTGGTAAAAACAGTTAGCTTAGCGGGGTTTAAAAAAGGTTTGGCTAGCTAACTAAAAGAAAAGTCCATAAGCCATTATTAAAATGGAGTTGGGTAAATTCCACTGCTTATTTCTAGGATAAGCAGAATAAAATGTGTTGTATTGTTTTGGGATTTTTCCAGGTACTTGTGACCTGGATTGGCCACTGTCAGGATGCTGGACTTGATGGACCTTCGGTCTGTCCCAGTATGACAATACTTATGTAGGCACAGTCTCTGTTCTTTGTTGTTCATTTTATAAACGTGTTATCCTTGTGGTGGTGACTTCTTGCCTGCAGTCAGAACCATTCTTTATTCAAAAACAGCCCTGGGTTGCCCGCTGGCTCTGGTGCTGGTTTTGTGTTACAGCATGCATAGAGCTGCGGCCCTGATTTTCTTTGGACAAGCAGAATTTGAAGTAAGTACAAAGTGGCCTTATCTGATGGACAAGGTTCTACGAGACCTGAGCTCAGGTCGTGCCTTTTCGGCTCCAGATATTACTATAAAATTGCCCCAGGATATATCTGTATAAAGGTAGATGCTCAGAAAATACTGGGCCTACTTTTCTGCAGTATCGCCCTAATTCTAATAAATAGAAATAAAACAAAACATAGACAAGCAAATAAGATGATTCCTTTTTTATTAGACTAACAATACATTTTTTGAGTAGCTTTCAAAGTAACCCTTCTTCAGATCTGATCTGAAGAAGGGTTACCTTTGAAAACTAATCAAAAATGTATTGTTAGTCCAACATAAAAGGTATCATCTTGTTTCTTTTCTATGTTTTATTTATTACCTTTAACAGTGGACTAACACGGCTACCACATCACTCTACTCCTAATGCTAGAAATTTGTGTGCTCAATTTCCAACTAGCATGCACAACTTATAAAATAAGGTCAGTTGCATGCCTCATTTAATAGATTGATTAGATGCTAATTGGCCTTAACAACCCATTATTGGATGTAATTGATGTTAGTTTGCACTAATTGGCAACTACACACGTTATCTGCCCTTAGTCGGTATTCTATAAGTTGCATGTTCAAATTCCAGAGTCTACAACTCTGCCCTATGCCTTCAGTGCAGAAGTATAAGCTGCAGAAGCTCTTGGGACCCTGCTACAACTGTAACTTTTAAACTGAGGGCCAAGCCTGGCCAATTGTGCTGCCTTTTGGAAAGACACAACTGTAACTCTGGGATTCCAGGCCAGAAGCAAGCTGTTTGTGCTCCCTTTTGAAAGACAGATCAGTGGCCCTGCAAACGCTGGCCACAGCAAAGGGCTTTTTGAACAAAAGAACTACTTTTTGGTGTGTTTATTTCCTCCTGACCTGTGAGAGGAATAGGTCACCCATTTTTCTGTTCTCAAGTAAATTGGTTTATTTCACTTTTAACCCTCTCTGTGGCTATACTATTCAAGGCTTCAGGCCTACCCTTGCTTACGCTACTACAAAAAGCTGTTTTCTGGATCGGTCTTTAACTGCCAGCTACATAGGATTGCCCCTTAATAGAGGTTCGTGTTTTTATATAATTTTTAATTTTGCTATATATTGTATAATCATATATTTTTTTATGTTTTAAACATGATGTATTTTATGATTGTGTACATTTGTTTTTTACTCTACCTTGGAAAAAAATATAAACCATACTATAAATGCAAGCTTTTATTTCCATGAATTCCAGCCAACGTAAGACTTTTTTTTTCACTGAATATCATATATCTTACCAACAAATGCCTTTTAGTGCAAATTTCACACAACCATGGCTACCTAAAAAGGCAGTGTTTCAGGTATGAACTCATTTTTGAAAAAAATACACTTAACAGATTTTGGAACTTGCCTCTTCATATGCCCCTATATACTTTTCCTGCCTAGACATCCTATTATGAAATTATATCCCACATTTCCTGTTATGGAAGGAAATACGTACACTACCTATTTGAACGTCTGTATCATGTCACCCCTGCTTCTCCTTTCCTCCAAGGTATACGTGTTCAGGTCGACAAGTTTCTCCTCGTACGGTTTGCAACGCAAATCCCATACAATTTTTGTAGCTTTTCTTGGCACCGCTTCCAGTCTTTTTACATCTTTAGCAAGATACAGCCTCCAGAACTGAACACAATACTCCAAGTGGGGCCTCACCAACGACTTGTAGAGGGGCATCAACACCTCCTTTCTTCTGCTGGTTATACCCCTCTCTATGCAGCCTAGCATCCTTCTGGCCATGGCTGTCAACTTGTCACATTGTTTCTTCACCTTCAGATTCCTGGACACCAACACCCCAAGGTCTCTCTCCTGAGTCGAGCTTACTATTCTCTCCCCTCCTATTCAGTATCTCTCTTTTGGGTTTCTGCACCCCAAATGCATCATTCTTCACTTCTTGGCATTACATTTTTAACTTTTTTAATGTACTCCAGACAAATGATGTAAATATCAAATTTCTATTTATTATATAACAAGACCTAAATCAACATACATCCATTCCCTTTTGTCTGAACAAAGCTCAATCCTGATTACATACTTTATATGTCAAATTACTCACATATGTAGAACTTCATCAACTCATGATAATATTTGAGGCCAAATTGTCCACACATATCATACAAATCTTCAAATCCTTCATGAGATGGCGCAATTTACTCCCACAAGGCAGTTATAAACAATCTTTAATCCTTAATGAAATGGCACAATTTGCTCCCTTTATGGCAATACTCCGGGCAAGCAGAAGAGCTTCACTCAGTCCATTTAAAATTAAGCATGACCCCAAATGTTCCTCTGTTCCTCATCTCATGAAGGATTTGAAGTTTGGAACAGCGTTTTTTTCTGTGTTATATGAAATTGTGGAACTGGGTTATAAAACGAGATTCTGACTTGTGCGCAACTAGGATCAATTTTGCGCATATTGAAGAGGAAATACCATCTTTCTCTTTCATTTATGGACAGTTGTCTTTAAATACCAGGAGGACCTGATATTTAGTCATTTATGAAGATTCATATGATATGTGTGGACAATTTGGCCTAAAGTATTATCATGAGTTGATGACGTTCTACAACGTATTGAGTAATTTGGCATATAAAGCATGTAAGCAGGATTGAGCTTTGTTCAGACAAAAGGGAATGGATGTATGTTGATTTATGTATTGTTATAATACATAGAAATTTGATATTTACATCATTTGGAGTACATTAAAAAAGTGATTTATATAGCAGTGCTTCGGTGTTTAGCAATATATCCCCTTTTATTTAAATAGACTAAATTTTAACTGCCAGACCCTCGACCATTCTTCTAACTTTTGGAGATCCCTTCTCATCATTTCTACTATGAAAGCGGTAATGGAATTTAAACATGCGTGGGATAAACACAAAGGAATCTTATTTTGAAGGAATAGATCTGCAGAATCTTAGCGGAGATTAGGTGGCAACACCAGTAATTGGGAAACAAAACCAGTGCTGGGCAGACTTCAACGGTCTACGCACTGATCGTGACTGAATAGATAAGGATGGGCTGGAGTGTAAACTTTAAGGGGCTTTCAACATTAGCTTCAGAACTTAAGAGCAAGAAGAGTGCTGGGCACACTTCTAAGGTCTGTGCCCTGAGAATGGCAAGGACAGATCAAACTTGGGTATACATATCAAGTATCACATACCATGTAAAATGAGTTTATCTTGTTGGGCAGACTGGATGGACCATATAGATCTTTATCTGCCGTCATTTACTATGTTACTATCTTACTCCCTTCAGGGTATCCACCCTATTGGCTATCTTTGTGTCATCCGCAAAAAGGCAAACCTTTCCTTCCAATCCTTCAGCAATATCTCTCACAAATATATTTAACAGAATAAGCCTCAGCACCAACCCCTGAGGAACTCCACTGCTCACCTTCCTTTCCTCTGAGTGGATTCTATTTACCACCACCCTCTGCCACCTGTCGATCAACCAGTTTCTTATCCAGTTCATCACTTTCGGTCCTAAGTTCAGCCCTTTCAGCTTATTTACGAGTCTTCTGTGGGGGACCGTATCAAAGGCTTTGCTGAAATCCAAGTAGATTAAATCTAGCGCACGTCCTTCATCGAGTTCTTTGATCACCCAGTCAAAGAAGTCAATGAGATTCATTTGGCAGGATTTTCCTGTAACCCGTTGGCTTCTAGAAAGTTAACTATCCTTTCTTTCGGCAGTTACTCCATTATTTTTCCTGTAGTTTCCCACTTCTTCCCTGCCTCTGCTTGTGTGAAGAGGAACCACATCCGCTCGTCTCCAATCTCGCAGAACCTCTCCCATCTCTAAAGATCTATTAAATAAATGTTTAAGAGGTCCCACCAGGATCTCCCTGAGCTCCCTCAGTATCCTGGGATGTATCCCATCCGGCCCCATAGCATTCTCCACCTGTTTATAGACTGTTCCATAAACGGTGCAGTATTCACTCCATTTCCAAATCTTATCTATCTATATGTTCCATCGTTGCTTTTACCCTATGCTGTATATTAAAATGTTTTATTGTGTATTGAGTTGGCATTGCAGTATAGCATACTATACCCTACTTTGTATTGTTGTTAGAATATTTTTACTGCTGTAATTATCTATTGCTTATGTTTGACTTCGTTTTGTTGTACACCGCCTTGAGTGAATTCCTTCAAAAAGGTGGTAAATAAATAAAAGGTTCAAAGAAGAGCAACCAAAATGATAAAGGGGATCAAACTCCTCCCAAATGAGGAAAGGCTGAAGAAGTTAGGGCTCTTCAGCTTGGAAAACAGATGACTGAGGGAGGATATGATTGAGGTCTATAAAACTCTGAGTATTTTCTAGCACCGTAATTGCTGTGCGCCAGAAGCCAGAACTACCACTGGGCTCCTGAGCGGTAAAGCTACTGCCACTTCATGAAAGGGCCCCTAAGGCACTTAGGTGCTACCTTATAGAATAGCTCCTTTGACATGCGTAATTGGCATATACCTCTAGGCACCAGAGAATGTGCTAATCTGGAAGAAATACTTTGGTAGAATAATATGTTTTCATGGCCTGCTGTCCAGATAATCCGCAAAAAGTGGAGAACTCGAACGCCTCACGGGAGAAAACAGGTCTATGAGCAAGTTTCTCCCGGAAAGGTCTTTTTAAAGACCAACCTCATTGATCATTATATGATGTGGCTCTTAACGTTTTGCATCAGCTGTTGCTCTGCCGTTTTAGACCAACCTTATTGATCATCAAACCACGTGCTCCTAGACGTTTATAACATCTGTTCACCGTCGATTGAGCCTCCTGATGCAGGCCTAATAGACAAAACACAACGTTTGTGTCGAGTCTTTTTTATCATCAATAAACAACTGTTTTAAGAATTAATCCCTCCAGTGTTTGATTTTCCGTGGTCCAACATCCCACTTTCTCTTATACCTTCATGGCCTGCTTACATTTTTTATAGGAGGGTTCCATTCAGATATCAAGAGGGAGTTGATTACAAAGAGTAGGGGCCAACATTTTCAAACAAGTGTAGCTGTGTCAAATAGATGAGAGTAGTCTAGGAGGAGAATTGTATGTTGTGATGAATTATTAGAATGAGTAGGGTGATAGGAAATAATAGAATTACTAAGGGGCCCGTTTACTAAGCTGCATAGGCGCCTACACACGCCCAATGTGCATCAGTTTTGAGTTACTGCCCGGCTACTGCGTGGCCCTTGTGGTAATTTCATTTTTGATGCGTGCCCACTAAACACGCCAGAAAAAAAATTTATTTTCTGGTGCACGGGCAGTAATCGGGAAGTAATCGGCATTGTACGTGCATAGACCATTACCGCCCGGTTACCGCGTGAGACCTTACCACTAGGTCAATGGCTGGCGGTAAGGTCTCAGACCCAAAATGGAGACGCAACAATTTTCATTTTGCCGCATGTCCATTTTTGGCAAAAATTGTAAAAAGTCATTTTTTACAGGAGCGCTGAAAAATGATTCTGCACCTGCCCAAAACACGCATCTACAGTACCGCAGGCCATTTCAGTGCGCCTTTGTAAAAGGGCCCCTACGAAAAGCGGGACTATCTAAATAGAAAAATATGGTATAATATAGGAAGCCAGTACTCTGCATAAAGTAGGAGGAGTCACCTTATCAAATATCTTTTTATCATAAAAGAGCTTTACAGAAGTGTTTTGGATTAGTTGAATACTGTGTGTTTGAAAAGTTTTAAGATCCAACATCAATGAATTACAATAATTAAGTTGAAAAAGTAATAGGGAATGTGCTAAGAGCCTGAGGGCTAATTGGATGGCTAGAGCTAATGTTGTCAAAGGGAGCGGTATGATTTCCCAATCAGGCTAGAAATTTGACTACAAGTTCTATTGGGAAGGGACTCATTGTCCTGTACACAATTTGTGCAATGCATCCTGTCTTCCCAAATCTTTTCTGATAAATTGCCATAGATCATAGTTGCATTTGCCCCGAGTTCTTCACAACTAGGGATCCTCACTGCTTGTCCCAGGCTTCCTCGTATTCCATGAATGGTTTTTGCATCCAACACTTCCCATGGAAAAGTTGTTCCATGTATTCACTACCTTTTCCTTGAAGATATATTTGCTACAGTTACCCCTGTGTACACTCCATTGTAGAACTTTCTCCTGACCTTCTGTTCTAGAATATCCTTTCCCTATGGTTTGCCTTTTGTGTATTGACACTAGGATTCTATCAGCCTGTTGATAAAAGACAAAAGGAGATGGCTGGTAACCCTTTCACTCTCTGGCTTGGAAGGGAAAGGGGAAGGGTTGAGGAGAAATTCACGCCCATGGAGAGATGAATGTGTTTCTTACAGTATCATGCTGTTGTTCATCTCTGACTCTGTGGTAGTCTTTGCTCCATTTACTTGTTAAAATAAAAACTTGTGGTAGACTCAGCTGCAGCATCAGGAAATGTTTCTTTCCCAAAAGGATGGTAGATGCATGAAATAGTTTCCAGGTGAGAGAAACAGTGATGAGATTCAAGTAAGCCTGGGATAAGCTCAGAGGATTTCTGTTTATAAAGAAGTGAAGTGAAAACCAAAGATTACTGCAGGAGAATGGAGATGGGGGTTATTAAGAATGTGCTGTCATTTCAGATGACAAGGAAAATGTTCAATACACACCTATTATTTCGATAGGTTGTATTAAAGAATAGTGTGTCTACTGATAAACAGTGTGCACTATTGAGTGATAATGCCTGTTATTGAGTAAAAGTGCTGCCTATTAACACAATTTCCCCAATGCAAAAAGAAAAAAACAAAACAAAAAAACCTGCCTACAGCCAATGAAACTAGACAAAAGAACAGGTAAAGTTATTTGTCTGCACAGACCTTTCCAATTTTTTTTTTTATTGTTATTCTTTATATCTTTCATAGTCAAACATTCCATAAATATAAAATAAAGAAACTGTCATACTATTATAATAAACGAGCAAAAGAAGGACTTATTTTACTAAGCCATGCTAGCGATTCCCGGCACGGCAAATAAGAGAAAGCTCATTCAATTACCCTCATTTGCCAAGCGGGAATCGCTAGTGCGGCTTAGTAAAAGAAGCCCTAATATTTCAAGTTAAGAGTGATTCTTTAGCCCACATCATGGGCAGAGAGAAGGGAATTTTCAACATAAGAAACAAGAAAAGTAAGACTAACAATAAGTAAACCAACATACAGTACATTGATGGCAACAACTAAATGGACCCAATACTTTTCCCCATTCATCTCTAATCACTAACATCAAGTATTATGATACACTACTACTACTACTACTTAACATTTCTAGAGCGCTACTAGGGTTACGCAGCGCTGTACAGTTTAACAACGAGGGACAGGCCCTGCTCAAAGGAGCTTACAATCTAAAGGACGAAATGTCAAGTTGGTGCAGTCTATATTTCTGAATAGAGGTATAGTGGTTAGGAGGCAAAGGCGACATTGAAGAGCCGCGTTGCTGGCTGATCTGCAAGGCTTCGTTCTATTTCTGTGAGTCTGACGTCCTGCACGTACGATGTACAACGTGCAGGAAGTCAGACTCAGAAACAGAACGAAGGCTTGCAGATCAGTCAGCAATGCGGCCGCGCCAGAAGAAGAGGACTTTGGCTGGCGGGGGTTGGGGTCCCCCACCAGCAAAGGTACCCGATGGTGGTGGCGGGGGAGGGTTGGTGGCGGCGGGAAGGGGCGGTCAAAAGGGTTGGCGCTGGGGGGGGTCAAAGTTGTTGGTGGTGGCGGTGGCGGGGGGGGGGGTTAAAAATGGTGGGGGGGTCAGCGGCGCTGGGGGGAGGGCTAAAATGTGCCCCTCACCTCGGGCTCTGGACTCCCCCTCCCGCCGAAGTCTGGCTATGCCCCTGGTGCTAACAGGTTAGTACAGGAACACCCACTCTCCAGTCCTGACAAGCCTCCTTAAAAAATAAGAAACATTGTTTAGCATGCATTTAGCATGTGCAGATTGCAAAATTATCCCAGGACACCTGTGCACTTTCTGCGGTACTCCATTTGTTTGCTGCGTTAGGCATGTGTTAGTGCAGTGGTTCCCAAACCTGATCCTGGACGCACCCCAGCCAGTCAGATTTTCAGGATATCCACAATGAATATTCATGAGAGAGATCTGCATGCACTGTCTCCTCTGCATACAAATCTCTCTCATGAATATTCATTGTGAATATCCTGAAAACCTGACTGGCTAGGGTGCCCCCAGGACCAGGTTTGGGAACCACTGCGTTAATGGCTAACACAGTTTAACAAAAGGACCCCATAATTTTATATATTTATTTGTTACATTTGTATCCCACATTTTCCTACCTATTTGAAAGGCTCAATGTAGCTTACATAGTTTCGGAAATGTGTTTACAGATTCCGGTGTGAACAAATACAATGTGGTGTTGTGGTAAGATGAAGTTTATATGGCAGAGCCTCAATAAGAATCGTAGAGCGGAAGAGTAGAGTTATGTTCATTACGTGCTTTAGTTTTCTTGTGTAGCCAAGGTCAGGCATTTAAGTTGGATCGGGAGGGTATGCCTTTTTAAACAGGGTGGTTTTTAGTATGATTACCATTCAATGAAATTAATCATTCTAGTAGTGCTATAGCAATGATTAATAGTAGTAGTAGTAGTAGTAGTAGAAGTAGTAGCTATCCAGGTATAATACTGAATATCAGGCACTTCCTAAAGATTTATAATCAGCATTAGGACAAATGATTCTTCAGTCTGACTTAATTAGATGTCGCTTTCGGCACCTAATCACAACACCTCTACTCAGGAAATCTAGACTACCCCAACTTGACATTTCGTCCTTTAGATTGTAAGCTCTTCAGAGCAGGGACCGTCCTTAGTTATTAATTTGTACAGCGCTGCGTAACCCTAGTAGCACTCTAGAAATGTTAAGTAGTAGTAGTAGGTGATGCCAAGAAATGTATAAATTGGGAGAGGTGGGGAGATCGGACAGTTCATCTGAAAGGCTTCATATGCAGATGGGACTGGGGAGTCCTTTTTAAATCCAAAAGAAGAGTTTATTCCTAACCAGATGGAAACAGTAAATAATCAGTGATAGAAAACAGTTTTGCAATAGACAGCTTTCTCCCTGGGGAACAGTTAGCTTCAAATTAATCACCTGGAACAGAATTCATTCCTGTGAGGATTAGGAAGGATTTAAGAGTGATGGAAACCACTCCCTTAGTATCATTTCAATCACTTAGGAGACATAATTAAATCATAATTTAAATAGTAGCTTTTCCCCAATTAAGTGTTCCATCAGGTGCATTCATGACAGGGCATTCTCTCAGCCACGGTCCTCACGAATGGAAAATTGTACGCATGAGCACAGGTTACACCACAGCTGCTGCTAATTAATTCAGGTTAATTGGTGGTTGTTAAACCTGCTGCCTCTATAAGAGGAGAATCTGCAGACGGGTGAGAGAGGATTCAGCAGGGTTCAGATCTTGAAGAAAGAGGAGGGTTTAGCAAAGATGTAGCTATCTACGCAGAGGGACGGGGATGCGGCAGCAAAGTAAAACATTTTTTAGACTGACAGTTAAAAAAAATCACAGAGTAACAGAAACATAATGATGGAAAAAGATCATACGGGTCATCCAGTCTGCCCATCTACACCAGCTATTCAGATCCTTTCAATCCTTTCCTGTCCCTCAGAGATTCTCTGTACTTCCTTGAATTCAAATATTGTCCTTTTCTGTACCACTTCCTCTGGGAAGCTGTTCCACACATCTACCACCCTTTCTATAAAGAAATATGTCCTACAAAATCTTGAGTGGAGTAGACTGGGTAAACATGAATCGATTGTTTAGTCTTTCAAAAAGTACAAAGATGAGGGGACACTCCATGAAGTTAAATGGTAATATTTTTAAAACAATTAGGAGAAAATATTTTTTTCACTTAACAAATAGTTAGACTCTGGAGCTTGTTGCCAGAGAACAGGGTAAAAGCAGATAGCATATTGAATTTCAAATAGGTTCTTTGGACAAGATTCTGGAGCAGATTTTAAATTGGGCCATTTGGTACTCCGGGCAGCTTGGGAAAGAACAACGTTTGGAAAATAACCTCCTTTTTTAAAATATAGTTTGGTTCTACGATCAGCAAACTACTTGCTCAGAGAGTGGCGGATGCCGTGGTTAATCATGGAAGCCGAGAGGAGCAGCGTAGGGGGCACATACTTGCCGCATAACTCCCAGGTGAGAGGTCTTTGTTCAGGGCTGCCATTCTTCAATGGTGGGTTGTGCAGCTCCGAATAGGATGCCTGCAACTTCGTGTAGGGTGCCTGCAGTGCGGGTGATGGGTCATCCAGAACTGGGCTCTCGCAGGGCGCGGACCCTAACCCCCAGTAGCAGCTTACCTTTTGCAATTCATCTGCATCCAGTGTTCCCGCAATCTTGGGGTGCTCTACTGTGCTGACTCCTCGACTGGTCGTCGCGGAGCTTGGTGAAAGTGAGACTACGCTGTCTTTCTGGGCTGGAGAGCACTGTGGTGTGCAGATGTTTGTTTGATTGCATTGCCAATCCAGGTCTGCCTGCTCTGGTCTGCTGGCACTACTGCTCTGTTGAGCCCTGTAGTAGTTGGCCTGCAGGATGAGGACTGCTTATTTTGCTCCTATGTTCCTCTGGACAGGTTGTAGTGTTGTTCTCTGTCTGATTTGACAATTTCCTTTGTTTGCTGTTTGAAGGAAGGTTACAAATGCACAGTTTCATTTTTCAAGTTGCCAGTTTGGAATTGCTGCAGGCAATGGAGAGGGAGGAGGGGGGGGGGAGATGAGCTGAGTAGGACAGGTATTTTTGAGACAAAGTAGAGTCATTGACCTTAAGCACTTTTTGGAATGCAGCTATGCTTGTTTTAAATCTCCTTTATTTAAGTCAGAAAACATTGCTTTCCTTGAGGCTGTTGTATTTTCTTCCCCAGATTATTAGGGTGTATGAAGATCTTTGATTTATTTGGCCAGAGCAGATATTTGTATTAAAGTAGGTGAGGTTTCAGAGCTTTCCATCTATTCAGTTTAACCAAAGCCAGTTTGTCTTTGGCTGCAATTAACAGGCGAGTGTTAATTTCACAGACAGTGCTCCATGAGGTCTGAGTCCCTTTGAAGTAGGAAAGTTGAGATTCTCTGATAGATATGAAGTCATTTGGTAGAATTGCTTATTTTATTTATATTTTGTACTTTATATTTTCTTCATTTGGGTCCTTTTTCCAGAAATAGCTTTGAGCATTTTACAGCTTTTTCATGGAAATAGCTTTGAGCATTACTTCCTTCCTTCCTGTGAATTAAAGAGAAGCCCTTTAATAAATATTATTTGTTTTCACCATAACTTGCTAAGTGTGTATGGCTTGTTTGACCTGGCTCCTCAGCTCACCCTGGCTCACTTTACCACATCTTTCCTTGGGTTTTTGCAGCCCAAATACATGAGTCTGAATTTATTTAGAATTTAATCTTAGCTGCCAGACTCTATACTATTGCTCACGTTTTGCTAGACCCATCCTCATCTTTTCCATATGTTCCAAAGTGTCTATCCTACTGCAGATATACCAAACCTATCCTGGTAGCCAGTGGCGTAGCCAGACCTGAGATTTTGGGTGGGCCCAGAGCTAATATGGGTGGGCACTGTGTGTATATAGTAGTGTTTCTTGTGATACTACAAAATAATGCCTTAGAATGCCCTTGATAATGGATTTCTAAGTAGTCTTCCCAACAGCTGCCCCGCATCAACATAACCACATACATATTTAATGGAAAAATTGATATTTTTAAATATGATTACATTATCCCATATCTTAAAATTGACCATAGATATGTCTACTACAACGGCAAACTTCTCAACACACATGGCAGGATCCTGCAATATAATTACATAGGAAAAATGTATTCAAGATAACCTATGAGCTGCTACATCCTTGTTGTTGTTCTTTATTGTTGGTAGCATTATTTAATCTCACTTAATTTTCAAACATGCTGGCTTGTGCAGCATATGGTTGTACAAAGAGGAAGTATTAGTTTGATGATTATAGTACTAATTCGTTCTACATTTTAAACCAGTGTCATTTGGAGGGGCTGGCTATGGGACTCCCCCTGTATTCATGCAGAGATGTTTTCACCTAGTAAAGGGCCACCAAGTGACCAAAACAGACATCAGATGCAGATGTGATTCCATGTGCCCCCAATGAAAGCAGAGTTTAATTCTACTTCCATTTAATTTCAATATATTCCATCTTTATAACATCAGGCTTCCCAAAGGCAGATTACAGAAACAGATGAACAGTTAAGATCAAGAAACAGGATATTCTCACTGAAATTTCTCCAACTGTATTGTATAGAACCAGCTTAGAAAAATAAGCACAAAATATAGGGATTATAACTGCTGTTTCTACCAGCTATAATAATATTAAAAAGCTGTCAAATAAGTAAAAAAGAAAGCAAAATCTTTTGTCCTCCACCTTTTAAGGCTTATCCAACTGGAACAGCTTTAGACTTTTTACAGATGGACCATGCATTTATTTTTAATAATCTCACACAGCACACACTATGGAACGGTCCCTGGACCCTTCTTACCTTACCCCTACAGCCAAGCCAGCAGTCAAAGAAGAAGAAGAAAGAGAAACAGCTCACATCTTAACCTCACAGCCTCAGCCAAGGCCAAGCACTGCTGCCCAATAGCTGGCTGCCCTGCACTGACCACACACTGGGTGACACAGACCGTGCACTGAGGAGGACCCTGGCCTGGGCACCACGCACCCCCACAGTGCTGCCTGCCTGCTCTGCTTGAAGCCAGGAGAAGAAGGAGCAGAACGTCATCTAGAGAGCTCACCTCAGCCGCAGTGGCCATGTGGTAACACTGATTAAGTTACTACCACAGTGGCCTGTGCGGCTCCGGCTGAGCAGCTCTCTGGACGACGTTTTCCTTCTCCTGGCTTCAAGCACTTCTGCAGGTAGCACAATGTGGGGACAGAAGATGAGGAGTGTGCGGGCACTGGGACCCTAACAGCAGCAGTCTGTTCTTTGCTGTTGGTGCGCTTTCTGGGAGGCAGGCCGACCGAGGCGACGGCGATCACCTGCATCATTCCTGTTCAGGAACTGGTGGCAAGCAGGAAGGTAGAAGCATCCGCATCCGCGGTACGGCGCCACTGCATGCAAGTGGGAAGGTGGGACGCATGCATGTGCATAGGCGCCGTTTTTTAAAGAAATATAGGCGCCCCCCCCCCCCTAGCTACGCCTCTGGACTGCATACCAAGCTAATGAATGATTGATAAGACCAAAAAGCCTGCCTAGAGACTTACAAATAATTCTTCATGACATATGAAAATCTATCATTCCCAAGGAAATACCTCAGGAACCCCCTTCCCCTGCCCACCCACCACCAGTAAAAAAACTTTCTTAATAGTATGCCTGCCATCCTGTGATCCAGTGTCTCCTGCTAAATATTTTGATTAGAACAAGTAAGGATCAAACCAAAACCCTCTTCAAAACTTCAATAAAAATAATTTAACTAGAAACTGTTATCACTGTCTCAGCATTTCACCCCTTTAAAGTTGGTACTGGAGATCCAAAGTCCTTACCTGCTGCAGAATGCTCAATGTAGCCCTTGGCTACAAGCTGCCAATAGAATGACCCCCACCCTCAGTTGATGGAAGGGATGCAAGAAAACCATAACAGAGCTCAAGACCGCATGGGGTAAGCCTCTTGTCCCAGACAATTCTCAGCAGGTGTCTAAGCTGCCAACAAAGAGAGAGGAAAAAGCCTCTTACCTGGTTGAAAGTGCCTGCCTCATTGCCTAGAGGCAGGGAAAGGAGACAGGCAGTGAGAGATAGGGAAAGCTTGCATGGATCGCATCATTCAGCCAAGAGTCAGTACCCGCATGGGACAGGGAACAGATTGCTTGCTGGTTCAGCCACCTGGAGGAGGTCTGCATAGAAGGTGGTCCCTTGCAGCCTTTCATCTTTGTTTGTTTTATAAGGGAAAGAAGCTACTGGTTCATCTTAAGAACATTAAAAGACAACCAAGGCAGAGGCAGTGGACCGCAACTCTCTGCCTGCCCCTACTGTTTCCTGTGTCAGTCCTCCTCCTGCTTCTTCTGAGGTAAACTTCCGGCCAGCACAGGAAGCAGTAGCAGCAGCCCAGGACCCAGCGAGGTGCAATGGGAGGGATCTCGTGCTGCATGGCGGCGGGTGGATGAAAAGGGTCACAAAAGACTGGGTGGGCCTGAGGCAAGATTGGGTGGGCCTTGACCCACCCAGGCCCACCCATAGCTACGCCCCTGCTGGTAGCCCTTCTGCAATATCACTTATGAGGACTGAGGAGCAAGCCTTGTGGTATGCAAGTAATACCAACCCTTTCCTCAGAGTGAACCCCATCACTTCATTCAACAGTTGCTAATCCAGTCGGTCACTTTAAGGACTCCACCAATGACATTCCACCCGATATTCAAAAGTATTTAACTGACCAGGAACGGCACATGGCTGGTTAACTACCCTTAAGCTGGCTATGCATCAATATTCAGTGGGAGATAATTAGCTATTTCTCGCTGAATATCCTGGTCACCGGCTACATTGAGTGACATAGAGGGGCATAATCGAACGTCGCCAGCCAAATAGATCGCCGGTGATCTATGTTGGCGGTGGCGCTACAACTGGCTGGAACCATATTATCGAAAAAAATGGCCAGCCATCTTTTTGTTCGATAATACGGTTTAGTTCGGCTAAATGCCTTGGATGTCGCCGGGTTTGAGATGGCCGGTTTTGTTTTTCAGCGATAATGGAAAAAAATGCTGGCCATCTCCAACCTGGCGAAATCCAAGACATTTGGTCGTGGGAGGAGCCAGCGTTTGTAGTGCACTGGCCCCCCTCACATGCCAGGACACCAACTGGGCACCTAGGGGTCAGTGCGGTGGACTTCAGAAAAACCTCCCACATGCATAGCTCCCTTACTTTGGGTGCTGAGCCCCCCAACCCCCCCAACCCACTACCCACAAATGTACAATACTACCGTAGCTCTTAGGGGTGAAGGGGGAAACTACATGTGGGTACAGTGGGTTTTGGACAACTCCCATTACCAGCACAAGTGTTACAGGTGGGGGGGATAGGCCTGGGTCCCCCTGCCTTAAGTGCACTGCGGTACCCACTAAAAGTGCTCCAATGACCTACATACACGCAGGCCTCTAGGACTTGTTGCTGCTGTATAACCTTGGCATAGCAGTTCACACCTGAAGACTAATCTCGCTGAAAAAGTCCTTTATTTGAATAAGCACGTAGAGAGCTGCACGAGAACGGGGTTTGTGCGAATCCCGCTGAACCCGCAGGATTCCCACGGGGACAGAGGCAGTTCCTGCGGGGTTCCCACGGGGATGGAAGCAGTTCTGCGGTCTTCTCGTAGAAGTGTAAGCTGCACCTCCATCAGCCTCTCATCTACCGAATACCAATTTCTTTGAGTGCTGTCTTCTCCTCCTCCTCTTCTTCCTTGCTTTAACAGTACAAATGTGGAAAGTCTTCCATTAAGGAGGTGGTAGAGTCACAAATGATGACGGAATTCAAAAAGGCATGGGATGAACACAGAGGATCTCTAATTAGAAAATGGAAGTTATATAAAACCTAACCTTAAATGGCTGCATGTGTGTGGATGTGTCAAGTGACGTTTAGATGGCGACTCTGGCTGTGATGAACTAGGGCTGATACCTGGCAGACTTGTATGGTCTGTGTCTCATACATGGCAATCTGGTTTAGGATGGGCTGAAAAGGGCTTAGACAGCAACTTCAGTGGCTGGAACATGAGGACAGTGCTGGACAGAATTTTACGGTCTGTGTCCCACAAATGAGAAGACGAATAGACTGGAGTGAGCTTCAACGGCAACTCCAGTAGTTGGAACATATGGATAGGGCCAGATAGACTTCTGTGGTCTTTGTTCCAGAAACATGAAAGAAAGACCATAATCAAGTATATAATATCACACTCGTTGATTTAATGATGAATTGATCATGAGTGTGACGATTGGCAGAGTGGATGGACTGTTCAGGTCTATTTGCTGTCACTTACTATATTACTATTAATCCTCTTTGCTACCAGGCTGGTGCACAGACCTCAGCTCTGACACAGGCACAAGAACCAGATGTCACCTGACCTACTGGCGCGTGCATGTGGCGACCTCTCAGCACACAGTGCAAGTGAATTGGAGACAAGTCTTACATGAGCACACCAGAGTGTTCCAACTTCCGTTCCTTCCTTGCCTACAGTGCTGTGGCTCAAATCCAGAGAGAGACTGAGGGAGCTGACTGGAATTTTCTTTTATGTACCATTAAATTCTTACGTTAATATAATAACACGGGTTAAATTCCTTAATTATTGGTCAATCTAGTCATCTATCACTTTATTATGACCTAATCACCTTTTATCAAAATCAACACTAAATATTATTACAAACACATTGCTTTATTCAACTATACCAATTCAAACATAATCACTGGTTAATATTTAACAAACTACTCATACATTGACTGTGTTCTATTCTAACCCCCCATAGATCTGTGGATATATGTATGAATGTGGATTGAAACTGAAAATCGCTGCGAAGGAAACTTGATATAAGGATCCGGTTTGAGTGGAGTCATTTGCTTCAGTAGAAGATTGACCCACTCTGAAGATGTTGCGAACTTCTTTTTTGGATTCTTTTTTCTGTTTATCAATGGACTAGTGATTGATACTCATCAATGAACTTCATGATGGAACATTTAACATTTCGTTGTTTGGAATGAAGATAAGATAAGTCATCTGATTTTTGTGACGACGCATTTTTCTAATAGGTCATGAAAGTTTGAAGAACTATATTGAGTATCAGGGGGGTTAGAATAGAACACAGTCAATGTATGAGTAGTTTGTTAAATATTAACCAGTGATTATGTTTGAATTGGTATAGTTGAATAAAGCAATGTGTTTGTAATAATATTTAGTGTTGATTTTGATAAAAGGTGATTAGGTCATAATAAAGTGATAGATATTAAATTCTTACGGGGATGGGTGGGGATGGGTTAAATTCTTGCGGGGACGGGTAAGATTCCAGCGGGGACGGGTGGGGATGGGTAAGATTCCAGCAGGGACGGGTGGGGATGGGTAAGATTTGTCTCCCCGTGCAACTGTCTATAAGCACGTTTACTCACAGTTAGGGTTACCATTTTGTGTCCTCTGAAAAAGAGGACACATGTCACGCCCCCTACCCCGCCCCACCACGCCTCATACCCCGCCCCCGCCACGCCCCCTTCGGGTCCTCGTTCCGCCCCTCTATTCCCCGCCCCCCGTCACATGGTTCCCCCCCTCACTTACTATCTAGCCCTGGTGGTCTAGTAGGGTCTTCTCTTCGGGGCAGGAAAGAGCCCCCTCTTTCCTGCCCGGAGCGCTGCCTGTCCTTGCCTGCTGCATCCTCCTCGGTCTGGCTGGAGATTCAAAATGGCCACCGAGAGTTGAAGTGGCCTCGCGAGAGTTCAACTCTCGGCGGCCATTTTGAATCCCCAGCCAGACCGAGGAGGATGATAGACAGGGGAGGCAGCGCTCCAGGCAGGAAAGAGGGGGCTCTTTCCTGCCTCGAAGACGTCACTAGACCACCAGGGAACATGGTAAGGAAGGGGAGGGGACGGGAGTAGGGTTACCACGGCGCCGATCGCCCGCCCACACGCACGCGCCTGCCCGCACCCGCGCCGACGTTTGTCCAGAAATCCAGACAAACGTGGGTGCAGGCAAAATCCGCCGGACGCCCCGGACATGCCCTCAAAAAGAGGACATGTCCGGGGAAATCCGGACGAATGGTAACCCTACTCACAGTTAACTGCAGATCAGAAGTTGTGCCCCACTGGCAAAGAGTCTCCCTGGTACTGAGATTAGCAGTAGGTCACAGCTGGTAGAATGGTGTACAATGCCCTCTTTCAGCCACATTCAAGGTAAGAACTAAGTTCTCTAACGTGGGAAACACATGAAAGGGATCTAAAACTGCCTCACAAAATGGCCACTACCTCATGGACTACCGGAAACACAACAGGGCACACTCTGACCCAGTTAGCAGGGGGAAAAGCACCATGGGAGTAGAGCCCACTACCCTACACCCACCACAATGCATTGCTGATGTGACTCTGCAGTGCACCTAACAGAAAAAGTGTCACACTCACCCGAGAGCCAAATCACAACCATGGAAAGGCTGTCAGAGGATAGAACACATTCTGCTGTCATGGAGGTGGGTATGGCATTTGAGGGTGGCATACAGGCTGGCAAAAAAGGTTTTTATTTTTATTTTTTTAGTATGGGAGGGGGTTGGTGACCACTGGGGGAGTATGGGGAGGTCATCCCCCATTCCCTCCAGTGGTCATCTGGTGAGTTGGGGCACCTTTTTGAGGCTTGGTCGTGAAAATAAAAGGACCAAGTAAACCCGGCGAAATACTGCTTGATGCAGTTTTTTTCCATTATCGGCGAAAGCCGGCTATCTGGTAGCCACACCCATGTCCTGCCTTCGCTTCACCGCCAACACGCCCCTGATACCTTTCATACTTTTATACTTTTATATTATACTTCACTAGTGGGTTTTAAACCTCTGTAGTCTGCACCACATCAGCCTCCACCAGCTGCCTCAAATGTTCCTGCGGGAGCCAACTTCAAGGACCTAGCCTGCGTAATTAAAATTGGAATATTTGAGCTTTTTTTCATTTGCTGGCTCTAATATGGCTCTGCCTGAAGGGGAAATGGGCATGGAAACTCCATGCCCAGTCCTAGACATTCTTCAGTCTTTCCTTAGGATACATTCACCCTTATCTTTGCTAGCAGTACAGAGTACCCACAGATGAACTGATTTTGGGTTTAACACACAAGCTGTATAACACTTTCCTTTCTGCTTGAATCATTCCTGTTTATTTATCTTGAATAGATTGTAAGTTCTGTGAAAAGGGACTGTCTGTTAATGTGTTTATGAACAGTGCTGCGTATGTCTAGTAGCGCAGTAGAGATAAGTAATAGTAGTAGTAGGTCTAAGGAAGAGGTCTTTGAGCGAGGAGTACTAAAATATGCATTATAGAAACACAGCACATAGCAAACTGGATTGTTCAGGACTCGGACCCCAAGGCTTAAAAAAAGCTGTGAATCCTTGCAATATACATTCAGATGATTCACACCACTAATGTCTCCTTTGCTTCACAAGCACTTAGATTAAAATTAAATTTACCCTGGAGTTTTCATCAAAGTTTAATGGACTCTATATCAACTTAATTCCCTGTCAGAGGCAGTCCAGCCAGCATGGAGCCATGAAAAGCTCTGCAGATGTCCATTTTTATTCTTTCCAACCCAATAGAAGTTGGAAACAATGATACAACCTGGGTCTGGAATGTCTGTCTGTCAATCCATCTGTCTGCCTGGGGGCACAATAACTCTCTGAAAATTTAAGGAATGGAATGAGACTTGGTTTGAGGAAAAAAATGGTAAAAAAGACAACTTTTTAAAAAGATCCAAATTGCAGTAGGAGTACCAGAGATATAACCCTCCCTCCAAAAAAAAAAAAAAAAGGATCCAATACATTTCAATGGGGAGGAGTTCCAGCCTCTGTAGAAGAATAATTAACTGGATGAGATGAAACTTGGCATTTGTGTGTGTAGGAGAGGGGGATATTTTAAAAACCATACCCCCCTCAATATTCAAAAGCATTTAACTGGCCAGCATCAGTACCTGGCTGGTTAAATACCCCATAACCGACTATCTGCAAATAACACACGATATAACTGGCTATCCGCCAATTATCAGCATACGTTTGGTGGCTGTATTTGGCCAAGTGAATACCAGGCTGGCATATTTTCAAAGCACTTAGCCTTCCAAAGTTCCATAGAAACCTATGGAACTTTGGAAGGCTAAGTGTTTTGAAAATATGCCGGATCTTCTGTCTTTGACCGGTTCAAACTTAACCAGCCACCAATGAATATCGGCTTAGCTGATTACCTCTACTTATTCTTCTCTCTCTCATCTTTGAAGTCATTTTGCACAGCAGTAAAGTCCCTTTTTCCCCTTAGGAATGCTCTTCCTCACAGTCCAATTACTCAAGACCCCACTTTGCTCCAGGTTAGCAGAATGCACCCAGGACTTGACTCCTATCTTTTCTCACACTTTGGATCAGGCACATGAACTCTCTTACTCCTTGGCTTCACCCTTCTCCTGCTTCCTGGGATGTGGTGCATGCTAACAGCTTCACTCTCCTTCTCTGCTTCATTTCCCTCTTTTCTGATCCCCTCCTTCCTTCTTCTGGCACCTTGTGCTCCGGTGGTGTTAAGGTTTTGTCTTAACCCTTTGGTGCCTCACTCTCCTTTCTCAGGGAAAAGTATTCATTCCTTGTTCTTCCCTTCTCTGCTCTTGGCTTCAGAGGAAGAGGACCAAATTCCCCTCTTTGGGCCTCAGGAGGCCAGCCCAACTTCAGCACCTCTTACATCCTTGGACTTATCTGATGGAGGAAAGATGCCAGACACTAGGGATGAGCAGTTATTTGAAAAGAATGTCATCTACCACTTATAGTGCACCATCTTCATAAAGAATATCCACTATTTCTCAGGTTCTATATAGGTCATCCAAAGTTGGACACCCGGGTGCAGATCCCAGATGGGTGGATAAACTAGTTAGTCAATTAAGCACTAATAATCAATTATAGGAGTTAATTGGCACTTAATTGGCAGTAATTAGGAGTTACACATGCATCTGCCCTATTCTATAACATGTGAGCCTAAATTTCATAGCATAAAACTCAAAATGAAGTGTGGCCATAGGAGTGGCATGGTGGGTCAGGACATTCCCAGAAATTAGCCACAATGTTACAGAACACTTGGATTTACGCGTCCAACTGCCATCAGTTGGGCAAAAGGATTTGCACCAAGTTTCAGCAGGTGTAAGTCCTGGCACCCAGTTGGGCGTGGGAATATACGCTAAGGGCCAGATTCTATATATGACACCTGAAAAATCCGTGCAGAAAACATTTCCACCTAAGCGTATTGTATAAGCGGTGCCTAAATTTAGGTGCGATATATAGATTATGCTTAGTTGGTATCTTAGCACTTAAAACTACATGCCTCCATTTACAGAAATGAAAGGTGGAGTAAATCCCGGCTTGTAGGTTTAGGAACAAAGCCCATATTCTATAACAGTATGTGTGAATTTTGAAACAACCATGAAATTCCCATTGCCCAACCCATAACCATGCACTCATGTGCAAACCATTGAATATGAACACTGTATCAGGAAACATTGTACACTATCAGGCTTATTTTCGAAAGAGAAGGACGTCCATCTTTCGACACAAATTGCAAGATGGGCGTCCTTCTCACAGGGTCGCCCAAATCGGCATAATCGAAAGCCGATTTTGGGCATCCTCAACTGCTTTCTGTCACGGGGACGACCAAAGTTCACAGGGGCATGTCGGAGGCATAGCGAAGGCGGGACTTGGGCCTGCCTGACACATGGGCATCCTCGACCGATAATGGATAAAAGAAAGGCGTCCCTGACGAACACTTGGACGACTTTACCTGGTCCTTTTTTTCTTACGACCAAGCCACATAAATGTGCCCTAAATGACCAGATGACCACTGGAGGGAATCGAGGATGACCTCTCCTTACTCCCCCAGTGGTCATTAAGCCCCTCCCACCCTCAAAAATATTTTTCCAGCCTCTATGCCAGCTTCAAATGTCATACCCAGCTCCATGACAGCAGTATGCAGGTCCCTGGAGCAGTTTTAGTGGGTGCAGTGCACTTCAGGCAGGCGAACCCAGACCCATCCCCCCCTACCTGTTACACTTGTGGTGGTAAATGTGAGCCCTTCAAAACCCACCAGAAAACCATTGTACCCACATGTAGGTGCTGCCCTTCACCTATAAGGTCTCTGGTAGTGGTGTACAGTTGTGGGGAGTGGGTTTTGCGGGGCTCAGCACACAAGGTAAGGGAGCTATGCACCTGGGAGCAATTTTTGAAGTCCACTGCAGTGCCCCCTAGGGTGCCCGATTGGTTTCCTGGCATGTCAGGGGAACCAGTGAACTACGAATGCTAGCTCCTCCCACGACCAAAGGGGTTGGATTTGGTTGTTTCTGAGATGGGCATCCTCGGTTTCCATTATCGCCAAAAATTGGGGACGACCATCTCTAAGGAAGACCATCTCTAAGGTCGACCTAAATTTTGTGATTTGGGTGTCCCCGACCGTATTATCAAAACGAAAGATAGACGCCCATCTTGTTTCGATAATACGAGTTTCTCCACCCCTTTGCTGGGACATCCTGCGAGGACGTCCTCAGGAAAACTTGGGCGCCCCTTTCGATTATGCCCCTCCACGTGCAAAGAGGTGCACACTTCCGAAGAAGAAGGTGCTCTATTAATGATTCATTTGGAAAATTAAATTCCAAATGAAAATCACATGAAAATTTTCTGTGTGCCCATCCCAACCATCCACCTCCCTAAATTCACTTGTATTCTTTAAATCACTCACCTTACTTTCTGACTTTTCTTACTCTCTTACATATCCATCTGTTCCATCTTTGCTTATACCCTTCACTGTCAGTTAAAATGTTTCTATTACATATTGTGTTGACATTGTAAGTAGTATACTATGCCATACTTTGTATTGTTATTTGAATACTTTTACTGCTGTAATTGCCTATTGCTGATGTCTGATCTATTCTTACTGTACAGTACCTTGAGTGAATTCCTTCAAAAAGGTAGTAAATAAATCCTAATAAATAAAATAAAATAAATACTTCCCTCCAGATGTGAAGAATACTTGCTACCGGGCTCTACCTTTCTAGCTCACCTCTTTATTACCTTTGAATGGCAAATTTCTGGAGCAAGGAAAAAGAATGACCCTTCTGTTACTGCAAGCAAAGGACATTTGGCATTCTGCTACAGTGGTTACTGGAGAAAAAATACCATTATAGATGAAGAGCCTGGACTATCACATTATACTCAAAAAAACATGGGCCCTATTTACTATGCTGCGTTAGAGGCGTGCCAGCATTTTTAGCATGCATTAAGCATTAACGTGCGTTAACCATGTAGATGCCCATAATATTGCTATGGGCGTGTACACGGTTAGCAATTGCTAATTTTTAGCACACGCTATAAACACTAGCGCACCTTAGGAAACAGGACTCCATATATTAAAGGTTATAAATTGTCTCCATTGTTTCAGGTAAAGTTGTTCCAGTCTTATTTTTTTCTCACATTTCATGCTGGGATTTGTAATTCTCATTTTCTTAGGGAAATCTATGGGAGTATTAGAACTTGTCCCTGCATGAAATGGGAGCAAAACCTGTACTGGCTCAGCCCCATCTCTGATGATTCAAAGCCATCTGGTTACCCTACCTCTTTTTTGTATTTATATGGCCTTTTACACATTCCTATAGTCTGTTGAATCTCACAGCTCCATCATGATTCTCTACAGTGACCCCAGGACTGAATCTACCATAGGCCAAGGAATTGTGATTTGTACCAGCTAACTGTGCCAAACGTCCAGCCACAACAGTCAGCTGCTATGATTAACTCATAACCTCCTCTGAAAAAAGGACTATTAGACAATTACTAATAAAATAATGAGAAAAAGAAAAAAAAAAGAGAAGGAAAGCATACCTTCAACAGGATGAAAAGAACAGCACACTGCACCTTAATGTCGCCAGCTTTGGTTGCCAGGTAACCATGACAGACACGTGTCTACGTGCAATACTCCTTCATTCTCCAACCTCTGGTCCAAGGCCCACACAGCTTGATTAATTCCCCTGAGCACAGAAACCTGTGCACATGGTATCCTCTTGCTTTTCTAAACCGATACTGTTCAAAAGATTTCTAGACTCAGTACAATTCACAGCTAATACTCAAACAAAAGTTAAGATGAAAACTGTTAGTAATTGCATACTGTTATGCATATCTTTGGATTGTTAGTATATGTTAGTAACTGCATGCTGATCTGTATGTTATATACTGTTATGCATATTTTTCAGAAGTATGTTATCTTCCCAAGGTTCTTCCTTGGTTTTCTTCTTATTGTAAATAGTTTAGACAGAGCAGTATATAAGCCTGGTAAACATAGAGACGATCATAAATACTTACATACACTTTTTAAAGTTATTTCATTTGATTCCTATTATAGATTTTACAATTAAAACTGACAAAATGCTGATGAAAAAATTATCACTTTCTCTACAAAATCGCTTTCCAAACAGCTTTCATTTTAAGACACGACCTCTGCTAAATGTTATTCTTCAATTTCCTTCTCTGTAGTTCCCTTATTCCCTATGTCACATATCCAAAAAATGATGGAGAATAATCTGGAAATTCTGCTTTCAGGCATATACTTTTTTTTTTATCTCAATGATGTTTATAATTAATTATCCTTTAGGTGCTATATGTGTTTCATGAATGCTGAAAGCTTGCCTTGGGAAAGGGTTAAGGATAAGCCCCTGGGTAGGTGAATCATCCCCTGAAACTTTTAGGAAGTTGAAACTCACTGAATCCACTGCGTCCAACCTTTGGTGCTCTCCGATTGAGATTTATATTTGTTAACATATTCAATCTTTGCTCTTCTCTGGCTAAGGTTTAGAATCCAGTGTTCCCATGACCAGACCTTATGCTTTAGGGCACTCTGTGCCTCAGAAGGACAGCTGTGGATCACACTTACCTCTTTGGCCAGTTCAATACAGGTGAGAAACACTTGGTTCTGATCTTTATAGCTCAAGGGCACAGCTGATTAACAGACTGGTGTCCCTATATTCTTTCTTCTCTTTCTCCTTCTTTAGTTCCTTGAGCAGAGGACTACTCTGGTGGGCCTCTGGGAGGGGTCCCTCACCACAGAGCTGCAAGGGGGCCAGATCACCAAGAGGGAGATTTTAGCCATGCCCCTAGCTCCAACCTACTCCTCCCAGTCATGCCCCCAATGCCCACCCACTTTACCTCTTGGCTTCTCTCCCCGATGGACCTCGGTCAGCAGCAACAAGCAGTTTCCCTCTCGGGTAGCAGGGGATGATTTAGTAAAACATCATCTCCTACTCCTGTGATGTCATCTCCTGCTGCTGTGGGATCAGTCTCACAACAAGAGATGTGAGATTTTGCAGCTCTTATCGCTAGACTGGTCCCATGACAGCAGGAGATGCTGTTTTATTAAGCCATCTCCTGCTGCCAATGGAGAAAGAGGCTGCTCAATGGGAGATTGCCGTACCCCAGTAGGAGTGCGAGAGATGACCTGCAAAAGCAGGAGTCTCCTGCTCAAAGTGGGAGACTTGGCAGAATCTGTCACTACAATCTCCTAGTTGGACTCCCTCAAGCAGAGGAAAGACCTCCTGCCTGGACCCCCTCTTGGGAAGGAAGGAAGGAAGGCCATGGCTCTTAAGTTTTATATTCCCTTCCAAAAGCTCACAGTTGCGTCCTATTGGATCAGAATCGCTGGTTGTGCCTTTGACCATTACACTTTTACAGTGGTGGAAATAAGTATTTGATCCCTTGCTGATTTTGTAAGTTTGCCCACTGACAAAGACATGAGCAGCCCATAATTGAAGGGTAGGTTATTGGTAACAGTGAGAGATAGCACATCACAAATTAAATCCGGAAAATCACATTGTGGAAAGTATATGAATTTATTTGCATTCTGCAGAGGGAAATAAGTATTTAATCCCTCTGGCAAACAAGATCTAATACTTGGTGGCAAAACCCTTGTTGGCAAGCACAGCGGTCAGATGTCTTCTGTAGTTGATGATGAGGTTTGCACACATGTCAGGAGGAATTTTGGTCCACTCCTCTTTGCAGATCATCTCTTAATCATTAAGAGTTCTGGGCTGTCGCTTGGCAACTCGCAGCTTCAGCTCCCTCCATAAGTTTTCAATGGGATTAAGGTCTGGTGACTGGCTAGGCCACTCCATGACCCTAATGTGCTTCTTCCTGAGCCACTCCTTTGTTGCCTTGGCTGTATGTTTTGGGTCATTGTCGTGCTGGAAGACCCAGCCACGACCCATTTTTAAGGCCCTGGCGGAGGGAAGGAGGTTGTCACTCAGAATTGTACGGTACATGGCCCCATCCATTCTCCCATTGATGCGGTGAAGTAGTCCTGTGCCCTTAGCAGAGAAACACCCCCAAAACATAACATTTCCACCTCCATGCTTGACAGTGGGGACGGTGTTCTTTGGGTCATAGGCAGCATTTCTCTTCCTCCAAACACGGCGAGTTGAGTTCATGCCAAAGATCTCAATTTTTGTCTCATCTGACCACAGCACCTTCTCCCAATCACTCTCGGCATCATCCAGGTGTTCACTGGCAATCTTCAGACGGGCCGTCACATGTGCCTTCCGGAGCAGGGGGACCTTGCGGGCACTGCAGGATTGCAATCCGTTATGTCGTAATGTGTTACCAATGGTTTTCGTGGTGACAGTGGTCCCAGCTGCCTTGAGATCATTGACAAGTTCCCCCCTTGTAGTTGTAGGCTGATTTCTAACCTTCCTCATGATCAAGGATACCCCACGAGGTGAGATTTTGCGTGGAGCCCCAGATCTTTGTCGATTGACAGTCATTTTGTACTTCTTCCATTTTCTTACTATGGCACCAACAGTTGTCTCCTTCTCGCCCAGCGTCTTACTGATGGTTTTGTAGCCCATTCCAGCCTTGTGCAGGTGTATGATCTTGTCCCTGACATCCTTAGACAGCTCCTTGCTCTTGGCCATTTTGTAGAGGTTAGAGTCTGACTGATTCACTGAGTCTGTGGACAGGTGTCTTTCATACAAGTGACCATTGCCGACAGCTGCCTGTCATGCAGGTAACGAGTTGATTTGGAGCATCTACCTGGTCTGTAGGGGCCAGATCTCTTACTGGTTGGTGGGGGATCAAATACTTATTTCCCTCTGCAGAATGCAAATAAATTCATATACTTTCCACAATGTGATTTTCCGGATTTAATTTGTGATGTGCTATCTCTCACTGTTACCAATAACCTACCCTTCAATTATGGGCTGCTCATGTCTTTGTCAGTGGGCAAACTTACAAAATCAGCAAGGGATCAAATACTTATTTCCACCACTGTATCTGCTTTCTGGAGCAGGGGTCAAAATATTCTGTATACAACTCCAGTGATATAACATTTTGTCAACCTACCACATAGACATCACACTTTGTTTCAAATGTGCATTGTATGTATAATGAGAGCATTTTCCAAAAGCCATTAACCTCAGAAAATGGCTATTTAAGTAAATAGGCTATTTGATTACCTATCCTCCATGCAGGTAAAAGTACATGCTGACAGTACTTGACCTTTCTGTGACTGTCAGGATCTAATTTTTACTTTGTAGCTGCTAGTCTTTATTGGCTCCTAGAAGCTGCCACCCTGATGGTTAAGCTTATGTTTACTGGCCTTTCCAAATAACAAAACACAAACCATACTGTTCTAAGAATACACTGAGACCTCTGCCTAATTTCAGTGAGTCATTCAGACCCAGTTAAATCAATTACTCCCACTAACTTGCTCACTTTTGCTCTTGCAACAATTCATCCAGGCTATAACTCAACAAGTTGACTGTAAAGGGAATCTCCGGTCAGTTAAATGCACTAACTATTCTTAAATTTGGATATGATGATTGTATAGATCCTTGTGTAGAATATCATATATATCCCCAGGGACAATGCTGGTGGTGTAACCCAGAAATGCATGGGTCTGAAGGAACATTAAACAGTTGAAGGAGAGACCAGTTGATAATAGTGGCCAAGAGTAAGTCTTGGAGTACCAAAAATAGAAAGTGATCCTTATGGAGGAATTCATGTCAGACAAAAGTGCCATCAACTGCAAAATAAAACATCCTTAAAATACAGAATAAAATAACTTAAAGGAGTATAATTCCATAAAATGGATTATCATCACCTTCTCCTGAAACAAATCTCAAAACAGTGGAGCTATACGAGACTGGGCGTCTAAATGGCAGATGACATTTAATGTGAGCAAGTGCAAAGTGATGCATGTGGAAAAGAGGAACTCGAATTATAGCTACGTCATACAAGGTTCCACGTTACGAGTCACAGACCAAGAAAGGGATCTAGGTGTCATCGTTGACGATACGTTGAAACCTTCTGCTCAGTGTGCTGCTGCAGCTAAGAAAGCAAATAGAATGTTAGGTATTATTAGGAAAGAAATGGAAAACAAATATGAGGATGTTATAACGCCTTTGTCTCACTCCATGGTGCAACCGCACCTCGAATATTGTGTTCAATTCTGGACACCGGATCTCAAAAAAGATATAGTGGAATTAGAAAAGGTGCAGAGAAGGGCGACAAAAATGATAAAGGGGATGGGACAACTTCCCTATGAGGAAAGGCTAAAGTGGCTAGGGCTCTTCAGCTTTGAGAAAAGGCGGCTGAGAGGAGATATGATAGAGGTCTATAAAATAATGAGTGGAGTTGAACAGGTAGATGTGAAGCGTCTGTTTACGCTTTCCAAAAATACTAGGACTAGGGGGCATGCGATGAAACTACAATGTAGTAAATTTAAAACGAATCGGAGAAAACATTTCTTCTCTGAACATGTAATTAAACTCTGGAATTCATTGCCAGAGAATGTGGTAGAGGCGGTTAGCTTAGCGGAGTTTAAAAAAGGTTTAGACAGCTTTCTAAAGGAAAAGTACATAAACCATTATTAAATGGACTTGAGGAAAATCCACAATTTCTGGGATAAGCAGTATAAAGTGTTTTGTAGTTTTTTTGGGATCTTGCCAGGTATTTATCACCTGGATTGGCCACTGTTGGAAACAGGATGCTGTGCTTGATGGACCTTTGGTCTTTCCCAGTATGGCAATATTTATGTACTTAGGTATACAAACTCTCCAAACTATTCTTCTTTTAATATTTCTCCTTTTTTTATTTGCTACAAGACAAATCATGTGGAGGAAAAGATCTCAGCAGTCAATGGCTCTGCGACTAAGCTTTCGACAATCACCAACCTTATATATCGCTGCCAATCGACAAAGATCAATCATTGGCCAAAAACTTTCACCTCAACATATATCATGCTTTATATAAGTCACATGCACAAATACATTTTCAAAATTTTCAGCTTTTTCATCTGCATCCTTAAAGCAGGATAAAAAGAGAAGCACTAGCATTTTATATAGATCCCAATGGGAACCAGTTTCACCCACAACTTCATCAGGGGATCAAACTGTGCTTCAATGCTAGCGAGTGCTCCCCATTCATTTCTTAGTCCATTGGCAGCGATATATAAATTTGATGATTGCTGAAAGCTTAGTCCCAAAGCCATTGACTTCTGAGGTCTTTTCTTGAAACAATTAAAAAAGAATTAAAAGAAGAATAGGAGCTAACAGAGGCAACACTCAGAATCTATTGACCAAAAAGCTGGCAGTGATAGACCTCAATATTTTAGTAGCCACTTTACAAGGGGATGATGACAGATGTCCTCCATATAGCAAGCACATTGCATTGACTGTAATCTTCCACTTCATTTACTACTGTTTGCCTTTTAATTAAATCCATTAACACATCCACTCAAGTCCTTCACAAACTGGTTGAGAGCTGTTTGCACACAGGGGAAGGGGGGGAGGACAGGAGGGGGGAGCATTATTAAACTGTGAGCTCTTTATTGCTGGTGACAGAGATAAGAAGTGAAACCTGTGCTCACCAGAGTCTTGTGACCAGACACTAATCCAATTAATGAACTGACAAATTGGTGCAGCAAACTAGTGCCCAGGCCTGACAAGCATCATGGTTGTGTTCCTCAGCTTTCACAGCTAGAAAAATGACCCAGTACATCCTCCCAAGGTCTGCTGCTAACATACTGCCCTTGTCTCCCTTGCGTAATTTATCCAGTAAGCAAAGGCACCGGGGCATGGACTCCATTCTCCACAGCTAGAAGACAGTCAGATATGACTCAAGATCTCAAGCCCCAGAAAACCCTTAAACGTGGGTACTCTTCACTATGAACCAGGCTGCCGGTGATCCTTTAATTATGTCTTCCTTTATTAAACACAAACGCATGGGGAATAAGTAAATGAGAGGCGGAGAGAAAAAAAACATGAAAGTTCTAGATTCTTATCTGAACTGGAGCAACCACAGCAGTGCAAGTTGTTATCAGCTTTATTTCAGTGCATATTAGTTAGAAGATGAATTGCATGGATAGATTCCAAGCTCAGGAGAAAGGCAATAACACTGGCGATTAAGATTCTTCTGAAATGTTCACAGTATTAACCATGCACTGATTTATCAATAGTGAATACTGCACTGATAATATTTGAAGAGGTGCTGATTTACCAAAGAAATGTACATAACACAGATATAGCACACTGCACTAAGAAAAATGCTGATTCACCAAAGGAGTCTATGTTGCACTAAAAACATAGGGAATCATATACAAAGAATGCTGAGCTCCCAAATTTATGCTCCTAAAACAGCTTCTTAAATTTGTGCCTATTTTCAGCAAAACTTAACAGAATAATGGTGCAATATAGGGGGTGAAGTGCTTCTGTGTACAAAGGAAGAGCGGGACTTAGAGGTGATTGTGTTTTATGATCTAAAAGTTTCCAAACAGGTAGAAAAAGCAACGGTCGGTCGTAGCCAGAAGGATGCTTGGGTGCATAAGGAGAGGGATGACTAGCAGGAACAAAGAGGTGATAATGCCCTTGTATAAGTCTCTGGTGGTGAGGCCCCATTTAGAGTACTATGTGCAATTCTGGAGACCGCACCTATGGGAAGATATAAACAGGATGGAGTCGTTACAGAGGGTGGCTACTAAACTGGCAAGCAGTCTTGGACATAAAACATATAGGGACAGGCTTATGAACCTCAGCATGTATATGCTGGAAGACAGGAGGGAGAGAGGAGACGTGATAGAGACATTTAAATATCTCAGGGGCATTAATGTACAGAAAGTGAGCCTTTCTCAAATGAAGGAAAACTCTGGAATGAGGGGGCATACAATGAAGTTAAAAGGAAATAGGCTTAGGAGGAATCTAAGAAAGTATTCGTTCATGGAAATGGTAGTGGAAGCGTAGAATGGCCTCCCGGTGGAGGTCGTGGAGACGAGGACTGTGTCAGAATTTAAGAAAACATGGGACAAGCATGTGGGATCCCTTAGAAACATAGAATGATATGATAAAGTATAGAATCTAAAAGTTGCAGGTCTTGTATGCTCACAGCAAAAACAAGAGACAGGTATTAAATCCTCATAGAAAGCTAACCCTTCTTTGCCTCCTCAAACTTGCTGTTAAAGCCCCAGCAATTTGATCTGCCTTTAAGTCCCACTTCTCTGTACTGGCACACACTAGCTAATTGCCTCATTACCATTTTAATGTGCATTGCACTGGTGTCTAACACAAGGCTTGCAAAACCCTTTTCTGCATCTTTGCACTTACCCTGCACTAGCTCTTTACTGCCTTGGCTTCTCAGTCATTCTGAAATTCTAGTCTAATGTTGAGTATGAAATGTCCTTTTCAAGGTCTCCATGTCCAGGAATGAGACCGGTATGGCAGTTTGGAGTAGAAATAGTGCAAGGGGTTACACCTTTTAGAAATTAGTTAATCTGATGAGATTCACAGGAAGCCCTTTAAGTAAGAAAAATCCAGTAAGTCATTTTTTTTCAATTGGGAAATTGAAAAGTGGAAAACTATTATGGCTAAATTTTCACTAATAAGTATGAAAGTTAAGAATGCACTGGCAAAACAGTATTAAAGAAGACTATGGAGCTCATTTTCAAAAGAGAAAACCGTCTCAAAAGTGTCATGACTTCATTTCTGCCTGTCTTTCGACCCCACCTCTATAATATTATTAAACTATGTCAGATAATCCTCCTAATTCTTCCTATGTTCTTAACCAAGATCAACACTCCCCAGGGAGGGAACTCCACAGGCTCTCAATGTCCCGTCAGACTTCCAATCCCCTGAAACTCTGTAACCGCCCCATTGTTCAATGTAAGCCACACTGAACCTACCTAAAGGTGGGAAAATGTGGGATATAAATGCAATAAATAAATAAATGAAGCCCAATCAGGAGGAGTGGCCTAGTGGTTAGGGTGGTGGACTTTGGTCCTGAGGAACTGAGTTCAATTCCCACTTCAGGCACAGGCAGCTCCTTGTGACTCTGGGCAAGTCACTTAACCTTCCATTGCCCCATGTAAGCTGCATTGAGCCTGCCATGAGTGGGAAAGCACAGGGTACAAATGTAACAAAAAAAAAAATGTGGACCTTTTTCTTCTCAAAATGTCCAAATCAGTATTTTTAAAAGCTATTTTGCAGACGTTTATCTATGCAATTCGTCTGCAGTGTGTTTAGATCACAAGGAGGCGTGTCAAAGATGGGATTAGGGCAAGCCTGACATTTGGACATTTTACAGCCATAATGGAACAAAACCAAAATGTTCAGGACTAAAACTAAGAGGTACCAAAAAAACTTAGATTGTGAGCCCTGTAGGGACAGAGAAAGTACCTGCATATAATGTGTACAGCATTGCATACATCTAGTAGCGTTACAGAAATTAGTAGTAGTAGTAGTTTTGGTCTAGACCAGTTTTCACAATGAATAAGGCACAAAAAGGTGCCATAAATGACCAGATGACCACTGGAAGGAATCAGGGGTGACCCCCCCAATACTCACCAGTGGTCAATGACCCCCTCCCACCCCCACACCCAAAAAATGTGAAAACATGATCTACCAGCCTGCAGCCCCAGATGTTATACACAGGTCTATTAGAGCAGCATGCAAGTCCCTGGAATAGTGTAGTGGTTGGTGCAGTACAATATGGAGTAGGAGACTCTGGTCCCTATATCCCTCTACCTGTCACACTTGTGATGGAAACTGTGACCCCTTCCAAAGTCAACAAAACTCTACTTTACTCACATATAGGTGCCCCCTTCACTCATAAGAGATATTTAGTGATGAACAGTAGGGGACAATATGTTTTAGGTGGGTTTTGTAGTACTGATGGGACAAGATAAGGGAGGAAAGATGAGATGGGCACCTGGGAGCATTTTTATGAAGTGCACAGAAGTGCCCTCTAGGGTGCCCGATTGCTGTCCTGAGATGTCTGGGCGACTAGTCTACTAAAAAGCTGGTTCCTCCTACATCCCAATGGCATGAATCTCTAAGCTTTGCACTTCTTCAAAAACTTTTTTTTTCGAATATGGACCAAAAAACAAAACACCCAAAGCATAAAACCTTGTTTGAAATAGTATTTTTGGGAAAAAAATGATAAACGTTTTTCTTTTTCAAAAATGTCCTTTTTTCCTCTTTGGATTTTGCATATTTTGTGTAAAACGTCCAAAGTCGGATTTAGACATCATATTGAAAATGCCCCTCAATATCAAATACAATGAGTTTAGAATCAAATTGTTGCACGGGTAAAATGTCCACATGGGCAAAACAAGAGTGTAAAATTAGGTAGGTTAGTGGCACAGAGTCTAATCATGTACCTTTTAAAAATGTAACATTATGTTCCCACAAATATACTTTTAACATTCAATCACCCTCACTAATAACATCATACATACAATACAAATTCTGCATTACCATATTTATTGCAACAGTCACATCTTCCTATTGCAAAGCTAAAATGATGTCAGACACTGGCCGTGTTTCCTTATCACTTCATCAGGAGACCTTATACAATAGGTAATGCATACAATTACACATCTAATCATTCATGCTTAATACACAACGCAAACTCAATATTATACACATACCTTAAACAACCCCGACAGTTAAAAGAGAGTATCCCTATCGGGCAATTTTTGCAGATAAAGAAGTTATGCTCTCATGAGAATCATTTTGTGAAACAGGCACAAGAATTGTCAGGCAGATTTCATCAACGAGGGTACCTCAATCGAACCATACGTTCAGCTTATAAACGGGCTAAACATAAGCAACGTTGCTGGTTAACGCAAAGAAGAACTGTAAATCAGAATAGGTTTATAAATTGCATATTACCCTACTATAAACAAACACAATTGATCCAAAGAATTATCATGAAACATTGTTCAATATTATCATTGCATGGAGGTTTAGCAGAAAAATCTAGGTTCTCCTGTACACGGGAGAGAAACATGGGAGAGATTCTGTCTAAAAAATTGTATAATCAGTTGTTAGCCAGTGAGGAAATTGGAGGGCATGGACAATGTAAAAAAAATGTGTGTATTGCAAGCATGCGGTTTGTGCTAATCAAATTTGGGTGAGCAATATTAATAGGCAGTTCCATCTAAAGTTTAAAACTGATTGCAATACACAGAATGTAATCTATGGTATTCATTGCCCTTGCCAATTATGGTATATAGGGGAAACTACACGTAAAATAAAGATGCGTATAGCACAGCATTTAAGTAATATACGATTACAAAACTGTGATACTCCTTTAGTCAATCATTGCCTATTACATCAACATTCAATTCAAGATTTGCGATTTGTAGTTCTCTTTCATATTCAGAAGGGACGGGGTGGTGTTGAGAAACAATTGATACGCAAAGAGCAAAGGTTAATTTACAATTGGAATGCCGTTGAACTCTATGGGCTCAACAAAGAAATTGATTGGTCCTTATTAATGTCTATATAAAAGGAGGGTATGTCAAACAATACCGCATACAATGCAGGAAATGATGTTATCACACCGGACGTTGTAGCTGCTTGTGGTGTGCCTAACAAAAATTTGAGGTTGTTTAAGATATGTGTATAATATTGAGTTTGCGTTGTGTATTAAGCATGAGTGATTAGATGTGTAATTGTATGCATTACCTATGGTATAAGGTCTTCTGATGAAGAGATAAGGAAACACGGCCGGTGTTTGACATCATTTTAGCTTTGCAATAGGAAGTTGTGACTGTTGCTATAAATATGGTGATGCAGAATTTGTATTGTATGTATGATGTTATTAGTTAGGGTGATTGAATGTTAAAAGTATATTAGTCAACTAATGTGGGAACTTAATGATATATTGGCTAATTATTGAATATTTAACCCAGGAGTTGATTTTAAAAATGTAAGGTAAATGTATACATCTAATACACCCAGAATGTTTCTCTTTTATGCACACGTTAGGCATTGGAGCCAATTCTGTGGGTGCTGTGGGTGCTTGAGCACCCCCAATATTGAGAAAATTCTTTGTATGTGTCCAGGGAGAGGTTATTTCCATTGGGCTTAGCACCCCCAATAATTTTGAAAAGTTGGCTCTTCTGATGTTAGGTGCATATTTTAAGAGTACACATGTATTTTCAAATGGCTGAAAATCCACTTATCCTCATGCAGTTGATCTATATAGCTCAACTGGTTATTTTTACTCATGTAACAGAGGAGAAAGTCTTTGAAAATGTACTACTTGGTGTGCTGTTTAAAAAAGAAAATAGTTACCAATGCCCAGAGTAATTGCTTTCTTGTTTTCCTCATTATGATGAAGCATATTATCTCATAAATCAATACTTTGGGATTACATGAGAAGAAAACAAGCAAAGCTCAAGGTGATAGAAAAAAAGCCAGCTAGGAAAACAAGAGTCTAAAGATTTGGTGATTATTTTTCTTAAAATCATTGGATGTAAAATGTTTTCAGATGCAGAAAATCAAGAGAGAGCGAGTGTGTGAGAAAGATCTTTCTGTCTCTCTATCCTACCAAGCAAAAGGCAAAGAAATAACCTTGAAAATATATTCAAAATGTGTAGGCATGAAATAAGCAAAGTTATATTCCAGTAAAGAAAATATTCATGTCAGGCCTGGTGTATGATTCTGTAATGAAAGAGGGAGATGAGTGACAGAAACAGCTTAATTGGTTTTGCTGAGTTTTATTTCGTTGGTTCATAAAAGGAAAGGGGATCAAATAGTGATGGCAGCATCTGCTATGGAGACATTTCATGTTGGAGGTAGCACCTCTCACTCCTGGCCCTCCCCGGTGACAGAATAAACCTGTTTAGATCTGGAAGCAGTCTAAGGCCCAGGTCTCAATCTCAGTCAAGATGCTGACTGTAGCAGTAGCTACACTTTGCTGCTATCTTTGTAAGGATGAGATGATCCCCCTAGATGCACAGACTATCTCAGCACTAATATTAGCATGATAGTATCTCATAGAAACATGATGGCAGATAAAGGCCAAATTGCCCATCCAGTCTGTCCATCCTCTGTAACCCCTAACTCTTCCTTTTTCTACGCGATCCCACATGCTTATCCCATGTCTTTTTAAATTCTGACACAGTCCTCACCTCCACAACCTCTACCAGGAGGCCATTCCATGCCTCCACCACCCTTTCTGTGAAATAATACTTTCTTAGATTACTCCTAACTCTATTCCCTCTTGAAGTTATGCCCCCCCCCCTCGTTCCAGAGCTTTTTCTTCATTTGAAAAAGGCTCACTTCCTGTACATTAATGCCCTTGAGATATTTAAACGTCTCTATCATATCTCCTCTCTCCCTCCTCTCTTCCAGTGTATACATGTTGAGGTTCATAAGCCTGTCCCTATATTTTTTGTGTTCAAGACTGCTTACTAATTTTGTAGCTGCTTTCTGGACCGACTCCATCCTGTTTTATCTTTCCATAGGTGCGGTCTCCAGAACGGCACACAATACTGTAAATGGGGCCTCAACAGAGATTTACACGATAGCACTATCACCTCCTTTTTCCTGCTGGTCATCCCTCTTTTTATGCACCCAAGGATCTTTCTGGCTTTGACCGTCGCTTTTTCAACCTGTTTGGAATCTAAGAGGAAATGCCTCCATAAAGTCTCTATACCTGGATTTGAATAGTTATTTTTGTTGAAACTTCTGTGGTGTTAGAGAACATGCACCTCACTGTATGCTGACCCACTGTCGGATGGATCAATGGGAAGATGCAGCCAGGCAAACATCACGGCTTGTCAAATACACTCCAGCATAAGAATGAGGATAATGTCACTGTCAGCTAATAATTCCTCAGAACACCTGTGGTAGTGAGGGATTACATTGTTCTTAAGTCATTTTGACAGCTCCAGCAGGAATGTGGTTAATGCCATAGGGCTGGACTGTGTGGAAATCTTCCAGAAGCCTATAGCCAAATGTAACCCCCACGAGTGCTGTGTCTGAGATGTGGCCCATATTTCAATTCTATTGAAATTAAATGATTATGGATGTAAATTTCAAATCCAAGGAGCTGTTCTGTGTTGCAACATTTCTGTTTTTGGCAGTGTGAGACCATGCTCTGGTTTTAATTTCCAGCAACTGTCAAGGGGAAATCTTACTTACAACTTGGCAGCATTTCTCAAACTCCCTCTTGCAGCCACATGGACCAGGAGCCAGCAATGCTACTCCTGCACTGTATCTGGATTTATAGAACTTCTCACAGAGGATAATATAAGACCATATATAACAATTTATTTCTCTATAGGAAAGGCATCACGACCAACTATCAAAAACAGAAGCCTCTGAGAAACACAGGCCCCAAAGGATCTGAACGTCACTTAAAAGGTAATTTTATAAACCTTCTTTGCATGCTGGAATTGTGTTATATATATAAATGAATAAATAAGACACTGTAAAAAGTCTCTTATAAAATTAGGACATGTGGAGGGGCATTTTCGAGAGGAAGTCTAAGTGCCAAAAATTAATGTCCATCATAAAACATCCATCTCACAGCCATTTTTGAATAGGAAGAACAGCTGGGTTTCCTGTTTGAAAATATCAGAGGACGCCTTTCCACTGGAGACGTCCATCCTACACAACAACTTTACATGCTTAAATGTTTAAATTATAAACCAGGGAAAACAAGGCACAAGGATGTCTAACTGGCAGCATTCTTATCAAAATGGCCACAGGTATAGTAGCGCTATAGAAATGTTTAATAGTAGTAGTAGTAGTAGATATAGCCTTGCAGAACAGAGGAGTAGCCTAGTGGTTAACGCTGTGGACTTTAAACTAAGAGACACAGGTTCAAATCACAGTGTAACTCTATTAAGTTTTTCTCTCTGGGGATCCCACCAGAAACAGAAAAATACTCACTGTACCTAAATATATAAGATACCTGCAAGCCTGAAGGCTGTTGAAGTGGTGTATGTTCATGTCCAGTAGGTATTTTTCTGTTCCTGAACCTGTATCCCTTGGTTTATCATTCACTGCATTAACCACTAGGCTACTCCTCTGACATGTTTGGTGGTTTGTTCAGAATGGCCATAAAACCTGCAGCTGACATAAAGCCTGGTTTTCCTTTCTGATTTCATTTTCAGGGAAGAGGGATGGAGACAGCAACCACTGGGGTTTAAAGAGGGGTCATACCTTAATCCATTCAGTAGTCAGCTGCTCAATTAGAGTACCTTTTTATAACGTGGATGATTGAAAGGGGTCTAGATAAAAACACCCAAAATGCACCCACAACACAAACCTTTGCTATTTGAATGAACTGCAGTGTGAAACATCCAAATTCTGACTTACCGAAAATTGGGATTTGGACGTTTTTAGCTGAGGGACTTTTTTTTTTTTTGTTTAGGAATTTTGAGGCGTCCATCTGCTCTGAAAATGAGCACCGTGGTCACCTATCTTTATAAACATTAGCATAAGCGGCAGAAATCAGGCTTACTTGGCAGGCATGAACAGTTTTACCTGCTTTCAAGTTGTGTTAATCTCTGGATTTTTCAAGTACTCATGTTGATTATATAACTTATAATCTACATGTGTGTGCTTGCAAACTTCATCCACACTGCCCTACACTTTTAGACTTGTGGTATAGTCATTGATTTTGTCTCAAATAGACTACTGTAATGTAATATTAGTAGGCTTGTCAGAAGGCTTATGGAAAGAAACTCCAGACACTTCAAAATACAGCAGCTAGACTGATCTTTAGTTCTTCTCGTTATGAATCTGCTCCACTTACGAAAATTGCATTGGTTGCCTATGAGGGCACAAGCCGTGTTTAAATTGTGCATGATTACTTTTTCTATTTTAAAAGGTTTTGCTCCTGCATATTTGTCGGATCTTGTGACTCTTTCACAACGACATGGCGCCCTACTAGATAAATTGACTTTCTTATTGCAGCATCTTAATCTTAAATGTGCTATTTATAGGTCTGTTTTGATGGATTATTTTCCTTTCAGACTGTGAAATGGTGGAACTCCTTACCTTTGATATCAGAACATCAAGTAAGTCAGACTAAACGGTTTAAGAAAGCTCTTAAAACATAGCTTTTCCAATTATTTAATAAGTAACGTAATACATTTTTGGTTTAAACATTTTTATTGAACATATAAAACACTCTATATAAAACACTCTATATGCTAAACCTAGCGGACCTACCGCCCAGAAACGCCAAAAGATCGGCCCGCAAATTCCTCAATCAGAATTTCCCCAGCTGTAAAGGAGTGAAATACAAACAGGCTTATGCTACAACCTTTGCATACAAAAGCACACAGTTTTGGAATGCGCTACCCAAAACCCTGAAAACCATGAACAATCTAACCAGCTTCCACAAAGCTTTGAAAACACACCTCTTTAACAAAGCTTACAAAAGTCACCCTCAATGATACAAATCATCCCCTAAACCACTCAAGCACAACTAAAACACTTCTCACACAACCTACCCAACTCCCGTCCATCTAAACCCTCTTTTACCTCAGCCTATGATGAACTGTATTTAATTCATGTATTGACTTTATCATAACCCTACTCTGTAAGCCACATTGAGCCTGCAAAAAGGTGGGAAAATGTGGGGTACAAATGCAATAAATAAATAAATAAATAAATAAAAATTACTTTCCATCACATAGATACAGGTGTTGTTCAATTTTTAACAATAACAGTCCCCAGCCAAATTCTTGCCCCCCTTCACCATCAACACTGTGATAAAACTTGCTATTATTTTATATATATATATATATATATATATATATATATATATATATATATATATATATATATATATATATATATATATAGTGTGTGTGTGTGTGTGTGTGTGTGTGTGTGTGTGTGTGTGTGCAGTTCACTCTTTCCACCATGAAAAGACTAAGCTAAGTGAGGTGCTTTGGTTCTTATAGCATCCCCAATATGTGCAGAACAGCCATAGAGGTAACAGAATTATCTCACCCTTTCCCCCCCTAATGTCCCCTATTGTAGTCGTGAAGGTACAGTGTTCATTAAACAGGCCTGGAGACAACTTAATGCTTTTTAAATTGTTCAGCTCATAAGGAATGCCTTTTATCTTACTGTAAACCGCAGTATCTTGCGGGGGTATAAGTGTCTATGTAAATGTAGATGCCTAGCAGAAATGTACATACTATCATGTTATGGTGCATATTTTTCTGTCAGTTGGTATTTTATAAGAGGACATTTACATATCTATATGGTCACATAGGCACAAAAATGACTTTATAAAATTCTGTAGCTAGGCGCTCATGGTTACAAGCCCCTTTGCAGGCATAATTGTAGAGAAATGTAGCATAAGTGCCCTAAGTGCTATTCTATAAGGGCATGTGTACGTGCTATAGTGCACAAATGCAAGGAGGATATACATGTGGGCAGATCATAGGCAGATCATAGGCGGGTCTTCCAGAATCCTGTTGTACACCACCTTGGGTGAATCCCTTCTTAAAGGCGGTTAATCAATCCCAATAAATAAATACTGTAAATTACTCACACCCTTAGTGCATTTGGGCACTGTGGTTATTAAACCACCAGATCTACGGCTGCTATAATTGCAGGTGCTTAAATGTAAGGCATGCCAATGCCAGGTTATAGAATAGCCTTCCTTGATGCCTCATTGATCATCTAAAAGTAGATGCCCACTTATAGAATTGCCTCCTAAGTGGGCACATGCCTATCAAGGCCCTCCCTGCCGTCATGATCACCTACCTGTATATTATGTAGAAGCAGGTGCTGTATTTGTGAACACCGACTTTCACTGGCATAAACCTGGGCAGTTTTAGAAAAGTCATTTTTACATGCAAAAACATGCTCTACACAGAGAAATTCTTTATAAAATGACTCCCATAGTATGTATTGTGTAAAAATTATGTTATGCTCTTGTCAGTATAGTCACATCCACAGGATCTCAAGTTACTAGGCTGGTGCCGCCCAGGAGGAATGTGCTGACTTAACATATGATCAGAAAGAACACCGCTCTCAGTCTCACCTTGAACCACACTAGATACAGAATCTAACAGGCTCCAAAGATGTGGAGAAAGCCCTTCCTCCCAGTCTCACCTGAAAGGAAAAAAGACAAAGATAAACAGGGTAGTTATTACTCTGTGGTCAACACTTGCAGACTAGATAATTGAATAATACACAGCAAGGCTCTAGGGATGTGGACAGCCAAACAAAGCTTCTTTTGTAAGTGTTCTTTGCTAGTCGGGGTCCACTGATTTTACAGTAATTGTATACTAAATGAAAGACGTGTGTGCTGTTCTGCTGACTGTTGAAGATGCTTGAGTGGATTGCAAAAGCAGGTATGAGCAAAACCGAAGAACAGTGCGTCAACAACAATCACTGTGCAGTTTATACCTTATTCATCAACAAATAGTTTTCTGTTTTCTGAAAACAGCTTCTGTCAGAGTGCTGTGGGAAGGAACAGATGGGATTCACAGCCTCGTGGGAAGGAGGCAGGAGAGCCTCAGCACAGCCTGCTCCTCTTGGCAGAATGATGTAGAGGATTTCATATCCTGTCACATATGTCTTTTGCTCTCAATGTAGACACACAACTTCAGTCTTGAGGGTGGGGTGTTGGGTCTTTGTTCTCCACCTCCCTACAATTCCCTTCTTTAATCTCCAAACTTATTTGATGAAGAATATTATGAGAACAATCTGGGTTACTGAGTAGGCGTCTACCTTTCTATAGGTGTCATGGTTTTACTTCTGTACCTGGCTGTACTGCTAAAGGACTTTGATATACTTTCCTACGATCTAGACTATAATAAAATGATCATAGCATGCAGGGGTACAGTGACTGGCCATCAAGAAAATATTGCATAGCAAAAAAGTAGATGACAGCATTAAAGAAAAAAAAATGGCCAAACCGATGTACTCAGTTCTACCCATTCTGCAAGGATATATCCCTGAAAGCTGACCACTTGAATGATACCACGCATCATCTAAGTTAGCTGTGTTTTCTTCTTCATTGGTTTTCTACCATCCCGGGTAGTGTTAAGATCCTATACTTAATCAAACACTCAGTCCATTCATCTTACCACAGGGCTTTGTAATATTTTAAGCAGCTGCCAAAGCTAAGAAGGTTGTTACCAGGATATCCATTCTCCTAGGACTCCTTGACCTTGCTCAACAGTAACTGGTCACCATCAATGTGCCAGCACTAACCCAGCGGCTTCCTGGGGATATGTAGCTTGCTGGTTCCAATCTGGCTACCAGATGACCTCTTGTATTTTGACCTAAGAATAAGGGGGCACCATGTCAACCACTCCATTCTTTTGTTATTTAAGCCCTTCCTTATGGACTTCATTTCCTGCAGACCTTCATCAGGAATCTTCATACCAAAAATTTTAAAAAGCACTGAAAATCTAGCTTTTTAATCAAGGTTTTTAGTTAGTTGAGTCTCTTTTATTTATTTTGATACTTCTCTCCCCCTACTTTCTCCCATTTTCTTTGCTTATTTTAAGCCTGTTTGACATTTTCGTTCTTTGTTTCCCTTCCCTGTTTTTCTCCTTTAGATCTTCATGCTACTTTTTTTAATCTTTCCCCTTATAATTTTATTTTACTGTAAACTGCCTCGATGTGCTTGCTTGATTGGTGGTATTATGGTATATCAAGCTTATGTAAGTAAGGGCCCTTTTACTAAGGTGCGCTGAAATTTAGGTTTAGCGCATTCTAATCCAGATCTTTCCTACGCCCTAAGCCCAGATTTATAATGGCACAATTTAAGGCTTTTTTAAATAATATATTTTTCAGGTCATGTGCTAATGTTAGCATTAGTACGCGTTTCATGCATTTTGCTGTAGCCCTTTTTTTCTGTGCAAAACACATTAGGGGCCTAACATGGCTTAGTAAAAGGGTCCCTAAGTAAGGGACCCTTTTACTAAATGGTTGCTGTGCGGCAACCTGGAACTGTCGCTGGCCCAACATGGCCACCGGTGGTAGTTCTGCCTCCTGCGTGCACCATTGCCGGAGCTACTGGATTTTTTAAAAAAATATACTGCAGGGGGTTAACTGGTGGTAATCGGGCAGCACCGTGCGCTGCCTGGTTACCACTGGGGTAACGGGGTAACGTGGGAGCCCTTACCGCCACCTCAATGCAGGGCCGTGCCTAGGGTTTCTGGTGCCCCCCTGCAGACTATCAGTTGGCGCCCCCCCCCCCCCCCCCCTCCGTCTAGCAGAGCAGGAACAGAAGGGAGCAGGCAAGTAAGCCGGACCTCAGGAAAAAATAGCACTGTATGTATCCCTCATTGATAAGTCTCTGACTCTGAAGTTTAGCAATTTCATTAAAGCAAAATGTATTTTCATAACACTTCGAAGATTTCCAACTCAAAATAGGAATGCTAATTCAAAATGTGAGCAAAGTCCTCTTAGTTTCTAAAGATTCTTTTTCTAATCTCCTTTGCACCAAAGGATATAATTCAGATCAAACATTTATCTCTGATCAACTATCTCAGATCAAATATTAAGGTTTCCTTGCTTACAGTCACTTAAATCTACCTAGCCTTTATATAGCTTATAGGATTTAAACACTCTTAAACTGAAATTCACCCTTTTCTATTCTTCATAAACTTCAAGTAATCCTGAAATATTCAGATCCTTTTCTCACTAGAGAAACCTCAAACTTCAATCTCCACCAACCTCTTTTCACTCATATTTTCTCATTTACCACATAATCAGGCACTCTTTTATAATTTCAGTCAACACACACACAGGAATTCACAGCTGCATGTCTCTCTTGGCCAAACCAACGGTCAGTTGCTGTCTCACTCTGTTCCCTTCCGGGCAGATTTCTAACAGAGAGCTCTATTTGAATGCAGATTAACATACAGACACTCATGGGAATTTTTAGTGAAAAACACTAGATAAACCCTTCGTTTTTGGATCAAACTTCACACTTTTGATCAGAGCCATGACCTAACATTAAGGCTGTAAACATTTCCATCATTTTTTATCCATAAATATGCAAATGAGAACCTCCCAAAAACGGACTAATTTGCATATGATTTAAACAAATCTGAGCATATGACAACCAAGTACAGACTCCAAGCACCTGAATTCTGCAATTAGATTTAATGCAAATACATTTAAAACTTATTTTTAGCACTTTTAAAATTTCAGGTTCTCTTTAATTTCAATGCTGTTCAAGCTCTGAAGCTCACCCTGAGTGTGGAGTTATCCCCAAACCAAAGACATATATAGCAATCTGGTTGCATTTTCTCAAATAACTTGAAGAGCCTGCCTGCCTCAATGAATACTGCTAAGTTGCTTTTACTTCCGGTTTGCCATGAAAAGGAGGGCAGGGGAGATAGGAGAATCACAACTTCAGGTAAAAGATTTTGCAAGTGAGCGGAAGGCAGGCAGGGACGGCAGGGCAGCAACGGCCCTGCTCAATGAGTGGCGGTAAGTGCTCCCCTCCCTGCATGACCACGTGGTAAGTGCAAGCTTACCACATGGCCATGTGTTTTTTTCAGGGTTGTTACCTGTTGTGGTAAAATGGCTGCCACCACTACCTCAGGGCCCTTTTTTTTTTACTGCAGCTTAGTAAAAGGGCTCCTAAGTAAGCACATAAGTAAAGAATATGACTCAGGGTCTACTTAGCTCACACCATACCTAGAGCCAACAAAAGTATTTGTTTACAGAGGATTTGTCCACTAGAATTTCTTTGGTGGGGTGAGAGGCTTCAGAAGAATTTTATAACTGAGGCCTAACAAAGAAGGAACATCTGAAAAGCAAAGACCTTGAGAAGTCAGCTGCATTTCTTTTCCACTGGAAGTCAGACTGGCATCTTAAAAATGTATTCCTTCTGAACATCTGGAGCTGAACCCAAGGAGCCTTTAAATCAGAACTGCTGGCTAGATGCAGGGCAGGCAGTAACACATGATGCTGCTGAATACACTGAAATCCATGACTGATTAAATGAGAAATGAATTCATCATATATTAATAAAACACCTTTCCCAGGGATACTGAACACAGCTAAGTGGGGCAATGCAGCTCCTTGGTCATAGAAATTCATCCTGATGCAGCAGTTTCTGTACTAGCAGGAAGCAAGCTGTCTCCAGGTGCTTACAATTGAGAATTACAGCTGTTCTTATTAACTAGAATGCCCGTCATAAATGACAATGATAGGAGAGTTTAAACATTTCAGGGTGTAGTGAGTTCACGGGCAGTCCATTCCCTCTCAAGGCTGAATTCACTCCACAGAGTACACAAGATTTTCAAAGGTGTTCTTTATATTCTGAGGGTTATTTTAAAATTGAATGCAGGTGTAAATAGGGTCTGCATGATTTTCCCTGTGCGAGTGCAGGTGAATTTTCAAAACAAAGATATGTGCATGCTTCCAGTTTGAAAATTTCCCCAGGGAATCGATACAATTACGTTTACACCTTGCGCCTCGGCAGGCATAAAGTTTCTGGGTTAATTTGCATGTCTATGTGAATATTTTCAAAAATAGGAGCAGAAATGCAAGTCCCTCTCCAATCCAGCATCTGTCCTCAGTTTCAGCGGTTGGGTGTATACATGCTGTATGTATGCAACTTTACGCTCACGCTGAGGGGTCCTTTTACAAAGCAGTGATAGGGCTAACGCACGGGTAGCACACGCCAAATTGGCACTACTGCTGGGGTAGCGCGGACGCCCAGCAGTAATTCCGAAGTTGGCATATGCTGGTTCCCACGGTAGAAAATAATTTCCTATTTTCTACTGCGGGGGGGGGGGGGGGGGGGGGGGGGCGTTCCTGGCAGTAATTGGCAGCACACGCATATTGGTATGGGCTGCATGATTACTGTGCAAGTAGTGTGTGAGCCCTTACCGCTAGGTCAGTGGCTGGCGGTAAGGGCTCAGGTAGTAAATAGCTACGTCTACCTTTAATTTTAGCGCACACTGCCCTTTACTGCCCCATTAAAAAATGCCTTTTTCCCAGCCATGGTAAAAAATGGCCCAGCACGTGCCAAAAACATATGCCCACAACTACCGCAGGCCACTTTTTTTTTTACCACAGCTTATTAAAAGGACCCCTGAATGTACAGTTTTGTAAACCTGTATTTCTACACATGAGCACTGCTTTAAATGCAGAAATGCTTTTTAAGGTATTCTACATGTGTGTGTATGTGTGCTCGGTCCCTAGTCCTCTCTCATCCTGCCCCCCTCAACCTATCATTCCCTCAGTGCTCCTTATCGTAAGAAGCCCATATAATTCTCCTTAGTGTCCCCCCCCCCCCTCAGCAAACCTCTTCAGCCTCAGTCATTCACCCACAGCCTTCATTCTAAATACCCCCTCTCCAGTCTCAGTCTACCCTTTCAGCAGCCAATTGACTTCTCAGCAGAAGAGGCCAATAACCATCTCCCCACCTTCAGTAGCTGTCCTCAGCTGTCCCTCCACCCAGTCTCAGTTCTTGGATTTGTGTCTTTGTGAAGCTCCTTCTAGCAACTTGAAACAAACCTCACCAATGTAGAAAGATACTGCGGGCATAATTGTGCAGTTAACAAGGACTCAGTGTGCACGTTAGCGGGTGAATGATGCAGAGAGGGGTTCAGTGCCTGAATTAACCCCCACGTCAGTGCACAGCCGATTAATATGTATACAAAGCAGGCTATTGACTAACCTAAGGCAACGCAGACATTTCTGAGGGAATATAATATGAGCGCAATGTGAAAAATTCCCCGCCATGTCTGATGTGGTGAAGAAGGGTAAGGAGAGCCTTGCTGATCCCCCTGCCCCTAACATAGCTTTATGCATTGGTCCCCTTTCTTTGGTAGTCTAGTGGCCCTAATCCTTACACTCCTGAACTGAACTGATCTGATTCCCCCCCCCCCCCCCCCCCCACTCCTTGACAAAACCAAAAAGACCTGGTAGACTAGTGCCTCACCCCTGATAGGACCCCTCCTCCACCCTGACATTAAAAAAGAATTCCCTGGTGTTTAGTGGCACCCCTCCTAACACCCAACCCCCCTCTGTGTCCCCAAGACTTGCCATAGGCCTATCTTGAAGAGGCAGCCTTGGAAAATGGTGGCACCTGATTCAGTGCAGTGCATCCTGGCACATCCAATATAAACGATAATGCATATTTTATAACATATGTGCATAAATCATGATACTGCCATGCTGTGCCCAAACTCCACCCCTGGGTATACTGTACCTACTGTATTGCTGCTAAATGGATAATTGCAAGTTCTGCCTTTGCTCCTCCTCAAAGTCAGCCCCTAATTATAAAATCTGCCCATTGTATATGTTAAGAACTGAAAATGTATGGACAGATGAGTTATGTGTTTACCACCTTCTGACAATACATATCTCACTTTGAATATCAGTCCCAGAATATAGAGAAATACTTTTAGCACGAGTGTGATGCTGAATTTTTATAAAGACAATGTGACACAAAAACAATGCCATAGCAGCTGTAAAGAGCTTCAGTACTTCCAAGAGATCACACATACAGGATGCTCAAATGCATAATACATCCTTCATAAATGTGAGACTCCTTCAGTAAAACCAGATTAGTCAATCTGATTAAGTCAGTTTTACTTGAGTTCTCCCTATGCAGGTGGTGTGTGCCAAGAAGACAAAAGCCAAAATTGATCCCTGTGTGTTCACCAAAGAGCTAGCAGTCCATCCAGCTGCAGATGTAAGGAAAGATACAGTGTTTTCCCAAACTAAAGAGACTTGTTAAATGATGCCACTGGAGCCACAATCAGAGCTCTTAACATCCCCCCTCCCCCCACGCCGCATTTCGTTCTCCATCTGTTTGACTGGTATAGTCGGATGGTTTGTAATCCATATAGAAGAATACAAATTTATCACCTCATCATGTCTGACAGCTCTGAGACCTCTTGACAGCAGAATAATTTTAGCCACATTCCTTTCAAGAGAGTCCAGAATTCTCAGCTGATGCGGAGCTTTGGTGTCTTATTGCCGGTATCACTTCTTTATTGTGATTAAACTTGTGCTATTTGTCTGGGACCACATCTGGGTTGATTCTACCAGCTGAGGCCAGCAGCAGGGGTTTGATTTACACTTCCTCTTCATTGATCCATCCCAGCTTTTTACAACCAGTGGACCTGGATTCATCTCACGTTATTATTATTATTATTATTATTATTTATTGCACTTGTATCCCACATTTTCCCACCTATTTGCAGGCTCAATGTGGCTTACAAAGACCTGTTATGGCATCCCCATAACAAGGTTAGAGAAAACAATTTGTGTTACAAAGAAGTCAAAGAAAGCAGGAGGTTTGGTCAAGCAATTAAAGATATATTCTAAGTATAGTCGTATAGGTGTCGCGTTATAGTTAGGGGATCTCGTGATAGGCTTTGTTAAAGAGGTAAGTCTTCAGGGATTTGCGGAAGTTAGTTAGATCGTTTATCGTTCTTAGGTGAGTTGGGAGCAAATTCCATATTTGCGTGCTCATATAAGAAAAGCTGGTCGCATATGTTAATTTATATTTTAGTCCTTTACAGCTGGGGTAGTGTAGGTTAAGAAAGGTGCGGGAGGATCTCTTAGCATTTCTTGGTGGCAAGTCAATGAGGTCCATCATGTAGGTCGGGGCTTCACCGTGAATGATTTTATGAACCGTCGTGCAGATTTTGAATGCGACACGTTCTTTGATTGGGAGCCAGTGTAGTTTCTTTCTTAGGGGTTTTGCAGTTTCATATTTTGTTTTCCCAAATATGAGTCTGGCTGCGGTATTTTGGGCTTCTGAAGTTTTTTGATGGTCTGTTCTTTACAGCCTGCATAAAGTGCGTTGCAATAGTCCAAGTGACTTAGTACCATTGATTGTATCAAGTTCCGAAAAATGGCCCTTGGGAAGAACGGTTTTACTCTTTTGAGTTTCCACATGGCATGGAACATTTTCTTAATTGTGTTCTTCACGTGATTATCAAGTGTAAGATTTCAATCAATGGTAACTCCCAAATTTTTCAGGTTGTTTGAGACTGGTAGGGAGAAGTTAGGGGTTGTTATGGTGGTGAAATTATTTGTATTGTGTTGTGAGGTAATTATAAGGCATTGTGTTTTTTCTGTGTTGAGTTTTAGTCGAAATGCGTCCGCCCAGGAGTGCATGATTTGGAAGCTTTGGTTAATTTCATTATTGATTTCCTTTAGGTCATGTTTGAATGGGATGTAGATCATGACATCGTCTGCATATATGTATGGGTTGAGATTTTGTTTGTCTAGTAGCTTGGCTAGGGGTGTCATCATTAGGTTAAAGAGGGTGGGTGAAAGGGGGGGGGATCCTTGGGGAACCCCGCATTCAGGAGTCCATTGGGCTGATGTTTCTGCTTTGGTTGTTACTTGATATGTTCTTGTTGTCAGGAATCCTCTAAACCATTTAAGAACAGAGCCACCAACTCCGAAGTATTCCAGGATGTGTAATAATATTCCATGGTTGACCATATCGAAGGCACTGGACATATCAAATTGAAGAAGAAGTATGTTGTTACCAATTGCGATTGTTTGTTTAAATTTATTCATTAAAGTTGTTAGTACTGTTTCTGTGCTGTAATTCGAACGAAATCCTGATTGAGATTCATGTAGGATAGAATGTTTATTTAGGTGATTAGTGAGCTGTTCCATCATACTCCTTCCATAAGTTTGGTTATCAGTGGGATAGATGCTACTGGGCGGTAGTTGGTCAAGTCATTTGTACTTTTCTTAGTGTCTTTAGGTACAGGAGTGAGTAATATATTTCCTTTGTCTTTTGGGAAGAGACCATTTTGTAACATATAGTTTAGGTGACTCGTGAGGTCTGCTATGAATTGTTGAGGGGCATATCTTATGAGGTTGCTAGGACAGGAGTCTAGTTTACATTGTGATTTGGCGTATTTTTTTAGTAGTTGAGAAACTTTTTCAGTCAATAGTGAATCAAAGTTGGTCCATGATCGGTCTGCTGGTGACCCTCTGATTGGAAAAGAGCATGACAATTTTTTTTTAATCCAAATTGTTTTCAAATTGTAAGAAACAATTTATGAACCACATTATTAGATCAAAGGGTATTGCAGATATCAAAGATTTTTACCTCCAGATATTGAGGCTGCGGTGGTTGGCATTTATTTAAACACAAGCTTCCATGGGTCAAAATATCTGGATATTCAGTGGCAGAATCTGGATAGTGGTTGTCATTGAATATCTGAGCAGAGCGGTGAGCTGGTGACATTGTCCGAACAGATGCTACATTCAACTGCTATAGTTTATCCAGTTAGTACGTAGGATAGATCTGATTCTGTCCTAAATTATCCGGATAATTATCTATGTAAGCAGATAACTAGATCACCTCTGGCTCCTCCCCAACTCCACCCACTGACTGCTCTGATACTATCCACATAGTGTCGAGGCAGTCAGAGGAAATGTTCAGCTACTATATCCAGATAGTACTGCTGAATTTCCCTCTATTCTTGTTCAGGTTGGAGCTGCTCCTAATAACTCATGATAAGGTATTTAAAATAATGAATATAATACAAATAATGTAAAGTATGTGAATATAATATAATTATTAAGAAGTGCTCAGTTCGCACATCAGCCATTAATATATTGACTGGCTGAGTAGAGAACCATCAATGCACCTCTCACGTTCTGAAAAGCACAGTTTGTACATTTGTGCTATGTTAAGGCATAACAGAATCAGAATAAAACAAAGTATGGTGTTCTGACTTTCTATGATGTCAATATGGGTTGCGTTCAACTCTATAATTAAATAATTGACAAGTGTATATAAAGGCAAAACACAGCAAAATAATTATCTCAAAATCAATCTAACAATGTCCCAGCCAACGTGTAATTAAATTCTGGAATTCGTTGCCAGAGAATGTGGTAAAGGTGGTTAGCTTGGCAGAGTTTAAAAAAGGTTTGGACGGCTTCCTAAAGGAAAAGTCCATAGACCGTTATTAAATGGACTTGGGGAAAATCCACTATTTCTGGGATAAGCAGTATAAAATGTTTTGTACATTTTTGGGATCTTGCCGGGTATTTGTGACCTGGATTGGCCACTGTTGGAAACAGGATGTTGGGCTCGATGGACCTTTGGTCTTTCCCAGTATGGCAATACTTATGTACTTATGTAAGTTCAACATTGCACAGAACGCCTTGCCATGCTTATTTAACAAAACACAGCAGAGTGATTAAAACAAATGAGCTTAACAATGTTCCAGCCCAATTGCAATGTTACACAGAACACTGTGCCTTACTTATCTGAGCAGCCTTGGATCTTTAATTGAGAATGCCAGAATGAGTGGAGCTGGTCAATGCTCAGTTCAGAATTTACACCCCCATAACCAAACTGTGAAGATTCTAGAAGATTGTAGGAAATAGGAATCCCAATGTTGAATTCCTTAACTCATGCCGAGTTTCGAAAATCTTCATCAGGAGGAAATAACTAAAATAAGCAAAACAAACCAAACCAAAACTCAAAGACTCCCTATCAATCTAATTTAAAAAAAATTCAAAAGAAAAATATATCATGCATCCAAACAAACAAACGTATAATTCTAAATATAAATGTCTTGGCTGCTTACCAAATGGGAAACTCCCACAGGCTCATACGGACATCAACTAACCGCTGCTAGATGCTGAGTTTAAATAACCCGGGCTCTATTGAATGATGTCACGTAATCAGGACGCTTATCATTGACTTAAAAGAATCACCAATATATAGAGCCATGCAGGTTAAAGCCACTCAACTTCTTTGTTTAAACCATTAGGACAAACAGTATTCTACATAAAAATGAATCGTTCCTAGCTGAAAAGTAACTCAGACACATCACCTCCTTGCATAGAATAAACTTTTAACAAAACAACAAAACACAAGTCTTTTAAAATATGTCTTTGTTCTTCCCAACAGAGCCTGGGTTGGACCTGGAAATTCTGGGCTCATTACTGAATTATCACAATTGTTTTCCTGCAATCTCTGGTATAGGTTTCACTGATCAAGAATTCTGAAGCATTGTGATGCCTCTGAAATATTGGGGGGGGGGGGGGGGGGAAGGGTAGGAGAGAATCTATGAAGTAAGAGCTAACATTTGTGACCATCTCTGGGAAAAGGTGACTAAAGTAACGGATCCAAAACATTGAGAATGGCCAGTTTTTCATGTCATGGTTCCATATGCAGTCTGCAAAAGTTGCACATTTGAACTTCTGTAGCTTTTTAATTTTTTTCAAAGAAAAGAATGGGGTTTGGGACTGTTGCATTACAAATTGTTTGCTCTAACAGAATTCACTAAAACCTCATTTTATCTTTACAGTGACTTTAGTGATTGTTTAGAATACCAACATATAAGCACATGTGTGCATACTTAACTTACAAAGTGCACATCTGCAAGAGGGCGTCTACAGCTGCGCAGCATGGGCAGGACATAGGTGGGGCTCCCTCTTACATATGTAATTTACAGAATATTGTAAGCTACATGAGTACCTGCCACTTTTAGGCACTTGTACTTACACCACCTCCACCTCCATGGCTAGCATAAATGCTCACACCTAAATGTTAAGCACATTGTGATAATGTGATCGAGGGTGTGGCTTGGATCGGGCACAAACTCAGTCATAAACAGAGTTGCAAGCAAAAAGGAAAAAGACTTAACATGTGCCCCTATTACCTCACAGCACAAGTACAGTCCCTTTATTTCTCTCTGGTTCTTTATGTATCACTGCCAACACTCTCTTTAGGGCTGGCTCCCAGCCTAGCTCAATACAGTATCTTTTAACACCTTCCTGGGTTTTCTCTGGACATGCATTAAAGGCAAGTATTTTCTGAATGTAAATCAAGGTGTGCCCTACCTTGCCAGTCTCCCCACACAAACTCTGAAGCCTTAAGCTTGAGCCACACCACTTCCCTGGTCCACTCCTCAGCTTAGAGTGGAGTTCTTTTGCCTTAGGTTCTCCTCTCTCTCTCTCTCTCCTGAAGACTGCTATCAGAGCCTCTCTGATCCACTCTGCTCTAGGGCCTGAGCCCTGCCTCTCTAACTCAGACTCTGGCATGGCAAGTTTAGTGCCACCTGCTGTAAGGTGACTAACCTGCACCCTCAGTGAGGGAGTGTTCCTAAGGACACCTGCTGCGTATATATATTCTATAAAGCAAGTTGGCACCTACATTCCTTTATAGATAGACTCCTACTGTGTGCCCTCCAGACACCTATTCTAAAATTGTTCCCATGAGACTTAATTCAGAAAAGGAAGGTGCCCATTCTCTTCGCCCCTTCCCAGTCCCCAGTCCTCTACTTGATTAGTAAAACAGCTGCCATTAGCCGTGCAAGCTCATTTTCAGGTTATTCTAGACACTGTACAGACAGAACACAGCATGACTTTCACTTAGGAGAAGGATGTTTGATGCTAAACATTTTTGAGTTTAACGGCTTTGCCAGTCACAAAGTTTTGGCTTTTTCCCTAAAACTTAGTGGCTGGGTGCTCTGTAAACTGGAGGTCTGGACCATAGTAACACACAAACTGTAAGCAGTTCAGCTTGTTCTGTCCAGTTACCTCCTGTAGTGCCATAGACCCTACTTGATCTCCAGTTATCTTCCTCCGTCACCCTCTATATTTGTCCCAAGCATATGTGAATTCAGTTACTGCTTTGGCATCTCCACTGACAGGCGATTCAACAGGTCAACAAAGATGAACTTCATCTCATTTGGAAAAAACAGAACCCTGAATGGCTGGGAACCTTGATGCCCACTTTTCTAAACCGTGAGATCTCTCCTCGCTTGAGGTATCACAGTAAGAGTTGCATCTGTAACAGAACAGAGTCCATGATGGAAGAATTAATATTAATCTGCAGTGCAAGGGGCAACAAGATACTGAGCAGAAATAATTGACGAGGAGTACATATGCATACCAATATGCAACCGGGTGAGCACAAAGTATTTTTTTAGGCAACCCATTCTTCAATTCTGTGCTCAGCTGTGAGAGCTATTTCACTAAAAATCTAAAACTGGCCATTATAAAATAAAGCCACCCATCAACTGTGTTATTATTATCATAAATCTTAATATCGATGTCTTACAATTCAGCCACGGCTCCCAGTTTCCAATTACTGTTCTTGCTGTCCCCTGCGTAGTAATTAGGCACCATGTTAATGCATACACTATAAGCTCTCTTTTCTTAAGAATCAGCAGTTTAAAATCCTTGATATGAGGTTGCAGAAAGTACAAATGGAAAAGCTTTTATTATATAATTACAAATTCGGTCTGCAAAAAATAATAAAAAATAGAGTAATGACTAAAACAGTGCATAATGTGTCAAGACAGAGCAAGCATGCACATTTATTGAATGTATGTTAAATGGTGAAGGCTGTAGAGTACTGCCTAGTAGTAATGGACCAATGGGTTTCCACAAAATGAGGGTCCAAAGGTAGCATAAAAAATGTAATAAAAAACCAAATATACATCCAACACTATATGAAGTCCAAAGTGAATGTCCACTATGGGAAATCGCAACAGAGCTCAAGGACGCAACACAGATCCATGTTTCAGCACTGATGTAACATAGTAGACGATGGCAGATAAAAACCTGTACAGTCCATTTAATCTGCCCAACAAGATAACTCATGGCATAAGGCATGATGTGATACTACATATATACACTTGAGCTTCATTTGTCTTTGCCATTTTCAGGGCACAGACTGTAGAAATCTGCCCAGCACTACTGAAGTTGTCATAGAAGCCCCATTCCAGCCCATTCAAACCTGTCAAGCTACTATCAGGGCACAGACCATAGAAGTCTGCCTGGCACTGGCCTATCTGTCCAGCCACGATCAGGGCACAGTCCATAGAAGTCTATCCAGCACTGGCTTTGCTTCACAATTACTGGTGTTGCCATCTAATCTCTGCTAAGCTTGTTTGGTTCTCTGTCTTCTATATAGGATTCCTTTGTGTTTATGCCACGCATTTTTGAATTCATAAATGTGCCTGCCTCAGGGATCACCACATCTGGAGGGTGTAATTTGCATGGAAACATCAGGAGCTGAAAGCCTACATGAGGAAATATTCACCCTCAAAGTACAAAAAAATAGGACGATTGGATTACGCCAATAGAAACCATAATCTGTTATCAGGAATCAAAAATAGCACCACCGCTGGGCCAGCTCAATTCTTGCCCAGGTTCAAAAGCCAGCACCTAAAGGGAGAGTCTGAAAAGATTTATGCCTTGGGTTCCAGCTCTTCAGTGGTCACTAGATATGCTTCTTTTCATTTTATGTTCATCCTTCAAAATCATACTTCTTAATATTGTATCAGTATGTAGAAGTTCACCTCAGCAGGATTCCACACCAGCAGGAGCTGTCTTTGAATAATGAGCACGTCAGAAAGTGTTGCACGTTTTCAGATCTAGTAGAATACCCATATTTTGTCATGGCAACTTTTGAACTGCCAGTTTGGATATGGAGGTAAGTTACTTGAGCTAAAAGACCTGATCAGTTTCTAAGCTTAGCATGAAGAGATGCTATAAGTAGATATGAAGGGGCTGCATGGCAAAAATGTTCAGTTTGGTTCATGTTTGGAACAATAGGCCTTTTTGTATGTTAAGATCAATGAGGTAAGCAGTTTTGCTAGCTAACAATAGGGTTTTCAACCTATTTTTATTGAATATTTCTTAAAACAGGCACAGAGGCAACAGAACTTCAAGTCATCAAGAATGACATAAAGGCCCCACTGCATCAAAAGAGCGGAAAAGACACTACAATGGCATGAAGACTTTTTACTGTTTTTCTCCTTTCACAGTGAGCAAAACAGTAAAAACAGTGGAATGAATATCCCAAGGCACCAGAAATGTTCCACAGTAGTGCCAGCATTGGCAGGAAGACTCCAAAGCACTAGTCAAAAGGAAAAGTAGCGCCAACTTTGGTAAGCAGTCACTAAATTCTCTGGGCTTGGGGCAAAGAATCATGAGAGAGTCGTCTGGGTCAAAGTTTTGTGGGAAAATGAACCCATTTAAGGTTTGCATTAACAAGTGTCCATGAGTCTTCATTTATTTATTTATTGCATTTGTATCCCACATTTTCCCACCTTTTTGCGGGCTCAGTGTGGCTTACAATAAGATATGAATAATAGAAATACATTTGTTACAACTTGGTTATGGAATACATTGTGCAGAGTCGTGCATGAAGGGTTTTCCCAGAGACAATTTGAAGGCAGGAGCCTACATTGTGTTGCATTGTCAGAAAGATCACATCAAAGAACTTAATGCCCTTCATTAAAAACAAGATTAGAATGCAGCCTAAGCATTGTGTTGATGAGCCTCAAACACAGTTTCTGGGACAATGAGACTGTAACATGTGAAATCAATAACAGTAGCATGAATGCCCCAAAGCACAAGGAGAGGGTAAAGCAACACCAACATTGGCATGGAGACCCCAAGATACTGGAAGAATGGTAAAATGTCACCAAAATTGGTACGGGGACCCATAAAACATTGAGGACAAAAGATTTGGGCATTAGTGATCAGTAAGGGGAGGGGCAAGGGGGTATAGCAAAAAACTTCTTCTTACAATGAAGGGATGAAAATCCTCAAGGAACTGCAGAGAGGGTAAAGTAGCACCAGCAACATTGGAATGAAGATCTAATTTACTAAAAAGTTGCAAAGCATTGATCCCATTGAGGAAGTAAATTGACGCCATGGTTGGCAGGATCAGAATGACAGAGCACTCTGGTCATGCGTAAGCAATGTTAGGAAGATGCAGAAATGACAGAAAACAGAGAAGCTTTATGCTGAGAATCTCCCAAGTAATGTAAACATCAGACAATGCAAAAACCTTTTCTCCAGTTGGAAGCCAGAGGAAAACATAGCTATAACTAATGGGCTTGATATTCAAATGGGTTTAATCACACTGAATGGGCTGGAAGGAGATATTCAGTGACACTTAAGTGGACAGTGGCACTGAATATCTTCTCTGACTACCATCTTCTCTGTCCAGTTAGTACTGGGGTAGTCTGGCAGCAAAGTTAGTCCACTAAGGGCCTGATTCTATCTAAAGAGTGATAAGTAGCGTGCATTAAATTATGTGCATGGCCAATTTATATACTCTACTCAATTGAGTAATGAGTCAATCAGTGATGATAATTGGCCAGTAACAACCAATTATCATCACTAATTGGCAATAATTGGATTTTACGCACGCTTTTTTAAGCTTTTCTAAAAAGAGGCGTTCATAAATTCCAGTGCACGTAGCTGAAAAGGGGGTGTGGCCATGGGAGGAGTGTGGGAGTGTCAGGGGCGTTACTCAAATTTATGCACATTGTTATAGAATTAGGGGGAACACTCCTACATTTAGGTACGGGTATTTACACCAGGTTTTCAGTGACGTAAATGGCAGCTCCTAAATGTAGGCACGTTCCCCGGTTCTATGCGCTATTATATACACTGCACCTAACTTTGCCATCTTATATAGAGCTAGGCAAATTAATCGGACATGTCTAGATTTTAGACGCCATTTACAGAATCTGGCCCTAACTGGGTAAGTAAGCGAATAAAGTTTGGACAGCAAAAAGGCTATCCTAACTATATCAAATGAGCTACCAGGGCACTTATCTGAATATCAGCTGGTACCCAGGTCACTTCTGGATAATCATGCTGACTCAGATATCCAATGATGGTGCCTGGCACTGAATATCTGGGTTTAAATTCAGTTTGTAGCTGTCAGTGGCTTTACAACCATTGACTGCCACGGGCTGAATTTTGGCTGGATAGTTTTTAATGGTCTGTCTGTGGCCTCCCGTTCACACCATTAAAAAAATTTCTTCAGCAACACTAACAAAAATAGCAGTCAAAGCACCAGTGGCGTACCGAGGGCGAGGCGGTGGGGGCAGGGTGGTGGGGGTGGTCCGCTCCCTCTGCTGTTACTTCCTGTTCTGGGGCAGAGGGAGCAGGGAACCGGCGGAGCCAGCAGCCGCGCAGCTGCTCCCAGAACCCCAGCAGGTAAGAAGAATTCACCCGGGGGGGGGGAGCTTGGAAGTGATGCACTGGGGGGGGGGGACGCTGCACCCGGGGGGGGGGGGGTCGTGCTGCACCTGAGGGGGGACAGGCGACGCTGCACCCGGGGGAAGGGGTGCACAGCGGCAATCCACCCCGGGTGGCAGTCGACCAAGGAACGCCACTGCAAAGCACATTTGATAGCTTGTAAGAGTAAACAAAAACTTCTGCCTGTATCTCTTTGGGTATTGAGAGCAGTCTTCTAAAAAAAACGTGTAGCACTGCTCGTCTTTAACAAACACAAGGCAATCTGCTGTAGCTACACAGATGCTCCACATTCTTGCATTTGCTCTAGTTTTTTTCCCCATTATTTTTTTACTTGGATTTTTTTACTGCCTTTTTGAAGAAATTCATCCAAGGCTGTGAGCAATTTAATCGTTTATCATTTATTTATTTTCTATACCGTAACTTAATTGCATACACAAACCAGAACGGTTTACATTCTTTAAAAATACACAAAACTTTAAAATAACCTACAGGAACTCCATTTCTTTGACAGGAAATCACGGCAAACCAAAAGCATCCATTCTGAGAATAACAACAACAATAAAACAATCCATTCATAACAGATTTATATGAACAAACATATGCTTTTTTTCTACATATACATTCTGCCCCTGTTTCCCTTTTTTCATCCCAGATTACTTTCAAACGTATTTTGGAATAGGTATGTTTTTAGAAGTTTACAAAACTTAACATACGACTCTTCTAATCTGATCATTTTTGGAAGGCAATTCCAGAGAGCAGGAGCTACATAGAAAAAAGCTGAATGTCTAGTAGATTCACATCTATCCTTTTTTTGGTGATGGAATTATTAACCTGTTATCATTTAAAGATTGAAGTGTTCGTATAGGTGTATAGGGCAGAATGACATTCGCTAAGTATTGAGGAGTCAATAAATGTAAAGTTTTAAAAGTCAAAGTAAGAATTTTAAATTTTATTCTGGCTTCAACTGGAAACCAGTGAAGATGATACAAAAGAGGTGTGATCCTGTCATATCTTGTGGCTCTGCAAATAATACGAGCTGCGGTGTTCTGTATCGTCTGCAGCCATTTTATATTGATCTTAGTAAGTCCTGCATAGACGATATTACAATAATCCAGATGTGTTGTAATACAGTATATGCATGTGTTAAAGTACATAACGAGGATTTATCAACAGAATTTCTAATAAGTAGGGATGATTGCCGTAGATGAACTTTCTCTTAACTTTTTTGCTCCTAGCACCAACCCTGCATTGAGAATTTGAACATTAACCAAAATAATCATAATAATCACTATAAATAGCACCACTCCTCTGATGAACACACCCCAGGTGAAACAAGAGAGTGACAGGGCATCTGATCAGGCTGAGCAGCAACAGCTAGAGTAGAATGAACAGATCAAAACACTAAGGGTCCCTTTTACCAAGCTATGGCAAAAGGGGGCCTGCGCTGGCATTGGCACACGTTTTTCACGCGTGCCGAGGCCCCCTTTTACTGCAGTAGGTAAAAGGAAAGTGTCTCTTTCCTGCAGGAAATGGACGTGCCCGATTACAGCTGGGTACACTCCGGCGCTACAAAAATAAATATATTTTTGTAGCACCGGATATGACGGCATGCCTCGGGGTGGGAAGTACCACCGGGCTGCTATGGTAGCCCGGCAGTACTTCCTGTTAAGCAAATGGTAAGCCCGTGTTGGGCTTACCGCTGCTTAGTAAAAGGGGCCTTTAGCTAGAAAAGGAAAATATTTTTTTATCTTTTATTCTATTTTTTTAGGGATGTGCATTTAATTCATTTAATGTTCCTTTAAAATTTAATGCATAAGTTAACACACAGTAATCCACAAATTAATGTGCATTAAGTAGATTTCCCCCCCCCCCTCCCGTGGCCCCTCTATTCCTTTGACTTGCTCTCCAAAATCCCAATGCAGCCTCCTAGACCCTGTTCTCTACTGCACCTATTCATTGAATCCTCATTCTTTCCCTCCCCTGCATCTATTCTCTGAGTCCCCTCTCCCCTCCCTCATCTCTACTTCTCACACTTGCTCCTCCCACCAGTATGAAGGCTGCCCCTCCTGCCCCTCAACACCTAATCCTCACCTCCTTCCCTTTTCTGTGGCTTAGCAGCAAGAGACCTGAGCCATGATCTGGCACTTCTAACCTTCTGCCACCAGCTTTTCCACCCTGCAGTTCAGATCAGCTTTCCCATGAGTGCAGGAGGGATGGGATTTGGCTCATGAACAGCCATGAGAGATGGTTCTTCTTCAGTTCCAGACATAGCATGAGCTGCTTGGGGTGGGGGTGGGGGTGGGGGGAAGAATAACTGCAGCAACTTTACATTTTTTGATCTTATGGGTTACAATGAAGAAAAGAGTGACTGCAGAAGAATCACCTATGGTTTGGTGCTTATGACTTGCTACTCTTGCTGGTCTGTTCGCCAATTCAGTGTTTTTCAATTGGTGTGCCGTGGCTGCTCCCCAGATGTGCTGCGGGAGTTTTCTGTCACTCCTGTCCTCTAGCAACCCAGCATTATAAGATTTCTTCTGCAGCGCGCGGCAGCAGCAGACAGCAATGCAGACAGGCTGCTAGCGTCAACCTCTGAGTCATCTCTCTGATGTAACTTCCCGCTTCTGCATAGGTGGGAAGCATCAGAGAGAGAGAGCTTGGGTTAGTGTGAGCAGGCTTTCTGAATTGTTGCCCATTGTTGCCGAGGACAAGCGCTGTCGATGACTGCTACAGGAAAAAAGGTGAGGGGAAAAATAGGCTAAATTCCCCAGTTTGTGTACCCAGATACCATGAGGAAGTTAATAGAACCGTCATACTAAATCTACATTAACCTGGCTATACATTGTTAACTGGTTGTTATAATGAATCCTTGGGTTTGATGTGTGTGTTCCTGTGGCAATTTGCTAGTGCTCATCACAAATTTTGACCAGATTATTTCATAATGAAAAGTGTTTGACATTCAGATTGTGTCCACTTGGTATGATCTTATTATTTTGTCCTTATGGGGGTAGTTCTATAAATGTGTGCCTGGCGGCAGTGGCAATCCTAGGATGGCAATGTCCGTCCCCCCAGGGTGCAGCACGACCCCCCCCCCCCCGGCGCAATGATACCCCCTCCCCGGCGCATCAAGCCCCCCTCCCCCGGGTGCATTCTTGGCTGCTGGAGGGTGCAGAGAGCAGCCGCGTGCCTGTCGGCTCCACTGGCTCCCTGCTCCCTCTGCCCCAGAACAGGAAGTAACCTGTTCCGGGGCAGAGGGAGCAGGGAACCAGCGGAGCCGACAGGCGCGTGGCTGCTCTCTGCACCCTCCAGCAGTGTGCACCTGGGACGGATCGCCCCTACCGCCCCACCCTTGCTACGCCACTGCCTGGTGGGAGTCTATTATAAATAAATTTAGGCCCACAGACCTACAGATCAGATGCAGTGAAGGGATGTGATCACCACTAGCACTGTGATGGATGAGGGGGATGGTACTCGCTTTCAAATTGTTATTCTTGAATGCATGCTATTTGTAGCTAATTTTGCTATCTTTGAAGTGTATTGTTGCCCTTTGCCAACTTGTGTCTTCAATGAAAATATTCAACTATAAAGTTAGCACATTGATAAAAAATTTAATTATTGAACTTTAAACACACTCATTTGTTAAATGATAATATATCTGGCTCATTTCAGGACGCACTTCAATAGAATGTTCTTCCTATGTTTTTGAAAACACAATCTTCTTATATACTTTTCAAGAAGATGCTAAAGACTTATTTATTTAAAGGTTAGGTCCGAGTTTGTATAGTGTGTCTGTTTTCGTAAATTATTGTTCAGATTTTCTCTTAAGTGAACTCCTGTGAATCCTGTTTTTAGGAATAAAAGTCATATATAAGAGCCAGATAGATATGAATTGAATTTTCAAAGCACTTAGACTTACAAAGTTCCAAAGGTTACTAACAGGGGCATTTTTGAAAGAAAAGGGCACCCATCTTTCGACACAAATCGGGAGATGGGCGTCCTTCTCTCAGGGTCGCCCAAATCGGCATAATCGAAAGCCAATTTTGGGCATCCTCAACTGCTTTCCATCGCGGGGATGACCAAAGTTCCCGAGGGCGTGTCGGCAGCGTACTGAAGGCAGGATGGGGCATGTTTAAGAGATGGGCATCCTTGGCGATAATGGAAAAAAGAAGGGCGTCCCTGACGAGCATTTGGCCAACTTTACTTGGTCCATTTTTTTCACAACCGAGCCTCAAAAAGGTACCCAAACTGACCAGATGACCTCCCCTTACTCCCCAAGTGGTCACCAGCCCCCTCCCACTCAAAAAAAAAAAAAATTAAAAAAACATTTTTTTCCAGCCTTTATGCCAGCCTCAAATGTCATACCCAGCTCCATGACAGCAGTATGCAGGTCCCTGGAGCAGTTTTTAGTGGATGCAGTGCACTTCAGGCACGCGGACTCAGGCCCACCCCCCTCCCACCTGTTACACTTGTGGTGGTAAATGTGAGCCCTCCAAAACCCACCCGAAACCCACTGTACCCACATTAAGGTGCCCCCTTCATCCCTAAGGGCTATGGTAGTGGTGTACAGTTGTGGGGAGTGGGTTTTGGGGGGATCAACACACAAGGTAAGGAAGCTATGCACCTAGGAGCAATTTCTGAAGTCCACTTCAAGTCTACTCCTTACTTATAGGAACAGGCCCCACTCCTGGCCTTTTCCCTTCTATTCAATTATTCACCTTAGACTTCTGCATAGAAGACTGGCGTCCTGATGGGCCCCAAGGTAGGAAACTGACAGCTCAAAATGCTACATTTTTCTTCTCTGCTGGACTCCCTAAAGGAAGAAGAAGAGCCCCCCCCCCCCCCTTCCTCTTTTCTAGACTCCTTCTAAGGAAAGAAGACAAAGACTCTGTATTTTGTATTCCCTCCAGTTCTTGAGGATCTACTGCTAAGGGGCAGTAGATAAACCATCCCCTTTATAATTTAACTTGCACTACTCTGGAACAGGGCCCCAGAATGTTCCTCCAGCCACTGCCTAGGAATAGGGCCGGTCTTAGGCAGGGGTGACAGGTGCAGTTGCACAGGACCCACGCTCCTAGGGGCCCCACATCTCTGGCATGTCTGTCCTGTCTCGGAACACATCCCTGCTCCGTACTTTAATGTGCATCCAGATCTCCTTGCCAGTGGCGTAGCCACAGGTGGGCCTGGGTGGGCCAGGGCGCTCCCACTTAGGGCTCAGGCCCACCCAACAGTAGCACATATTTAGCGGTAGCTGATGGGGATCCCATGCTCTGCCAGCTGAAGACAACCCCCTGATGGTAATGAAAATGCTACTCTCCATGATATTGGCACCTGCTCATGCTCAGTTTTCAGCACATGCCTGCTGCAGACTGCCAAGGTCGAAAGAAGTGTTTTCCCACCAGCTGAGATATTTTTTTGGTGCCCACCCACTTCTTGCCTAGGCCCACCCAAAATCTGTTGTCTGGCTACGCCCCTGCTCCTTGCTGCTGTGACCCACCCCCTTTTGATGTTACTTCCTGCTTTCTCAAGGGCAGGATGCATGCAGCAGTGAGGAGACTCTGGGCTTGGCAGCTGAAGGGATATGAAAATCGCTGCCACTGTCTGCTGCTTTCTACTGAAACATGGTGGATGCACATCAAGGTATGCGGTAAGATGAGGTTCCGAGAACTTTAAACCTCCTTTTACACTCTGATAAATTATGTCTTGGTGGCAGGCAGGGGCAGGGAGGGGCACTGAACTGGTTTGCAAAGGGCCCCACTATTGCTAAGACCGGCCCTGCCTAGTAAGATACATTGTGGCATCCTGTGGCATAACATATTGGATCGGGCTGTAAGCATGTCATCTGCTGTCATATTGGTGTCACACAGACTGCTAACGCAACACACCTAAAGCTGCCCTATCTTCAGAAATATCCTCCATCTTTGGGCTTACCCGAGTCTTGTAGAACCAAGGTCATAAATCGAACATACCCTTTTCCATACCCCCTCTACCTCCTCCCTTCCGACTGTCCTCCCCCTTCCCCCAACAACCCAGCTCCAATCTCCTCCCCACAGAATAGGTGTTTGGGGAGGTTTGAAATCCTCTGACAATACCTGCTGTGGAAAGTTCACCTTTGGGTGATATCAGACAATACTGACTCTTATTACCAATTACTCTCCCCCATGTTTAGAACTGCCTTTCATCTAATGAGCAACTTTTGTTGAACTAGCAGGAAATCCATGGAAATTCTGTTAAGTTGCATTCTTCAGTTCACCATTTTCTTACAAGCTGCCAGTGTTGCAGTGGTAATAGCTACCTTTCAGGAGCAGACTGGCAGGTCCTGTGTTCCATAAATCCAATCAACTAACAATTGGGTGAAACAGTTTTACTTCATACGGCTCTCTCATTTCATATTCTGTCTCATTATGGAATAAGTTCTGAAAATGGTACGCTGTTTTTTTATTCCTTTTTTTTCTCTCTCTGTGCTGTCAATGCTGCTATAGACTGGGCAGGTTTAATCCCACTGTAGTTAATAGGAGTGAATTGCCCACACAATTACATTCCATTTTCTAGTTACATCAAATCCTTCCGGGCACAGTGTGTTCTGTGGAGCCAGCGGTCCTCTCTTATTCTGGATTGCAGTAGTCTATATTTGGCTTTCTTTGAATCTCCGACTAGGCTGTTTAAAAGGGAAAGTGTTGTGATTAAACGACCAGACCACTGCAAACTGCAGTTTATTATGCTTTCCTGAGGTGTGAGGTCTCTCATCCTGTCACACACAAACACACACAGAACGTATCAAGCTGCAGAAAATGATGTCCACTAGGGAAGATGGGACGCAGTGTGGGTTTCCAAGTAATCTAAGTTGATGACTCGAGGGCTGGCAGTGACAGCAGAGCCTGCATTTAATTATCTCCGTATGAGAGGCACATTGCTCAGACTCTGCAGGTTTCCAAGCAATGACAAGATCCTAAGATTCACTCCGGCATTAGAGGCGTCGGGCCTTGTAAGCCTGTCCTTAGAGCACGATACATGTCAGTGCTGGAAAGTTGTCCTTGAAAGTCGCCAACCCTATCAAATTCCGAAAAGTCAAACTACAAAAAAAAAAAAAAAATCATACTGAGGCTTTGAAGAACAGGAGAATTAATAAGGAATGATCGACTATCATGGAACAAAAATTGTGTTGCTTGGGTAGCAATAAAGCGGTAAACTAATTTTCCTTTTCTGCTTTAATTGAAAACGGCTTTAATTATTTTCTGTAAGTGAATTTTCATTGAAAAGCGACCGCCAGAAAAATTACTGATGGCGTCTTCTGACAATTATTTTTACTGTCTGTCTTACAAGTTGCTGCAGTAAATGGAAGTGATAAAAATGTGATGCCAGAGCCCCTGCATACTGGATCTTCCCTGCTTCTCTCAGTGGTGTGGACTCCTAAAAGCCAAGGGTTAAGGTAGGCATTGCTAGTGAGGCCAATGTCAATTTCTCAGTCCCTTTCTGAAATTCCACCTGCTCAAGGTCAGGGGTATATGCATAAATGTCTACAGAATATTTTTAATTAAGTATTTATAAACTGCCTAGACCTAAGTGGTTTACAATTTCTAACAGGTACTGCCCCTGTCCCAAATGGGTTCAAAATCTAAGCACCATAGCTGCCGAGAGGGGGGACAGGGGGGACAAAATTCCCTGGGCCTCCAAGGGGGGCCCAGTGCTGCAGTCCCACCCGCCCTCCGTCGTCGACTGTCTGCCACTGGGCCGGGCCCCCTGCATTGAAATCACAGCTCCTCTCACTTCCGTGTGAAAGTGCTGCAGGCAGCAGGGCAGCAGATCGCCTCCCTTCGGGCTTCCTTCCCTCCCTGTGTCCCGCCCTCGTCTGTCATAACTTCCGTGAGAGCGGGACACAAGGAGGGAAGGAGAGCCGAAGGGAGGCAATCTGCTGCCATGCTGCCTGCAGAGTTTTCACATGGAGGTGAGAGGCGCTGTGATTTCAATGCAGGGGGCCCGACCTGGTGGCGGACGGAGGGGAGCAGGTGGAGGGGGGGAGCGGCGGCGGAGATCTCGGGGTGGTGGGGGCGGGGCCGCGGGGTGCGGCCTTGCCCCGGGCCCAGCCCAGTCTCTCGGCAGCCCTGCTAAGCACTATATTGTACCTGGGGCAATGAAGGGCTAAGTGACTTGTCCAGGTTCATGCGGAGCTGCAGAGGGAATTGAACCCGGTTCTCCAGGATCTCAACCCACTGCCAACCGTTAGGCAGCAGCAGGAATCAAACCCGGTTCCCCAGGTCCACAACCTGCTGCACCAACCATTCCGGATGTATAAGTACTAAATCACAGAAATAATTACAAAAACCATCTAGCTCTTAAAATCTGGAGGACAATGACCCTCATGGATTCCCCTCCCCCCAGGACTCATGGGCACAGAGAATAGGAGTAGGCTGTGGTGTGTATTCAGCGGGGATAAGAGTATAGGGCTAGATTCAATAAATGGTGTGAGGAATATGAAGGTGAGAGGGAGAATGAAGGCACAAGGAGGAATGAGGAGACTCGAGAGGAAGGGAGACTGGGTAGAGAAAGGAAGGAGTCTTTTCCCCTGGGTGATTGGAGAAAAGGAAAAGACTACAATTCCCAGCAGCCCCTGAGTAGGGCCCATGGTAGAAACAGGGACTTCAATCCCCAACAGCCCCCAGAGGAGGTCAGGAGAAGGGCAAGAGAAGGGAGTTGGAAAAACCTATCCCAGAGAGCCAGGATGAGGGAAGGAGTTCTGAACCTGCCCAATCAAGCAATTGGAGAACAGCTGAGCAATGGGTGTGGGGAGGAACCTATGGACTGGCAAGGGGAAGAAAAGGGGGAGGAACTAGGGCAAGAGGAGCCGAAGGAGATTGCTGCTCTGACTAAACTGAAAGGAAAGGAGGTGAAACAGCAGGGGGCTGTTTGGGAGGAGAGCCTAGTAAAGAAGGGAAAAGGTGGCTATCCCACGAGGGGAGCTGAGTGAACAGGTTTACCACGGAAGGGTCATGAAGGTGGTGGTCAGGGTATTATGCTGGTCTGGTTGGGGAGGGACCCTTGCCACTCTCCCTAGGTTGATTTCTTTTGAAAGGGAGAGAGGAGGAGTGATGGTTTTGGGCATAACTGCTATACATGAACTGCTCGGATTTTGAACCCTCTCTGAACTGCTGTGTTTGGGGAATTGTTTTGCATAACTGCTTACATGAACTGCTGGGGAGTTTGAACCCTTTTTTATGATCTACCGGGTTTGGAGAATTACTTGACATAACTGCTATACATGAACTGCTGGGAGTTTGAACCCTTCCTGACCTGCTGTGTTTGGGGAATTGTTTGGTCTAACTGCTGACATGAACTGCTGGGGAGGGTTTGAACCCTTTCTGGAGCTACCGTGTTTGGAGAATTACTTTGCATACCTGCTATACATGAACTGCTGGGAGTTTGAGCCCTTTTTGAGCTACTTTGTTTGAAGAATTGCTTTGCATAACTGCTTTATATGAACTGCTGAGATTTTGGAATCTTTTGGCTTTTTTTTTGTTTTATTTTGAATACTATGCTGTTGAACTGCTATGCTTCTTGAGAAATGCTGTGGTGGGAACTACCTTTGGAGGAGCAGTTGACACAAAGAAATTACAATAAAGTATAATGATCTGACCTTGTGGATTGCCATGTGCTCTTTAGCAGTGGATTACAGCACACAGCTCAGCTAAAGGGCCGAGGGACTCAAGAGTCTCCCGGTGCAGGAGACTTTTCCAAGAGTCTCCCGGTGGTGGAGACCTTACAATGGCACCCAAAGTTAGGCACCAGGATGATCCACGCTAAGGATCCAGTACAGAATACTAACTTAGTGCATATTTCCCCCTTAATTCTAGGCACCAATTAGGCATCTAACATTAGGCATTCAAATGGACGTTAGGCACCTAAATGGAGATAATTGGCAGTTAGGCACTTAACTGTACTGAAGCGCTATTCTATAAATTAGTGCCTAAGGGCCCTGTTTACTAAGCAGCACTAGAGGCGTGTTAGCATTTTTAGCACATGCTAACCATTAGTGTGTGCTGTGTAAACTCCGAGTTTGAGTTCCAGCCAAGATGATGCTGAGCCCACTCTGAGTTTCAGTTCCAGCCAAGATGATGCTGAGTCTACTCTGAGTTCCAGTTCCAGCCGAGATGCTGAATCCACTCTGGGTCCCAGTTCCGGTTCGGTTCCTGAGTCCAGTCCAAGTTCCAGTCCGAGTTCCAGTCTGAGTTCCAGTCCTGATTCCGGTTCCAGTTCCTGCCCAGTTGACCATGGTCATGTGTTGAAGCTCCTCCGTAGATTTTACCATTGTTATCCATGGAGACCTGAATTTCCTTTGGAGGCCTGGAGCTACCGTGGGGACACGGGAGCTTTGAGGGGGAGGTACTGTCATGTCTGTGGTCGTGACCCCTCTCAGACTTACCTTATTTCTGGGGGTCAGCTTCTGAGCTGGCTTCTGACTGTCCTTTCTGAGTTAGTTCTGTCTCTGTGTGCTGGCTGCTTCTAGCGTGGCTCTAATTACTCCACTATACTGCACCTGTGGGTGTTGCCTGAGTTAGCTCTGCCTCTGTCTCTGTCTGCTGGCTGCTTCCAGCATGGCTTTAATTACTCCACTATACTGCACCTGTGGGTGTTGAGCCTCTCTATGCTTCAGTATGCTTTCTGCCTGCTTCTTGGTTTGTGCTCCCCTTGCCCTCTGGTGACCAGAACCAGTGGCTTTCATAGACTGTCTTGCTGTCCCTACCCGTTCCAGGCTTCAGCCCAGTCCGGTCTGGATCTTCCAGGCTGCCAGACTTGTCTTTCTTGTTTGTGCCTGAACAGCACCCGTAGTTGCCTTGAGATTGCTGCAGCTGAGCCTAGAAACTTCTGTGTTTGCCTTTGCATCGCCTAAGGCCCTGGTTTGTTGGTGCTTGCTGCACTTCTGCCTAGACCAGTTTATAGTCTGTATTCTTGCCTGATTCTAGTTTAGTCTTTGTGTAGCTTCTTGTACTGTATTGCTTGTTTCCTAGTCTTGTTTCTTGTTTGTATGTCTTTGTCTAGTTCTAGGTTGTCTGTGTTTCTTGTTCAGTGGCTGCTTGGCAAATCAATCAGTTCTGTCTCTTATCTATCAGTGTTTTTCCCTGTTTCAGTGGCTGCTTGCAGCTTTCAGTTCTGTCTCTTGTCTACCAGTGTTTGTTCCCTGTTTCAGTGGCTGCTTGCAGCTTTCAGTTCTGTCCCTTGTCTGTCTGAGAGTCCTAGTCTAGTATTCTGCCTAGCCTCCCTGTGTGTATCCTGCTGGTATCCAGTTCCGGCCCTGTCCGGTAAGTCCTGCCAGCGACCTGCACTCAGGGGCTTGAGGAACAGTGGTCAAGTGCAGGTGAAGTCTAGCTGGCCCTGTCAGAGTTGTGCCTTATCCCTGTGTGGGGTGGTTTTGCCTGCCACTGCCGCTCCTCGGCAGTGGTCCAAGGGCTCACAACCCTAGTTCCTGCTTTTTGAAAACGTGACACATATATAAAATTTTCCCGTTAGTATGTTGACCCTGACATTTCATAGCTGACAACCTAACCATGTTTGACTGCATTGTTCTATTTTATTTTAATTCTGCAATAGCTGTGAATGATTAATAAGCCATGGCCGTTATCATTTATTGAAAATATTTGTTATTTTGCTTTACATGGAAGGGCAGAAAGTGGGATACAAGCAAATGTGAACAGAAAACTCAACTTTTAAATGAGAAAATACAGGGCATAATCAAACATAACTACATTATAAAAAGAACATCCTAAATCAACTTAATAAAATACTATCTATCTATCTATCTATCTATCTATCTATCTATCTATCTATCTATCTATCTATCTGCACTTGGCCCCTCGGCTGCATGGTAAGCTGTATTGTAGAAAAGCTTCAGCATCATATCTAAGTTATTTTAATGTTCTAATGTACGCTTATTAGGGGGCCCTTTTACTAAGTCGCGTAGGCGCCTACGCACGCCCAACACGTGCCAATTTGGAACTACTGCCCCGAGTGGCCCAGGTGGTAATTTCATTTTTTACACATGCCAGAAAATTTCCGGTCTGTGGCGCAAACCGGGCGGTAATCGGCATTGTACACGCACTGACGATTACTGCCCGGTTAACATGTCAGACCTTACTACTAAGTCAATGGGTGACAGTAAGGTCTCAGGCCCAAAATGGATGTGCGCCAATTTTCATTTCGCTGCACGTCCATTTTTGGCCAGGCCTTTTTTGAGGGTGTGCTGAAAAATGAACCTGCACGCGTCCAATACATGTGTCTACACCAACACAGGTCACTTTTCGTTGCACCTTAGTAAAAGGACCCCTAGGTGTTTCATTAGTATTATGCTGACATCGTATTATATCTCTGTTATTTGAATTTTAGTGCTGATAATGTATATATTTTTGATACTGTTTCAGGGTAGTCCTATTGTTAGGTGTTCATTTGCTGTTCTCAAGTTTACCTCTTTATTGTAGTTATGTTTATATTTGGTCATTTTACTATGCTGTTAACAAAATTGTAAGTTTTATATTAAACTGTACCTTTAAAAAATACTGTGGCTTCCATTTAAAAATATAATCTCACTGCTGCTTCTGAAAATGACTGAAAGAACGTTTATTAATATATAAAACACCCATCCAATAGTAGTCACAATAAATATAATGTATTAAATATTTTGATATTATGGTGCTTCCTCACAGGTGCTGTAGGATAACAGAACTCATGAGCACAATCAGAAATTCTTCTGAAAATGAAGGCTTTCAAGCTGCACTGTTTCATAGCTGACAACTATTAATTAACCAGTTCTGGACACTGTATTCACACAGTGAGGTGAAGTGGCAGGCCAAGAATCAGGGAGGCCAGAGTTCAAGTCCCAAAGATGATCCTTGTGACTCTGGACAAGTCATTCAGGGGCCCTTTACTAAAGTGTGATGAAATTGAGTTTAACACGTTTTAATGCGAGCATTTCCTGTGCTTAAGCCCAGATTTAATGTGCCACTAATTAAAAAAAAATATATTTGCAGGTTGTCTGCTAATGTTCTCATTAGCATGTAAGACCTGCAAAAAATTATATGGGAGCACTTACCCTCCTATTTAGGAGGTGCTAGGTGCCTCCACATTAACTCTTCATTATTCATAGACTAGTAAAAGAGGCCCGTTTCTGTGTGAAATTAAACGGGCGCTAGCAAGGGCTCCCTCCCCCCTCCCCCAACCTCCCCCTCACCCCCAACCACACCCTCACCCCCAACCCCATATCACCCTCCCCCAACCCCTGTCTTTGGAGTTCCACACCCCCGTTCGTCCGTTCCTCTCTGTCCGAGTTCGAGCCCCCTTCCCCTCGGAGTTCCATGTCCCCTACCTCCCTCCCTCCCTGTGCTCCACGTTCCAGGTGCTCCTCCCCTTTGAGTTTCAGGACCTCCCTCCCCTATGAGTTGCAGGACCCTCCTCCCCTTACAGTTGCAGGACCCCACCTCCCAATGGAGTTACAAGCCCCCACCTCCAGTTCGACTTCCAGGAGAGCCCTCCCCCCTCTCTCGTCCCAGAACCCCCCCTCTCTCGTCCCAGGACCCTCTTCCCCCCTCTCTCATCCCAGGACCTCTTTCCCCCCCCTCTGTCGTCCCAGGACCCCCTCTCTCATCCCATGCCCCCCGAGTTCCATGCACCCACTGTTGTCTGAGTTTCACCACCCAGCGCCTCCCTCCCTCTCTCTCTGTGGCCTCCGAGTGCAAGCAGGACGAGTGCTGCTGCCCCTGCCCTTCGTAAGTGCCGGCTGTTCTTTAAAACTTTTTACCTCATGCTCGGCCGGCAACAGTGAAGTCCAGCACGCATGGACGCCGCTTCAGGCTGCCTTCGCTTTCGCTTCTGTTTCAGCTGTGCCTCTGGTCCTGCCCTCATTTCCTGTTTGCGGAAGGGCGGGACCAGAGGCATAGCTGAAACAGAAGCGAGAGCGAAGGCAGTCTGAAGTGGCGTGCGTGCGTGCTGGACTTCACTGTTACCGGCAGAGCAGGAGGTAAAAGGTTTTAAAGAACAGCCGACACTTACGAAGGGCAGGGGCAGCCACACACGTCCTGCTTGCACTCGGAGGCCACAGAGAGACAGGGAGGAAGGCGCTGGACGGTGGTAATCGGAGGAGGGGGGCCTGGAACTCGGACGGGATTGGGGCCGTCGGACGGGAGTGGGCCCATGGAACTCGGACGGACGGAAGTAGAGGGAGGGAGGGAGGTAGGGGTCATGGAACTCGGGGGGGGGGGGGATTCTTTACTCACCTCCAGTGGCTGGTGCTGGGTTCCCTTCCCTCCCACTTCCCATTGGTCCGCCCTGTGACGTCATCCCCAGGGTGGACCAATGGGAACTGTGTTATGAACCCAGGCATTCAGACAGAGGTGCAAATTAGTATATAGGATAATGCAGGAACTTCCACTCTCTGCCCACAATGAGCCCCCTCCAAAAAATATATAAAAAAATATAAATACAAAATTAGGTAGTAAATGCAGCTTGCTGTAAACAGCTCGTGAAAAGGTGTGAGCTATATTCACTTAAGGGTCCTTTTACTAAGGTGAGCTGAAAATGGCCTTTAGTAGTGTAGACGCGTGTTTTGGGTGCGCAAAATCATTTTTCAACGCACCTCCAAAAAATGCCTTTTTAAAAAGTTTTGCCGAAAATGGACGTGTGGCAAAATGAAAACTGCCGCGTGTCCATTTTGGGTCTGAGACCTTACTGCCAGCCATTGACCTAGTGGTAAAGTCTCACGCGGTAACCAGGAGGTATGACCGAAGTGAGCCAAATGCCACTTGGCGCACGGCCAATATGCGCGTCCGAAAATGAAATTACCATGCGGTAGCCGGGCTGTAACTGCATTTTGGCACGCGTTGGCGCACGAAGATGCTTACGAAGCTTAGTGAAAGGGCCCCTTAATAATAAGACATAATTTTGTTTTTTTTTTGGGGGGGGGGGGGGACAGTTTTCGGACAGTTTCCATAGACCTTGTGCTTTTGACATTCCCTACAGGTACAGAGACTGGAGGATTTTCCACCTGCTTCTTCATCAAGCAAAAGTTTTCTTTGGTGAAAATCAAATCAGTGCCCAGTGTTTCCTTATTTGCTCTCTCTCTGCTCGAAATGTCTCCCTCAGTCTGCTTAAATGTATGTGTGCCGTGGGACCCCAAAGGACAATTCACTCAGATAAATGGCTTTAAAGACTGTCCTCACCCTTATTAGACAACCTTTACAGCACACACTTAGAAGCAGCAGGCAGATAGGGAGTACTGTGTTAATATCTCCTGCGACCTTCTGTGACCATAGAAGAGAAAAATGAGAGGCTTGACTGAGGAAGGATCTTTCCAAGTTTCAGGGCACTGTGGCTTCAACATTTAATTGCTATTCTTATTTCAATATTAGGAAGCTGCCTAGTTAATGTGCTGTGTAAAGGGAGGGTGATAACATTTGAAAACAGGAGAGAAATTGCCTGAATTCCTACTAAAAGACGAAACTTTTCATCCAATTAGTGAAACAGACAACTTTGACTGAAATATGTCTTGTGAAAAACATTCTGGCCTTTTAAAAAAAATTTCATTGCTTACAATAAGCAGGCAGAAAGCATCTGCCAGCAGTTTCTTTATACGGCACACAGACATGATCTAGTGGTGTGTTTCTGTAACAGTGTTATTAGAGTCTCTTGGTAACATACAATCCTTTAAACATTGTCTAATCAGGCTACCATTCGGTGTTCATGTTCAACATATTACTACTACTATTAAACATTTCTATAGCGCTACTAGACTTACGCAGCGCTGTACAAATTAATATGAAAAGACAGTCCCTGCTCAACAGAGCTTACAATCTAAATTGGACAGACGAACAGACAGCTAGGAGTGGGGAAATTGCAGTGGTAGGGGTGATAAGTGAGGGTGTTGAGTAAGAGAGTCATGGTTAGGAGTCGAAAGCAGTAGCAAAGAGGTGGGCTTTAAGCCTAGACTTGAAGACAGCCAGAGACTGAGCCTGACGTACTGGCTCAGGGAGTCTATTCCAGGCATAGGGAGCAGCGAGATAGAAGGAACGGAGCCGGGAGTTAGCAGTGGGGGAGAAGGGGGACGACAGGAGACATTTATCCAATGAATGGAGTTCACGGGGGGGGGGGGGGGGAGTGTAGGGAGAGATGAGAGTGGAAAGGTACTGAGGAGCTGCGGAGTGGATACACTTGTAAGTCAAAAGGAGACCTCTAGCTATCGGCCCATCTCCCTCCTCCCTTTCCTCTCCAAGGTACTTGAACGTGCTGTTCACCGCCGCTGCCTCGACTGCGTTTCATCTCGAGCTATTCTTGACCCGCTCCAATCTGGCTTTCGCTGTCTTCACTCGACTGAAACGGCACTTGCCAAAGTCTCCAATGACCTGTTACTGGCCAAATCTAAAGGTCTCTACTCTATTCTCATCCTCCTCGACCTATCTGCTGCTTTTGATACTGTTGATCACACCTTGTTCCTTGATACATTATCCTCTCATGGATTCCGGGGCCCTGTTCTTTCCTGGTTCTCTTCCTATCTCTCCCAACGTACTCTTAGCGTATACTCTGGTGGTTTCTCCTCCACATCTATCCCGCTAACAGTCGGTGTACCCCAAAGGATCTGTCCGAGGACCTCTCCTCTTCTCCATCTATACCTCTTCCCTTGGTGCTCTGATCTCATCCCATGGCTTTCAATACCACCTTTACGCTGATGATACCCAGATCTACCTCTCCGCACCGGATATCTCAGCTGAAATCCAGACCAAAGTATTGGCCTGCCTGTCTGATATCGCTGCCTGGATGTCTCGCCGCCACCTGAAACTAAACATGACCAAAACCGAGCTTCTCCTCTTTCCCCCTAAACCTGCCTCTCCTCTCCCCCCGTTCTCTATTTCGGTAGATAACACTCTCATCCTCCCTGTCCCATCTGCGCGCAACCTTGGAGTCATCTTTGACTCCGCTATCTCTTTCTCTGCTCATATTCAGCAGATTGCCAAAACCTGTTGCTTCTTTCTCTATAATATTAACAAAAGTCGCCCTTTCCTCTCCGAGGACGCTACCAAAACACTTACCCACACCTTTATCACCTCTCGCCTAGACTACTGCAATTTGCTTCTCGCTGGTCTCCCGCTCAGCCATCTATCTCCTCTTCAATCTGTCCAAAACTCTGCTGCGCGTCTTATATTCCACCAGAGTCGCTATACTCACGTTAGCCCTCTCCTCAAGTCACTTCACTGGCTCCCTATCCGCTTCCACATACGGTTCAAACTTCTCAACATATTACTGTAGCCTTGAACACATTAATTCACCTTTGGTCTCTAAAACCTTTTTGAAAACTATTTCTTTAAAATCCATTGTTTTTTTCCTTTTTTTTCCCATATATACATGCTTCCCACAGATCAGCCTATAATCCACAGACTTGGGGGAGGGAGAGGGCTGACAGATTATTAGAGAGGAAAGAGGAAGAAAATCATTTTAGTCTGCTATAATCCATGCGAGCAAAATAGCCAGGCTGCTGTAGAGATAGGATGAACAGTGGCAGTGGAGACAGTAGCTGCAAAGGACAGAAGCAGCAGCTGCTGTGGGGGTGGGGCTGGAAATGGCAGCAGAAACGTTCATGAGGGTGGGGCCAGAAGTGATGAAAGTGAGGGTTTGATGAGAAACCGCTGGGAAGGGTGGAAGTGGGAATGCTGGGACTAGCTTCAGCCTGCAGGGCCTGAGAACATCAATATTTGAGGAAAGGGAGATATACTAATAGTGGGGACCAGCTGGAGGGAGAGGGAGACTGGCTAGCTCATGTGGATTGGCTGGAGGGAGAAAAGATGACTGACTGACTCATGGGGATTGGCTGGAGGGAGAAAAGATGACTGACTGACTCATGGGGATTGGCTGGAGGGAGAGAAGGAGACTGATTGATTGATTGATTGATTGATGGGGATTGGATGGAGAAAGAAAATTAGACTGACCAACTCATGGGGATTGGTACCTGGCTCATGGGGGTTGGCTGGAGGGAGAGAGGGAAACTCATTGATTCATGGGATAGGCTGGGAGAGAGAGAGAGAGAGAGAGAGAGAGAGAGAGGGAGATATGGATGACTAGGGGGTCCATCAAGAATGGTGAGGATGAACTGGTGGTCCTGAAACATTTTTGGAGGTTAATAAACAATCAAGTCAGACAACCAACAAGGTTAGGAAACTGCCATAGATCACATTTCTCCTGCTGCCTGAAACCAGTAGCAGCACCTCCTGCTTGAAATGCATAATCTACCAGAAGGAAGCAGGACATAGGAGTGGTAATTAATGCATTTTCCCACCCCAATCTAAAGGGGCACCAGAGGAAAAAACACACAGGTATCAATATTCAGCAACACTTACCCAAGTAGGAACAGCTCTTACCCCCAATAAGTGCACTCCCCAGAGCCAGCCACTGATTTTCAGCAGTATTATCTGGATAATGCCGCTGCAAATCTTGATTGACTGTCCCGGCACTATTTGAATAGTTCCAGGGCAATTTAGGGTGGAGCTAGACGTTATCTGGGTACTGCTGATATTCAGCACTGGTAGGTACCAGGGTAAGTATCTGGAAAAGTTAGGAGAGCAAAATAGTTGAATATGGGCAGTTCATGGATAATATCCAGCAGCCATTTTATTCCTGGATATTCAGTGCTGGTAATTGGGTACAACCCAGCCTCGAATATCCGAGTATAAGTTTTAAATGCCATGGTTGGTGTTTTAAAGCAATGGCAACTGCAGAATTTAAATACTGGAGGGAGAGTTTAAAAGCCTAAGGGCGAAGGGAAGTTTGCGCCTACCTAAGGTTTCTCCATGGCTGTAAATTTTCAGGATAGGCTGATCCAGTCCTGGTTTTACTCTACTGATTGCAAGGATTTGAACTCTGAGAGGGAAATTTGTAGGTACTATTTTTGTGAATCAATGGGCTGTTATAAAATTAGTTCATGCCAAAAAGTACATGCGGTGCAAGCCAGTTCATACTACTATAGTAGGCATGTTCAGGGTTGAAGTCACAATTTATGCACATATAATACATGCCGCTATCAGCAGTGTAGAAAGGGCTGTGCAAGCAGCACGGCCACACAGAGCGCAAAACTTGCTCCCTTCTCTCATTGGTGGTGGTGAAGTGGGCAGGGCAGGGGAGGGGCACCAGTGGGCGAGTCACACAGGATGTAACTATAGCTTGGTGGATGTTTACACCTGCTTGTGTCTGTTCTTTCAATCATGGTGTGTTTTTTGCAGGATTTTTAAAACAATTTTATTAGGGGAGGGCAATTAACGCATTATTAACATTAACGCAGAAAATAACATTGGCCGGCATTTTTAGTGCTGCCTTGCTTTTCTCTTCCCCCCCCCCCCCCCCCACCCCACCCCACATTTACCTCATCTCAAGTCTTGGCAGCAGTACCAGCTCTGTCTCTGCATTTCAAGCCTCTTTGGGGCTCCAGTAGCATCTCTTGTTTCTTGCAGGCCTCAGGGGCTCCAATAGGACAAAGTTTGAGTGAGGTGATGTCACTGACTGAGGTTAGTCATATAGAGAGAGCAGCACATAGAGAGGAGGCAGCGTCAGCACTGGGGACTTGAGCTCATGGTCAGCAGTGTGGGAGAGGAGGATGCAGTGTTAGTGTTGGGGACTTGAGCGTATGGACAGCAGGAGGCAGCAGTGTTAGCAGCGGCAACACTGAATGAAGAGGCAGCAAGTTTGAGCTGAGCAGTGTGAACACCAGCACCAGAGGAGAGGAGGCAGTGAGGTCAGCATGTGGTCATAGCGCCGGAGGAGAGCAGGTCTTTGGAGGAAGCGTCAAGACACCATTTTAGTAGCCTGTTCATCCTTCCGAGGTAAGGCTATAATCAGTTTAAAAATCCATGTCCCAAATTATTATTGCGCTTAAGTTCACCTCCTTGTACTTTGCCTGCTTAGGTGGGATGGGGGGGGGAGGGGAGAGAGGACAGGAAGCAAAGCAAAAAGTCATCCTGGCAGCATGGGGAGGATGAAGCTGTGCTGGGAGGGAGAGACTGCTAGAGCTGTTTTGGGAGGGAGGGAGAAGAGTGCTGGAGCTTTGCATGGAAAGAGGGAGAGGAAAAGAGTGCTGAAGCTGAGCTGTGAGAGAGGGAGGGAGAGGACTGAGACTGTGATGGGAGGGAGGATGGGGGTTGGGGCTGTACTGGGAGAGAGCGAAGGAGAGGATTATGGCTGGAGCTGTGCTGGGAAGGGGGGGGGGGGGGGGGGGAGAGAAGTGCCAGGAGCTTCAGGGAAAGAAAGACTTTTTGGTTACAGTACTGCAGGTTTTCAGGATTTCCACAATGAATATGTATGAGATTGTTTTCCATACACTGCCTCCATTGTATGCAAATGTCTTTCATGCATATTCATTGTGGATAGCCTAAAAACCTGACTGGTAGGGGGTACTCCAGGACCGACTTGGGGAAACACTGCAGTACACTACTTATGCCTGAACTGTAACCAAAAAGTATTTCCTTGAAGATCCTGGCACTTTTCTACCCCCCCCCCCCCCCCCCCCCAAGCACAGCTACAACCATACCTTTCGCCCTCTATTTTCCTCCTTCTCTCTCAGTTCAACTCCAGTCCCCATCCTCCATCCCATCAAATATTAAACTTCCTAGACCAGAGGATCGTGATGTTGAGGATTATAAAGACGTGTCATATTTATTTTCACTTCAATTTTAGTATTACATTTTCTTGGAATTACACTTTATGGCCCAAAATGCATGCTGTTTTAATTGTGCAATTAATCATGCAATTAAAAGACTTAACTTCATGATTGGTCGCAATTACAATTTTTAATCTTTGCCCACCCCTTAATTTTATTGAGATGCTAATTAAATAAATTCTGAGCAACAGATAGCCATAATACCACTGAACATACAATTTGTATAATCAGCGGCGGTCCTACCATTAGGCCACCTGAGGTGGGGGCCTCAGGTGGCACTCTTCCAGGAGCGGCAAATCCCTCTACACCGGTCGCGGTCTGGCATCTCCCCCCTTTCTTCTTCAATCCACTTCCCTGAGCCTACCTTGGTTTATTAAAAGTCGGTGGTGGCAGCGATTCCCATTGGCTGCCCTGAAGCTGGCACCAGCCTCTTCTCTCTATTGAGGCCCGCCTCTGATATAACTTCCTGTTTCCTCAGAGGCAAGCTGCAGTAGAGAGGAGAGGCCAGTGCCAGTGGCTGGACAGCCTATAGAAATTGCTACAGCCACCAACTTTTAATAAACAAAGGTAGGCTTGGGAAGGGGGTTGAAGAAGGAAGGGGGAAGATGCTAGATCAAGGGGGGGGGGGGGGAAACGCCATCTCAGCCTTCGCCTCAGGCGGCATCTCAGCCCTCACCTCAGGTGGCAGATTGCCTTGGGCTGCCCCTGTGTATAATAGCACAGCATCCCTATAACCAGGGCCGTGCATAGGGTCTCTGGCGCCCCCTGCAGACTATCAGTTGGGGTGCGCACGTGCACGCGCGTGCCCCGATTCCCCGGTGCCTTAAATTTACCTCTCTCCGCCTCCGACATCTGCGCAGCGTCAGTGAAAGCGCTGCCGGTCTGACATCTCTCCACCAGCCTTACCTTCGCTCGTTCGTTCCCTCTGTGTCCCGCCTTCTTCTGACGTCATTTCCTTGAGGACGGGACACAGAGGGAACGAACGAGCGAAGGGAAGGCTGGTGGAGAGACGTCAGACAGGCAGCGCTTTCACTGACGCTGTGCAGACGTCGGAGGCGGAGCGAGGTAAATTTAAAGCGCCGGGGAATCGGGGATGGAGCGGAAGAGTAAGGTTTTTAAAAAAATAAATTCAACTACGGTGCGGCGCCCTTGAAGATAGGCGCCCCCCTACGGCGCTTACCGCGCTTACCGTGTTGGCACGGCCCTGCCTATAACAGCAAGCAGCTATTTCAGAAGGTGTGGGCCCTGTCCATTTGGTTACTGAAAAGCATGGAGTAGTAACTGATTATAATAAATCCAATGGTTCTTGATAGAGGAAGTCCCTTGCTGAGTCCTGCTTTCCAGAGAGCTTCGCTGTTGATTCTGCAGGAGTTTTTCAAGGATTTAAAAAAGACACTAATTTTTTAGGTCAGGTCCACTTTGTATCCAAAACAGCTGAAGGAGAGCCCCCAAATATATTCCCATGTGGGGTTGCAACACTGTAGAGCAGTGTGTGCCAATGACATCCATCCCCATCAACCCACCTTCAAACTTGGCATTGCCTTTGTCACTTGAAAAATGTCCTTCAACCATATGTTTCTTCCCCCATTCCCTTCCTCCTTTCTGTCATGAGCTTGGTTAGAAAGGCAGATAGTATCAGAAAAAAACCTACTCCAGAGGTCTTCAGGGGTCAACATTGGCCCCCAGGCCTTGCATTGGAGAACACAGCTTCATAAAATAAACCCCTCTAAGGAAAGCGAGATTGCAAGTCAATATATATAGGGTGTAAACCCAGATCTGCATCGGCCTACTGTTATGAGCATGTGGAGGTACCTGGCAACCCTACACATACCCAAATTGCTTAATTCTGTGGAAAAGACCTTATAACCTTTGGAGAGCAAACATACTATGTAAATACACTAAATGGTTTTAAATTTGCTCAATATATTTTGTAAATGGAAAATTAAAAAAACAAAAGCCTCGACCACCCAGAGGAAAGTCCTAAACTTTTTTTTAACAAACCTCTATAGGGTTTCTATCATCAGCTTTAGCTATCTATGCATTTTGTCTGCAGTGTATCTAATCAAAGGGGGGTGTTTCGAAGGCAGGATTAGGCATGCCTAACACTTGTTTTTTCAGCTGAGCTAAAGCTGATGATAGAAATCCTATAGAGGTTTGTTAAAAAGTCTAGGACTTTCCTCGGGGTGGTTGAGGCTTTTGTTTTTTAATTTTCAGAAATTGTCCTCCTTGACGTTCCATTTACTCAATGTATTGAGCAAATTTAAAACCATTTAGTGTATTATTTCTATGGAAGCCATTTTATAAGGAAGAACACAATTGTTCCCCTCTCCTAATTTTAGGCAGGATAACTCACAGGTGGTGTGTATGCTGCGAATCAATTGTTTTGCAAGAGGAAAGACAAAACAATAATTAAGTGCAGTTCCCATTGTAGAAACAGTGTTCCAACTGGCAAAATGAAAGATTATCTTTCCCCAAACAGTGCTCATTATTAGGAAATGATTTAGTGGCTACAAAAAAAAATGCATCTTTAATTGGCGACATCTGTAAGGGACTGGAGCAGTACAAACTGCTGAGGTCTTCAGATACAGCATCCTCCCCCTCCCCCACCCTGTTTTTTTTTTCTTTGTCTTGTCAGGTGGGTGTACAGATGCCAAGATGTTCTTTATCCTGGGCTCTGTTAGATTTATTTCTCTGCACGTGTCAAGAGGCTGGGTTTCTTTTTTCTGCTTACTGCCAGCATACAACCCTCAGTCATATAGCACTGCAACATTTAAACAGGATTTACCAGTTATACCCTATTCCCTGCTGGTTCTATAGTTTGGAAGGCTGTGCTAATTCCAGATGTGTACAAAATAAAAGAAATAAAAACTTACTGAAATAAATGCAGATGTTTATTTGGGAATTACTCCACAACGCCCATAGATTTGATACCCCCACCCCCGCTTCACTCTGAACACTCACTCCCAGTCTCTGCGCATATGTTTTTTTTTTTAATACCCCGCGCTTTCCCACTCATGGCAGGCTCAATGCGGCTTAGGTACTTATTTGTACCTGGGGCAATGGAGGGTTAAGTGACTTGCCCAGAGTCACAAGGAGCTGCCTGTGCCTGAAGTCGGAATCGAACTCAGTTCCTCAGGACCAGAGTCCACCACCCTAACCACTAGGCCACTCAAAATGTAAACTTTTACTAGTCTACAAAGGTCACTTACCCACTGCACCCTCCTATATCAATAGCCTCCTTATCTCGTACATCCCTTCTTGCGGCCTCTGCTCCCCTGGCTCTTCCTTCACCCTTAGCCCTACATTTATTCTTCTGTGAAACTGCCTTTAGATAGCTATGCTGCAAGGTCTGGAATTCTCTTTCTTTACATATCAAGATCCAACCATCCACCTCTGTTTTCAAGAAAGTCACCTCTTTACTGAGACATGTATATGAGGCTATTTTTCAAAGCACATAGACTTACAAAGTTACATAGGTTACTATCCAGCTTATTTTCGAAAGACAAAGATGCCCATATTTCGACCCATATCTCTCATGGGCGCCCAAATCAGTATAATTGAAAGCCAATTTTGGGCGCCTCCAACTGCAGTCTGTCTCAGGAACGAACAAAGTTGACGGGGGCGTGCCAGAGGCGTTGTGAAGGCTGGACTGGGGCGTGTTTATCAGCCGAGGAGAGATGGGCGCGCTCGGCCGATAATGGAAAAAAGAAGGGCGGCAGTAGCGAGAATTTGGGCCGCTTTTTTTGGACCCTTTTTTTCCATGAACAAGTCCCCAAAAAGTGCCCCAACTGCCCAGATGACCACCAGATGACCTCCCCTGACTCCCCCAGTGGTCACTAACCCCCTCCCACCAAAAAAAAAAGAACTTTCAAAACTTTTTTTTGCAGCCTGTATGCCAGCCTCAAATGTCATACCAAGCTCCATCACAGCAGTATGCAGGTCCCTGGAGCAGTTGTTAGTGGGTGCAGTGGACTTCAGGCAGGTGGACCCAGGCCCATCCCCCCCTACCTGTTACACTTGTGCTGGTAAATGGGCACCCTCCAAACCGCCCCCAAAACCCATTATACCCACATCTAGGTGCCCCCCTTCACCCATAAGTGCTATGGTAATGGTGTAGACTTATGGGCAGTGGGTTTTGGGGGGGATTTGGGGGGCTCAGCACCCAGGGTAAGGGAGCTATGGACTTGGGAGGTATTTAAATTTTTTAAAAACTTTTTACAAGTGCCCCCTAGGGTGCCCGGTTGGTGTCCTGGCATGTGAGGGGGACCAGTGCACTACGAATCCTGGCCCCTCCCATGACCAAATGCCTTGGAGTTGTTCGTTTTTGAGCTGGGCGCCTTCGGTTTCCATTATCGCTGAAAACCAATATCGCTCAGCTCAAATCCGCCCAAATCTGATGCATTTGCCCGGCTCCAACCGTATTATCGAAAGAAAAGATGGACGCCCATCTTTTTCGAAAATACGGTCTGTTCCGCCCCTTCACGGACCCGTCCTCGGAGATAGTCGCCCATGGAGATGGGCGTCCGCGTTCGATTATGCACCTCCATGGGGCTCATTTTCGAAAGAGAAAAATGTCTAAAAAGTGTCATAAAGCACCATTTGGATGGATTTCATCTCAATGCTCTTTTCAAAACCTGTTTTGCAGATGTCTATCTATGCATTTTGTCTGCAGTGCATCCAAATCATTATGGGGGTGTGTCAGAGGCATTTCAAAGGTGGGATGAGGGCATGCCTAACACTTGGACATTTTACAGCCATAATAGAACAAAACCAAAATATTAAGGGCAAACACTTCAATGTTTTGGTCTGAATTGAGCCTGCAAAAAGGTGGGAAATGTGGGATACAAATGCAACAAACAAAAAACAAATAAATAAGACACAAAAATGTGCCATAAAAGACCAGATGATCACTGGAGGGATTCATTGATGATCCCCCTTACTTCCCCAGTTGTCATTGACCCCCTCCCACCCAACAAAAATGTGAATAAAAATAGTACTCACCAGCCTCTATGACAGCCTCAGATGTTATACTCAGGCTCATTAGAGCAGCAATCCAGTGGCGTAGCCAGACCTGACATTTTGGGTGGGCCCAGAGCTAATATGGGTGGGCACTACATATGATTAGTTTTTCTTGGGATACTACAAAATAATTCCTTAGAATGCACTTGATGGTGGATTTCTAAGTAGTCTGCCCAACAGCTGCTCTGCATCAACATAAACCACATACAGGGCCGGTCTTAGGCCGAGGCGACCGAGGCGGCCGCATAGGGCCCCGCGCTTAAGGGGGCCCCGCGCGGCATGCCTCAGTCAGCCTCTTCCCAGGGCACCGACGTACGATAATTTTTCTTTTAAATTCACCCTCCGTCGCCGGAATCCAGCACAGCAGCGATCGTCAGTGAAAACGCTCCTCCCCTCCCGAGTCCCCCCGACGTCTGTAGCAGAACAGAAGCTCTTCCTGATTCGTTCATTCTCATTGTCCCGCCCACGGCGGGACAATGAGAATGAACGAATCAGGAAGAGCTTCTGTTCTGCTACAGACGTCAGGGAACTCGGGAGGGGAGGAGCGTTTTCACTGACGCTACTCCAGCGGCGATGGAGGGTAAATTTAAAAGAAAAGTTAACCTTCCTTGGTTGGGGGGGAGAAGAGGATGGCAGGAGAGGGCAGGGGGAATAGGAGGGTCGCTGGGCATGGTGGAAGGGGAGGGGGGGTTTCTGGACAGGATGGCAGGGGCAGGCAGGGAGGACAGGAGGGTTTCTGGACATAGGTGGATGGCAGGGGAGGGCAGAGGGGACAGGAGGGTCGCTGGACATGGGTGGATGGCAGGGAGGGGGGTTTCTGGACATGGGTGGATGGCAGGGGAGGGCAAAGGGGACGGGGGGGGTTTCTGCACATAGGTGGATGGCAGGAGAGGGCAGGGGGGACAGGAGGGTCGCTGGACATGGTGGCAGGGGAGGGGGGTTTCTGGACAGGATGGCAGTGAGGACAGGAGGGTTTCTGGACATAGGTGGATGGCAGGTGAGGGCAAAGGGGATGGGGGGGTTCTGCACATAGGTGGATGGCAGGGGGGACAGGAGGGTCGCTGGACATGGGTGGATGGCAGGGGAGGGGGGTTTCTGCACATAGGTGGATATCCGGCAGGGGAGGGCAGGGAGGACAGGAGGGTCGCTGGACATGGGTGGATGGCAGGTGAGGGCAGAGGGGACGGGGGGGGTGCTGGACATAGATGGATGACAGGGGGGACAGGAGGGTCGCTGGACATGGGTGGATGGAGGAGAGAGAAGAAATGCTGGACATGGATGGAGGCAAGGGAAGAGTGAGGAAGGAGATGAGGTGAGGGAAAAGGAAGAGAGGAGAAAAAGTGCACATGGATATAGAAAATAGGCAGAAGCTGGATCCACTGGACAGTCAAGTCTGCGGAGGTCCCAGCTTTTACTTACGGATGTAGGGCAAGAAATGAAGAAGAAAGGCGGAAAGTAAAGAAATAAATAGAAAGGAAGCCCTGGAAACGGAGTTAAGAGGACAGATAGCAGCAGAATCAGATACTGAGCCAGCATGATCAGAAAAACAAAGTCACCAGACAACAAAGGTAGAAAAAACTATTTTATTCAGGATTTATTAATTGGAATATGTCAGTTTTTGGAAATGTGCATCTGTGATATTTTTCATGTAAGTTTCAATTTTTGTAGTATTGCTGCATGCTGATTCTGACTTCTTGAGGTTACTTTCCAGTTCAGTATTTTGCCTTCATGTGTTTTTCAGATGTGATCAAGGAAGGTGCAGTATTCTACTAGCGTATAGTTTGCAGCCATTTTTGTTTTTTTTTTCACTAGGTTGTGCACTGGTGTTTTAGAGCCCGGTGTAATTAAAGTTGGCTTTCCATGCCACGCATAAGGTTGTAGCTCGTCTTGTCCTTGGAATTAGTGCTGTTTATGGTTTCATGATAGCATTTTGCTTATTATTTCAATCAGTTTTTTTGTACAAGTTTAGCGTCATTTGTCTTTATTTGAAATTTCATAATTAAAAAAATTTTCTAAAAATGGAATAATCTTATCAATGGGGTGGGGCTAGGGTGGGGGCGGAGCCAGGCTGGGGCGGGGCTATGGTGGGCGGGGCTAGGATGGGGCCCCACCAAATTGGTCTGCATAGGGCCCCGCACTTGCTAAGACCGGCCCTGACCACATAAATACTTAGGGCTAGGTTTACTAAACAGCGCTATAACCACGTTAGTGTTTTTAACGCACGTAAATGGTTTACACATGTTAAACGCTAATGCGCCCATTGAAATGTATGGGCGTGTTAGCGTTTAACGTGGCTTAAATTTACATGTGTGTTAAAAACGCTAATGCACCTTAGTAAACATACCCCTTAATGTGAAAAAAAAACATTATTTAAAAATTTAGTTACATTATGCCATATCAAACTGCCTACACTTTTTTTTTTTTACTTTACCTTAGGCACTGCAGAGACCATCCCCACCCAAAAACCCACCAAAATGAGAGAAAGGTATATTTTAATCATTAAATATACCTTTTTGCCCTAGGCAGTGAAGTGCTTAACCCACCCAGAAGCCCACCACCACCAGCCAGCATTTATGAGTACAATTACACATTTAAAAAAATATATGTATTTATTACCTGGCTCCTGTAGCAGTGTTGTGGGGCCGCGGGGGAAGTTCTACTGCTGCTGCTGTGATTGACTTGGGAACAGACACCCACTGAAAATCATAGACCCCACCACAAGCACAGGCTGGCAGGCACAGTGTGGACTAAGGCGCCGCGCCCGTGCCGCAACACATTCAGGCCGGCAGCCTTCCCATGTGGCACTGCATGCAGCGCCATCGTGCTGTGCGCCCTGCGGGCCTCCCAGGCCAGGGGGGAGCAGGCACTAGTACAGCAGCATGGCGCGTGCAACACCAGAGCGGCCGCTAGACTTTAGTGCGCTACGAGATTGAAGAGCGGTGCGGCTTGGGGATAGTGGTAATGCAGGCATGCAATGCTGGTTGAGGGATGAAGAGGGGAGGACCGTGACCATCTAGAATCCATTCCAGAACAAGTCTGAAGAGCTGCCGCCAGCCAGTGAGACTGCCGACGGCCAAAAAAAAGCAGGTAGGTGGTGGTTGAGCGGGCTGCCGCGGCTGAAAAAACTAAGGCTTTGGCAGCGGCTGCTGAACTGGTGTGTGCACGTTTTGGTGCTTAAAGCTAGGTGGGCTTGAGCCGAGATTGGGTGGGCCTGGGCCCACCCATAGTTACACCCCTGCAGCAATCAGGTCCCTGAAGTAGTATAGTGGTGGGTACAGTGCACTGCAGACAAGTGGACCCAGGCCCATACCTCCTCCTACCTGTTACATTTGTAATGGAAACTGTGAGCCCTTCAAATCTTACTAAAACCCCACTGTGCCCACATATAGGTGACCCTTCACCCATGAAAGCTATTGTTGTGGTAAGCAGTTGGGGGTAGTGGGTTTCGGTGGGTTTTGGATTGCTCATCAGACAAGATATGGGAGCAATGGTGAGATGTGTACCTGGGAGCATTTCTATGAAGTCGACAGCAATGCCTCCTAGGGTGCTCCATTGCTCTCCTGGGATGTCTAGGGCACCAGTATGCTAAAATTCCTGGCCCCTCCTACATCCAAATGACTTGATTTTGTGCATTTTTAACTTGTGCTTTTTTTTTTTTTTTTTTAGAAAATGGGCTAAAAAGATAAACACACAAAGCACAAAACCTTGTTTGAAATGGTATTTTTTAACCCCCCCCCCCCCCCCCTAACAAAAGATATGTTTTCTTTTTTACAAAAATGGGTATATTTCTTATTTGAATTTGGTTTGTTTAGCCCCTCCATGTAACTTTGCAAGTCTATGTGCTTTGAAAATAAGCACCTTAAACATCCTATGGACTGATACCCTTTGCTCTATATCACGCTATATAGCTGGCTATCTGCAAATATTCAGCACATTGCTGGCTAAGTTTGGCAGCCAAATTGGGCCACCAAAATAGCAGGTCTATTTTTGGTCAATTTCAACTTAACCGGCCAGTGTTGAATATTGACTTGGTCGGTTAAGTTGAAACCGGCCATAAATAAACCAGATATTCAATGCTGGTCACTGGAAACGGCCCAGCACTGAATGGGTCTGAATATTGGCCCCACGTCTATGGCTGGTGTAATTGCAGGCGCCTAGAATTAAGGCACTCTGATAAGACGTTACATAGCATTCTACAATGGCATCTAGAAGCCCAGGTGCCGATATAGAATATTCTGTCATCGAATGACATTGGGGTAAATGAAAATAGGCGCCCACTTTTAGAATTACCTCCTTTATGTCTAGTATGGGGCATTTGAGTGGTACCAACAAGAGGATTTGATATATGCTTAATTTTTATACATTTTCTAACCAGGAATGTCACATCAAATGCCTTGTTTTCAACTGAGCCCTAGAGGCATAGGGAAGGTAGCTTGTCCCAGGCTGTACCAATCAGTGGCATCAGAGAGTCTTCTTCTTCCTCCTTGACCCGGGGAACTCATGGAGTAGACATTCAGCCAGCAACAGTCAGCGTTTTGCTGAACATGGCCGGCTTTATTCCCAAATATTTATTGCCGGAACAAGGGGGCATACAATGAAGTTAAGAGGGAATAGGCTTAGGAGTAATCTAAGAAAGTATTATTTCACAGAAAGGGTGGAGGAAGCATGGATTGGCCTCCTGGTGGAGGTTATGGAGTCGAGGGCTGTGTCAGAATTTAAGAAGGCATGGGATAAGCATGTGGGATAGCTTAGAAAAGGAAGAGTTAGGGGTTACAGAGAATGGGCAGACTGGATGGGCCATTTGGTCTTTATCTGCCATCATGTTTCTATGTCCAGGCACCAGCACTGAATATCTGGGCATACGGGAGCAGATAGAACATAGCTAGTTAAATGTGATATTCAGCACTTAACCGGCCACAATGAACTGCATTAAGATAAGACTGTGTTGTATGTGGTTATCTTGGCCGGTTAAAGGGTGGAATATCACAAAGTGCCGACTCTGCCCCCGTAACCTCCACTAAGTATCCAGTTTCAGCTTGGGCACTAACTGGACATTTTTAGCTTGGGCACTGTCCAGTTAAGCGCTTCTGAATATGTCCAGTTAGCCTTGGACAGGCAATTTAAATGGCCATTAAATTGCTTTAAATATCAATCCTCATAGTGTCTCACAATCTCCTGTACAGTGTACCGCTTCTTACTCACATGTTGGTCCAATCCAAGGCACCACAGCCTTTTAGAGGGTTTTGCTTCTCTACAGTAGAACCTCAAAAGGTAATACCAAATAATACCTCTATAAATTACTTTCAGCTTTGAGGGAAGCATGCACTACGGCTTCCTGGCCTATGAAAGGCTCCTTGCTGCTATTCTAGCAACAGTAGGAAGAGTCAGATCATTGTGTATTAGAACAGCCCCACAGAAGAGTCCATCTACAAATAACCTTTTAGTTGACAGTGCAGAGAGAAGGACAAAGTAAAAGGCAGCAGGGCGTTCTTACAAAACCCATGTTCCATCACAGCAGAAATGGAATGAAACATTTATTGATTGAAGGTAGATTCCGTAGCAGGAAGCAGCGATTCCTCCCCGCCTCCCCTTTTTGCTCAATAGAGATTGTTTATGCTTCCTTTCTAGTTATATCCTTGGGGACTAGAGAGGTGGTGTGGCCTTTTGATGCTAACCACACCCCAGCTGAAAATAAAATGAGGTTAAATCATGTCTTTTGCTGGTTGCGGCATCAGTGCAGTGCCCCAGGTCTGATCAGCGCTAATGCAGCGTTATGTTTAGTGAGCCTAATATGTGTGCACATTAGCATTTGGAAGACGTGCACATTGAGCAAACACCAAATGATGACTTCTCCTGCTGGGTATATTTCATTTACATCCACACTATTTCCCTTCTAATAACCTATCCTTTAATAGAAACTGCTTCTGCAGTGACTTCATACCCACTAGCGATGTGCTGTCATTTTACAACGATAGAGAAATAATGACATTTGCCGCTTCAGCTTGTGTCATTTCCCATCCGAAATAACACAAAATACAGCTAATGTCATTTTCTTTTGTTGTTTTTTTTAGCATGCAACAAATTGTTTATTACCTACATTAATTTAGTGTGCACGGAAACCATTTGGAGATAATATGATACAGCATTTCGATGTGACAACAAGTTTTACACTTGAAAAGTTGAATTTATAAAATCACACATGGAGGCATGCGAAAAAGACAGGTGCACTGCAAAATAGTGCCTACTTTTAACACGATCTGCCCATAGGGGCTGGGAATATAGTCTGAGTGGAGCTGAGGTGGTTGTGATGTGTGTATTTCAGGGGTGGACTGACCATTTGGGCATCCGGACATTGCCTGAGGGCCCAGAGACTTTAAGAGGGCCAGAGACTCTGCACAGTTGCCTATCGCTGCCACACACTACAGCCTCCCGATCCTCAGTGGGCCCTCTTTAGTCCTACCTTGAAGGGTCCTGGTAGTCTAGTGGCCTCTGCTGCTATTCTGCTCGGTATTGCCGTGTTTTAAAAATGGCTGCCGAGACTGTCAAGACCAGTAAAACTACAGTGGAAAGTCTCGGCACCCATTTTGAAAACATGGTGACACCAAGCAGAATAGCGACAGAGGGCAGCCAAAAGTGGGGTTCTTTCCTGCCCCCAAAGAAACCATTAGACCACCAGGGCCCATCAAGATAGGACCGGGGAGGGCCCACTGAGACTTGGGGGACTGTGGTGTGTGGGAGGAGGGCAGTAGCTGTGGTGGTATGGGGGCTGTAGTGTATGGGATAGGGGCAGTGGGTGGGGGCAATGGGTAGTGGGCAGTAGTCAGGGAGGGGCCCAATCATTCTACTGCCCAGATCACTGTCAGTACATCCTGGTTTATGTATTTTATAAAATATACATGTACAGGTATTGACAGGGCTGTGGAATCACAGTCATGGAGTTGGAAACAATTTTGGGTGCAGCTGGCATTGGAGTTGAAGTTGGTAAAAATGTACCGACTGACTCCAGCTTCAACATAAAAAATTACATTATAATATATGGTAAATTATTATTTTATACTTAGAAAATCTATCTATCTATCAATCTATCTATCTATCTATCTATAGATAGATAGATATACATATATTTTTGTCCTGGATCTGGCAAATCTAAGTTATATAAGTTATATTTACCTGTACTTTAGATCCAGTACAAAAAATTTAAAACCTAATATAAGTAGGATGGGTGCCACCCCAGAGGTTTCCAAGGGGCCGCTATTGGCCCCTGGGCCTTGCGTTGAAGAACACCGTTTCATAAAACACCCCCTCTCTAAGAAAGTGAGATTGCAAGTCAATGTATATAGGGTGTAAACCCAGATCTGCAGTGAACCAGACCCAGCCCAGTGACAGTTGCAGCAGGTGATGAGCAACGGAGCAGCAGGAGGACTCCCGATGACCTACTCTCCCAAGTCCTGCTGAGTCCCGGTTGGAGTTCAACTCAATGACGACCTCCTCTCTTGGTGCTTGACTGAGGCTGCAGTGCATGAGGAGGATCTTTGCTGCACAAACTGACTCAGCCACACACATGTGCCAGTAGATCAGGTGACTGTGACCTGTACTGGCACATATGTGTGTCTGCGACTGCACATTGCTTTGCCAGAAACCTGAAGAGCAACAACAATTAAGAACCCCCCCCCCCCCCCACACACACACACACACACCCCGGATGCCCAACAATGCCCTCGAAAGGAGGACATAGCCGGAGAATCCCAGTCATATGGTAACCCTACCCAAGCACAGGAACCAGGAAACAAACAGGAAGAGAAAAGGCTCCAATCAGACTATGTTCAGCTGATATCAGAAGTCAAGAGCAGCAAGGACACCCTCTCTCCTGATCAACAAAGGAATCACCCAGGAGAGCAGAATCGGTAGCCACAGATTAAAGAGCTCCAAGGCAGAAAGGAGGGAAGAGCAGGGTAGCATGAGAGATGAGCCCCTCCCCCCCCCCCCCCCCCCCAAGGCAAAAAACCAATGTGGAGCCAGAGAACAAGTTAGTGAACAGGGAGAGAATGCACATGCGCAAATCAGAAAAAGAGTGTTTCCTCTTTCCGAAACAGTTCACCCTCTTTCTACATAGTGCTCACAAAGGTCCTTTTACAAAGGCATGCTAAAGTTTTTAGCATGTGCTAATGATTGGGGCATGCTAAACACTAGAGATGCCCATAGGAATATATGGGTGTCTCTAGCGTTCATCGTGTGCTTATTTTTAGTGTGTGCTAAAAATGCTAGCACGCCTTTGTAAAAGGACCCCACAATTTCCAAAGAGTGCAAACAATTATCGGAATCTGATAACATAACAAATATGATATTTACAACCTGACACCATAATTTCCTATTTATTTATTTAAGAAAATTTATACCCCACTTTTTCCCACATGAAGCAGACTCAAAGTGGCTTACAATGCACAGATAAATCAATTACAATTACATTAGATAGGGGAGAAAGAACAGGGTAAAAAGGAAAAGGGAAAGGGAAGAGAGACTAAGATGGACGGTGGAAATCCAGGTGGACCAAGATGGATGATGAAAATCCAGATGGACCAGAGTGGCTCGAACAGCTCCCGGCAAGGCGATCCACAATTGGGAACTGTAGCAATACCCAGTTAGCGCAGACGAAGCGCTGAAGAAACAGCAGCAGCATGGGGCCAGGAGAGTGGCAGCGGTCACCAGAGGCAGACGACAGCAGCTATGATTTATGCATCAAGAAGAGTCAACAGTGATTTAAGTACCTTTATCGTCATTATCATTATAGTTCACAAGAGATTGATTCTATAAACTGTGAAATGGCTTGACTTTTGGTGGATTAGGTTGTTAAGCATTTCCAGTTCTAACATTGAGCTAAACCAGTTTGCACTAACAATTTTTGTTTCTTTTTTATATTTCTTTAATAGAGCAACTTATTGTTTAACACCTTTTTGGAATATTGCACTAGTATATTGTCTTCAGTTTTTTATAATTTGACAAAATAAATAAAGCAAAAATTCCTATAAATTAAATGGAAAAATGAAATTTTTCTGGCTACCCATCCCTAGTAGACACAAAACTTTCTAGAAGTGCCCAGATCTCTGCCTCCTCTCAGCCACCATCTGCTCATATCGCTGTGTAAGACAAAGGGTATTCCACCATATGTTTATGTCTAACTTACCTATAGTCCTTCCAGTTAATTAGTATTAGCTTCAGGCTGAAAACAATGATAACATCTAACAACTTGCTGTTCTCTTTAGAAAAATCAGACTGTAAACGTACAGATTTATTATTCATGATAGTCTCTCCACCACAGCATGGTACTGTGCCTTTGTGCCCTGCCCCGTGGATGGGTTGGTGCCCAGTGATCCTGGCCTGGAACTCCTGATGGAAGGGGAGCCTAGGCAACCAGCCCTGCCTGCTCAGGCATGTAAGTTACAATATGCTCGTATATGAAGAAGGGTATGCATTCAGCTCTATTTTACAAAGGGAAGAAATATGGACAATGGCAAAAAACAGATCAGGATCAAGGCTGCAGTGGGATTTGATGGCAACTCCAGCAGTTGGGAAGTAGGACCAGTGCCGGGCAGACTTCTATGGTCTGTGCCCCAAAATTGACAGGGAGAGATAGAGATTAAGGGACTCATTTTCAAACAAAAAACATAAAAAAAAAATCATGTTGGTAGATGGAAAATTTCTCTCAAAAATATCCAAGTTGCGATTTTCAACACTCCGATTTTAGATGTTTTTCTCAACAGTTTGTCCAAATTTTTTTTTTGGGGGGGGTGGTGTTGTGGGCGTGTTTTGGGCAGGACATGGGCAGCATCAAAAGATAGACATTTTCTGCAATAACAAAACAAAAAGCATCTAGGGCCATTTTTGGCTAGATCTGTTTCAATCATGAAAAGTGACCAAAGGTGCCCTGAATGACTACTGGAGGGATTAAAGCATAATCCTCTTACTCCCCCAGTGGTCACAGACCCTCTCCCAACCCCTAAGATTAAGATGTGACAGTGACAATACATACCAGGATCTATGACAGATTCAGATATAATGGTTATTCGTGTTGGAGCAGCAGGCAGGTCCCAAGAGTACCCTAGTGGTCAGTGTAGTGGACTGTAGAGAAGGGAAACCAGGCCCATATCCCACGCTAACTGGTACACTTATGATGGAATGTGTGAGCCCTCAAAAAAACCCACAATACCTACTGTACCTACATATAGGTGCCACATGCAAGCTTGAGAGCTATTGTAGTGATGTACAGTGAGGTGCAGTAGGTTTTTCTCTGTTCCTGGAAGGCTCACCATACAAGGGGGTTATGGTGAGATGTGGACCTGCAACCTTTTATGTGAGTAGCCTGGCTGTGGTGGCATTGGCAAAGGGAGCACATGATATGTCTATTGTCCTAGAGACTTCACTTAGTCTGAACCAGAGAGTATCTCCCCCACAGCCACAGGCATACAGGTCCTCACTATTGATAACCTCTGGTCAGTTTGAAAAGTAAGGGAGCTTTGAGTGCTGGTTTGCCAGGAAATGAAGCGATGATCCAAGAGGTCATGACTTTGGTTGGCATCTGTGGCAGGGTGGAGTTGGAGCTCCTTTGATAGATCTAGATCTAGGTCTAGTTTGGGCCTTTAGTGTGTAAACTCCTGAAGTTGTCTCCTCTATCAAGCTTTCTACTGATTCATCCATCTGTTACAAATCTGGAAGTGGTCTGGATAGGCCATTATTGAACTTAGTATAATGTTATTACCTCACATCAAAGCTTTGTCAAAGATGATGAAGGTTTTGGAAGATATGTGTCCTAGCATTGTGCAGGGACAGTTCACGTTAAGGCTTAAATTGCAAATAATGGGGACCTAAGATGGCGCCGCTCTGCTAGGACACTCTGAACCTCTCTCTGAAGATGCCGAAGCATAGGGGGAGAATAGCGGGCAGAGCTTCCCCTGCAACCTCCTTTACCTGGTCCAATTGACCAATTTCTGAGGCCACGAGCAGCTGTACTGGAATGCGGAACGCTACCGGTTAGGAATGTCGGCGAAAGGGAGATTTTGGCTTCCTCCGGTCTAGAAACAATGTTGAGCCCCGCAGCGCGAACTCCGCCTCCCCAACCCCTCTGTGCAAGTTCCTTCCTCTCTGACCCGACAGGGTCCCCCTTGGAAGTAGGTACGGACCCAGGAGAACGCCAGGGAGAAGCGACGAATCTATCTGAGGAGGGAATGGAGGGCAATTTGCCCATGGAGCCGGCGGGGAATGAAGGGAGAGAAACTGAGAGCCAAAGTGAGGTTCGTGAGCAGCTTCCAGTAAGGTTTGAATTGCCTAAAGAGTTAGCGGTAAAACCAAAAGAAGTGACTCTAGATGTTTTGTGGGACTTAATGTCTAACCTGGGACAGCTTTTCCTTAAACAAGTTAACGAGGTTTTACCAAAAGTAAAGCACATTGAAACTGAATTACAAAAAAAGGAAGAAGAGACTAATGCTTTGAATGAAAAAGTAGAAAAAATTGATCAAAGGATTGTGAAACTGGAAACAGTACAAACTACGATGTTAAAAGATTTGACAAATATTAGGCAAAAAATGGAAACATTTGATAATTTTACTAAAAATCATAACCTGAGATTTGTCAACTTTCCAGATTACCAAATGTTCTTCCTTTGGATATGTTGAAGCGTTATTTTTCTGAAGTTTTGAATATTATGGAAAAGGACTTTCCACCCTTTTCACAAGTATACTATGTCCCGGGGAAGAATTTGAATCAAGAAATTGAACAACCGATTGACGTCTCTCTTTTGCTTGAGACCTCTGACTCTGATTTGGCGATGGCCTCTACTTTGGTGGCGACTGTCGCCTTAATGCCCGATAAGAATTGGATTTTCCATCTTTTCTTTCGAAATAAAGAGAAACCCTTTTTGGGTTTTAGAATAATGTTATTTCCTGATGTCTCTAAGGAGACAAGACGACGGAGGAAACAATTTTTGCTCACTAAGCCGGAGGTATTGCACTTGGGGGTACCTTCTTTTTAAGGTACCACTGCAAGTGCATAATAAGGCTTGGGGGTAAAAAATATATGTTTACTGAATCTGTTCATGTTTCAACACTGATAGCCTCAGTTAAAATTGAGAAGCAGTAGAAGAAGATGATGTACAACTTTCTAGCAGAGTATAATTGTTGTTTAAATTAATTCCTATGTTATATTTCTCCCTTAGATTATTTAATCTTGGATCTCCGTTTATGGACTTGAGAGTCATTAGATTTAGAAAAGTGAAGTATTCACATTTTCTTTTCCTTTTTGTTTTTTCTTTCCCTTTTATTTACTGGTGTAAAACTTTTACTATTGACTCTATCCTACTCAAGAAGTTTTCTTGTAACATATTGTTAAATGAATAAATAATAAATTAAAAAAAAATTGCAAATAATGAAGAGTCATTATGTTCAGTTATGGACCTACAAGAAACATTGGTTGAAGATGTTTCTGCACTATGATATAGGGTTGAAGTTTGGAGAATACTGTGAGAAGTTCTAATCTTTATTTACTTTAATTTCTCTTGGTTACCTAAAATTTTGATGAAAGAAATGTTTAAGAAATATTTATTGGACATGTTGAATGTCACACAAGCCAATCTTCCAACTATTGTGTGTGCATATTATATGCCTTTAAAGAAACCTGGTTTACAAAACAAGAAAATAGAGCTTTGGATGTAGAAACAGATAATTTTTTGAACTTACCCTGCATAATGCTTTTCTTTGAGCCAGGGATTACCTAAGACTCCATTTTCCAAATTGTAGAAATGTCTACAAATCAGTTGTTTCAGCAGACTTCACTTATCAGGATGCTATCAGGCTCATTTTCAAAAGACATGGACGTCCAAAAAGTGACATAAATCGGCACTTGGACATCCTTCTCACAGAGACATCCAAATCGGTATAATCGAAATCCAATTTTGGACGTCTTTATCAGAAGTTCGTCATAAGGACAGCCAAATCTCAAGGGGGTGTATCGGAGGCATGTTTGAGGCGGGACTTGATCGTTTCTAACACTTGGACGTCTTTGAGCCATAATGGAAAAAAGCAAAGACGTCAGTAACTAAAACATTTTTACCAGGACCTATTTTTATTACGAATAAGGCACAAAAAGGTACCCGAAATCAACAGATGACCACTGGAGGGAATCGGAGATGACCTCTCGTTACTCCCCCAGTGGTCACTAACCCCCTCCCACCCTAAAAAAACATTATTAAAAATATTACTTGCCAGCCTCTATGCCAGCCTCAGATGTCATACTTAGGTTCATGACAACGTATGCAGGTCCCCGGAGTAGTTTAGTAGTAGGTGCAGTGCACTTCAGACAGGTGGACCCAGGCCCATACCTCCCCTACCTGTTACATTTGTAGATGAAACAGCAAGCCCTCCAAAACCCACCAGAACCCCTCTGTACCCATGTATAGGTGCCCCCCTTCACCCGTAAGGGCTATAGTAGTGGTGTACAGTTGGGGGTAGTGGGTTTTGGGGGGCTCAACACACAAGGTAAGGGAGCTATGTATGTGGGAGCATTTTATGAAGTCCACTGCAGCATGGGAGCCAACTTTTCAAAATTATTGGGGGTGCTAAGCCCAATGGAAATGACCCCTCCCTGGACACATACAAGGAATTTTCTCAATATTGGGGGTGCTCAAGCACCCACAGCACCCACAGAGTCGGCTCCAATGCACTGCAGTGCCCCTTAGGGTGCCCGATTGCTGTCCTGGTATGTCAGGGGGATCAGTGTACTACAAATGCTGGCTCCTCCCATGTCTAAATGATTTGACTTTGGACTTTTTAGACATGGGCATCGTTGCATTCAAAAATCACCGAAAATCAAAGACGTCCAAATCCAAGGACGTCCATGGTGTTTCCGAAAAGAAAGACGGACATCCATCTTTTTTTGAAAATGGCCTTTTCCCCGCCTCTGAATTCGGATGTTTTACAAAGACGTCCAAATTCCAACTTAGATGTTTCTTTCGAAAATGCCCCTCCACATGTTAGAACTCTCTCCCGAAATCTACTAGACATCAACATAATTACACACATAATTACATCAACATAATTAAGATGTTAAAAAACTTTTCTTTTCATAGTTTCTTATCAATGGTTTATGAAATCCAGAATTAATTAACTTGCATGTTATCTTGTATATCACTTATGAATTATGTCCTTATTTATCCGAATAGTGCATGCTGTATCTTCTCTTATTTTCTGTACTTCAGATATTGACTGTTTCGTAAGATAATTGTTGTACACTTATTGTTGCCTACTTATTCTCAATTGTTAGCCACATTGAACTTGAGTATAACTTGGGATAATGTGGGGTATGAATGTCTTCAATAAATAAATAAATAAATAAATAAATAAATAAATAAGTGGAGTTTAGGATGTTATTAGAGACCTTGGACTTTGAGCAATGTTATCCTGCAATATTAATGATGGCTTTTATATTGAGTTCCAGTAGGGAATGGCTATTCAAATTGGGGGTCTTTTACTAAACCTTAGCTCAAGTTATCTGCAGCAGGGCCCATTTTATTCCTATAGGCCCTGTTACAGATAACTCGAGCTAAGCTTTAGTAAAAAAAAAAAAAAAAAAGACCCCCCCCCCCCCATTGTTTGATAAAATCATGATAAGTATCTTTTGAATCTCAAGATCCGTATGTGTCCGGATGTGTCAAGAAAGACTCAGAGAAAGCAGAAGCAGTTTCTGTTAATGTGTCTGGGTGTTCTACAGTTGGGAGAAGCATTTTTTCTTAAAAATTCATGGCAAATATATTATCCTGAAATCTGTGAAGTATATCTTTTTTGAACCTGTGCACTTCACTGCCTTTTTGGCAGCGAGAGGTATGATAGATCCTTGTTCATTGATAATTATTAGACAGCTTTCTGATTTTGTGGCTCCATCATTGATGCATATTGTAGATGAGTCTTTGAATTCTAGAATGTTTCCTGATATGTTAAAGGTAGCTACGGTGAAACCATTATTAAAGACTAGTACTGCAGACCCTACACAGTTTAGCAATTATAGGCCAATTTTAGTGTTACCTATGGAAAGTGATTCAAAAAGTAGTTTTACAGCAACTTGAGGAATCTAGATGATGCACAGGGAATTAATAAGTTTCAGTATGGATTTAGAAAAGCCCATAGTGAAGAAGCATTACTGGTTTCAACTGTTGATGAGATTCGGAGAGGAATTGATGATAAAAGAAACTATTGTCTTGTTTCATTATATCGTCTGCATTTGACACTTCACATCACAGTGCTTTTGGCGAAATTATCCCAGCTCGGTGTACAAGGTGTATATGCCTGGTTCGAGTCGTATTTGAATAATAGAGTAATGCAGGTGAGGGTTGGGGATCAAATATCATTGCGATATCTAGTATTAATAGGATACCTCTGCCTTGTCGACATTGCTGTTTATTTTATATATGTTATCATCAGTGTATATTTCCTAGTAAAAAAGGTGCCGGTACTCAAATGCTAGGCCACTCTTCAGGGGTGGGGTAATCACTGAGGGACCCATCCCACAATAGCCAAGCCCCCTGCAACCGGTCACAGAATGTATAACAAGGCAGAATTGGTGTGTAGAGCCTCAGCTCTTTCATTAAAACTTGGGGTCCATGGGTCAATTTTAGCAGACAACGGAAAAGGTGCTGGTACTCAGTTCCCCCAAGTACCCCCTCAAAAAAAGCCCTGGTTATCATTGGAAGACCTCATTGAAGCGATGCAAGTAAGTGAATATATGCAGAGGACGTACAATCTTTCTTTTCTATAATATCTGGAGAAGATGTGTCTGTGAATGTGAAAAGTTATGGATGAAGTGGAGTGTTGGATGAGAATAAATAAGCTATTACTGAATTTGATGAAGGCAGAGAGTGGTGTTTGGGAATAAAATATGTGCTTTACCAGATGTGAATTGTTTGTTAAATGATATACATGTGCCTGTAAAACAGCAAAAGAAAAAGCTGGGTGTCGATTTAGATCCCCATTTATTTTTCAGGGAACAAGTGGGGCAGATTTTAGTCTTGTGTTTTTTATTTGCGCATGTTAGTGAAGTTGGAGCCAGTGCTGTGCGTTTATGATTTTCAGATCGTTGTCCAATGTTTTATATTAACAAGATTGGATTGTTGTAACGTATGGTAGTAAGGAATGGCTAAATCAAGAATTAGAGAGCTTCAGGTGATTCGGAATGCAGCAGTTCAGTTGACTGTTGGGGAGCAGATATGCACATGTGACATCAATGTTGAAACAGCTACATCGGTTAACAGTACAGTATCAAATTCAGTATAAGATCTTAATATTGATTTACCAAAGTTTACATTATCCAATGCCATGGTATTAAGAAACAAGTGGCACAACTGTATGTCATCACAAAGTTTACAGTCTGCAACTGACATACGTGTGTTCATGCCTGATATAAACAAGGTACATTATGTGGAGACACCTGTATCTGCATTTTCCATAGCAGGTTCATTATTATGGAATAAGTTCGCAGGGCATGTCCATCAACCATTTAAAAAAGTGTTGACATATTTTTGCAGGCTTTTTGAATGAGTAGTCTCAGGTGATTTTCCAGTAGGCTTTCTTTGTTAGTCTTTATTTCTTTTGTGAGTTTTGTTTTTAATTTATGAATGTTTTAATTGTCAGCCATGTAGTTCTTAGGTGGAGTATAAGTTTTAATAAAGAAATAAATGGGGGAGGGGCCACAACTGCCTGAGACTTCAAATTCATAGGAATGCTCTCATTAAAAGGTATAAGTTCCACAGAGGAAGAAGCTTATCTGAATTTGCACTTTCCTTTTCCTTAATTTATTCCCACTTGACCTTGGATCCAAGTAACTTGTGTACTTTCGCCATTAGGTTGATTCTCATTTCTCTTTATTTGTTTTTCTCACTATTTTATCATATCTAAATGGCATTTCTGTACAAGTTTATTGCTTATCTATAATTTGAAATCTTTCATAAATAAAATTTTAAATTTAAAAAAAGTAAGATGAACAACTAAATTCTCTGGTAAGGTAGAACCAACTCTATCAAGCATTCAGTACCTGTAGAGAAGTGCCGCCTGTACCTCCAGCCCCTCCAGGAAGCCATGATGATGCACCAGTAAAGAGCAACTCACCAGCAAGTGTGCCTAGGCTGACTGGTGCTTCAATCTGAATTCTTATTAACACAGTGTCCTAGTGCCTAATAAATTGCTTTAGTCTTCCTACTACTACTACTACTTATGATTTCTATATTACTATTAGACACACGCAGCACTGCATATCAATGGCATAGTTATGGGGGGGGGGGAGGTCTTGGGGGCCACCTTAATAAACAGGGCTCTTAAACGACAACAGATGCCACTTTTAAAAACTAACATATTCCAGTCACTACATTACAATTTAACAAATAAAAATAAAACAAAAAATGGAAAATAAGGTGATACCTTTTTATTGGACTAATTCAATACATTTTTGACTAGCTTTCAGAGGCCAAACTACTTTCCTCAGGTTAGATTTTGGCCTCCAATAACTAGTCAAAAATGTATTGACTTAGTCCAGTAAAATGGTATCACCTTATTTTCTTTTGTCTTATTTAAATGCATTAACCTTTAAACTAGACTAACGACGCTACAATACTACTTTACTCTATATTAAAAATTCTTTGTTGTCTGTCCATTTAATTTTTCTATTTGTGTAGGTCCCAGTTCCAGTTACTGCTTTCTAGTCTTCTCTTAACTCTTTTTCCAGGATCTCCTGTTCATTTGTTCTTTTTCTCTCTCTCTCCTCCTGTCTTCTTCACTTCGAACAGTACATTTATCTCTGACACTGATATTTTACTTTCAGCTTTTTTTCTACTTTTCTACCACTGTCCATTCAGATTTCATTCATTCTTACTATCCAGTCTTCAATTTCCCTTTTTTCATTGCATTCACCTACAACTTTCCATATCTTTTTGTCACCCAGGCCCTCCCATTCCCCTTTTTATTCCTCAGTCTTTCATTTACTATTCCATGTCTCTCTCTGCTATCCAACATCTCCTGACCCCCCCTCCCCTCCACCCAAGAAAGCCAGACTATATAAGCAGGGCAATACTGGTAAGAGAGAAACAGAAATGTTTTTTTCTCCTGTACGCTGCAAAATACAAAACTAAAAATAAATAAATAAATAAATAAATGTACATTTCACAAAAGAGGCACATAATCTTTAAAAAATATTAAATAAAATATATATTTCTTTCTTTTCTACCTTTGTTGTCAGAGCACTTTTATTTATCTAATTGGGCTGGTCCCACTCTCTTCTACTTTCCATGTGTCAGCCTTCTAAATTCTTTTCCAGGTTGTCTTTTACATTTCTTTTCTCTCCTTTTGTCATCTTCCTTTCCCATTCAATCACCAAGAAGTCCCACTCATCTTCTGCTATGTTCCCCTTCCCCCCACACCCCTAGCCGCACCCATCTTCAGCTCTTTCTCCCTTCCCTCATCCACACCCTCTAGTCCCATCCATCTTCTGCTCCTTCTCTCTCCCCAGCAACCCCTAGTCCCATCCATCTTCTGCTCCCTCTCTCTCCCCAGCAACCCCTAGTCCCATTCATCTTCTGCTCCCTCTCCCTCCCCCACCAAGTCCCATTCATCTTCTGCTCTGTTCCCCTTCCCCCCACACCCCGTCCCATCCATCTTCTGCTTCTTCTCCCTCCCACCCACCCACCCACCCCTAGTCCTATCCTTCTGCTCCCTCTCTATCCCCAACACCCCCTAGTCCCATTCATTTTCTGCATCTTCTCCCTCCCACCCACCCACCCTAGTCTTTTCCATCTTATGCTGTCTCTCTCTCCCCACACCCCCCTTTTCCCATCCATCTTCTGCTCCTTCTCCATCTCTCTCTCTTACTCACCCCCCACCCCCTGGTCTTATTTTTTTATCCCTTCCTGCCCAGGCCCACCTGTCTCTTTCGATCTCCTTAGAGCCCCCCCCCCCCCCCACTGCCGTCACCACTGCCACAGCACTGGAGTCTTCCAGTGGTGCCCCGTATCGCCAATTTCCCGAGCTGCTGGCAGCCTCAGCAAAAGCAGTGCGCATGCTGCTTTAGACCTGCCCCAGAAGACCTTTGCTCTCTTTCAGCTTGTCGCCTATGTGGGAACAGGAAGTTGAAGGAGAAAGAAAGGCTTTTGGGGGCAGGTCTAAAGCAGCGTACGTGCAGCTTTCTCGGAAAGGTTGCCTGCAGTTCGGGGGATTAGAAAATGGTGTATGTGGCAGCTTAGCTCATTTGGGGGGGCACTGCCCCCACTTGGCCCCCAAACTACGCCCATGACATAGTAATATAGTAAATGACGATAGATAAAGACCTGAACGGTCCATCCAGTCTCCCAACAGTCACACTTATTATCAATTCACGATTAAATCAACAATGAATGTGATATTATATACTTTATCCCGTCTTTCTTTGGCATTTCTGGAACATAGACCATAGAAGTCCGTCCAGCTCTGTCCTTATGTTCCACCTACTGGAGTTGCCATCAAAGCTCACTCCAACCTATACAAATCCGTCTTGTCATTTGTGGGACCCAGACCGTAAAAGTCTTCCCAGCACTATCCTCGGTTCCAACTACTGAAGTTGCCATTGAAGCCCTTTCCAGTCTATCCTAAACTGGATTTCCATGTACAGATACAGACCTACAAAGTCTGCCTGGCACCAGCCTTAGTTCTTCACAGCTGGATTAGCCGTCCACGTGTCACTCACACATCCACCCCCTGCAGCCATTTAAGGGTTTTTTAAATAAAGTTTTGTTTTCTACCATCTATTTTCTTAATAGGGTTGCTCTGTGTTCATCTCATGCCTCTTTGTATTCCATCACTGTTTTGGTCTCTACCACCTCACTCAGGAGGGCATGCCAGGCATCGACCACCCTCTCCGTGAAAAATAATTTCCTGACATTACTCCTAAGTCTACCACCCCACAACCTCAGCTCATGTCCTCTAGTTTTACCATTTCCCTTTCTCTGAAAAATAATTGTTTCTATTTTAATACCTTTCAAGTATTTCAATGTCTGTATCATATCTTCCCTGTCCCTTCTTTCCTCTAGGCTATATACAGGTCTTCCAGTCTCTTCTCATATGTCTCATCCAACATTACCCATTATCACTATGTCTCTTCTGCCCCATCCAGTATTACTCATTATCTCTGTGTGCTGATACAAAAGAAAGAGGACACAAAAATGCAATCTTGACCCGCCCTAGCCCTACCCCCACCATGCTGCACCCTGCCGCACAGTCACCTTGAGCCCCCCCCCCCCCATGAGCAGCATGTCCCCTTCCCTTTCTCTCCCATCCATGAACAGCATGTTCCCCTCTCCTCTTCTCTCCATCCCCTTTTATCTTTGTGCTGTATTTCCCCCTTTTCCCTTCCCCCTCATATTTCTCCCCATCATCACCATTCTTTTTTGCAGCCCCCTCCCTGCATCCACACTCCATCCACCTTTTTTGCAGCCCCCTCCCTCCTTCCACTCACCCACCCACAATCAGGCCAGAGTGCCTTCCCTGAACCTACCAAAATGGCCTCTTTTGGGCAGAAAAGAACCCCACTCTTTCCTGACCGCTGCTACTGATCTCCTCATTGCCACCACTTCTTTAAAATGGCTTCCGAGACTTACTACTACTACTACTACTATTTAGCATTTCTATAGCGCTACAAGGCATACGCAGTGGCCTCAGGAGACTTTTTCCTCAAGGCCCACACAACAAACGGACATGGTACATATCAGGGACATAGCTATGGGGGGTCCACGGGGGGCTGGGCCCCCACAAATTTCGTCTGGGCCCCTGGTTTGGCTGGCAGGGGTCCCCAACCCCCGCCAGCTGAAGCCTTCTTCAGCGCAGGTCTCCGGCGCAGCCGCATTCGCTGCCCTGCTCTTCTTTCTTCTTGCTCCTCCTGTGCACACTGATGCACCTTTACATGAAATTGAGGAGCATCAGTGTGCACAGGAGAGGAGGAGCAAGAAGAAAGAAGAGCAGGGCAGCGAATGCAGCTGCACCACTGAAGAAGGCTTCAGCTGGCGGGGGTTCGGGACCCCCACCAGCAAAAGTATTTGTTTGCGAGGGGAAGCGGAGAGGCGAGGGGGGCGAGGAGGCGAGGCAAGGTGTGGTGGGGCGGCAGCTGGGCAGCACTCAAAATGTGCCCCCAACCTTGGGGTCTGGCCCCCTCCCACCGTAAGGTCTGGCTACACCCCTGGTACATATCCCCCACACAGAATACACAGACATGGCACATTTCCCACACATGTGCAGATACTATTAAAAAAATGCAAGCAGACCACATTCCTTTTACTATGGGCAAAACGCACACATATAAATACACACACATTGTATATTTCCCCCACACACGTCACATTTCCCACATATGTGCAGATACTATTAAATGGTAGCAGACTGCTCCACCGAGAAGTCGTCCTCATGCAACAACACCTTCAGACCTGCCGGAATAACTTTGAACGTTACAGGTAGGTGCTCCTTTCTGTGCATTGCTTGGAAATGTCTGTGCATCACACAGAATGCTCATTTTAATACAAATGAGTTTGTTTTCATATATTTACATAACATTTTTGGTCACTGCTTCCGTGTATTAGGCGCACAATAACCTGTGCGCTAAACTGGCTAAAACCAGTCTAAATGAAACGTTGCAAGCCCAGTTTGCTTTGAGCATCAGGGCCTTATTGCCATCACTCCTACCTTTTGGTACAGCCTCCCACTTCATCTTAGGCTGGAACCCTCTCTTGATAAGTTCAAATCTCAGTTGAATGTGTAGTACTTTTCCTTTCCATTCTGATAACAACTTGAGTCAAAATTTTTATTTTTATGTTGTTTTTAGTGTAGCAAAGGGAAAAAAAAGTAACACCTTACAAAAAAGAAAAATACAAACATAATATATTAAATAACTTTAAATTAGCCCACATCAAGAAAGGAGGACAACCTAAGAGAAAAAACAAAAACACCTAATATTAGCTGTAAAGAAACATACAAAGAAAATTAAAGAACCAGCAGCCACAGGTATGTAAAGTGTGGCCCTGCATTGGTTTTTACCTTGTTTTACCGCTGCTGCTGGTCTGGAGAAGCAGCAGCAGCAGTGGTGGGACAAAGGTGGGCAAAGATGTCCTGATGAGACTGCTATGTGGCCACGAAGCTGATAGGGAACACTGATGCACCTTCTTCTGCTGGCACCCAGGGTGGCTCTCACCACCCCACCCTTGGTAGGCCATTGCCTTTTTACAATCCTCTTTCCCCCAACCAACACACACAGAATCAGATCCCTCCTAAACAAAATTTAGGCGACGGAAGCAGGGACAATGTGTTAGGTAACAGGTTGAGAAAGGATCAATCTGGTTTCTAGTACAGCCAAAACCTGGCTTTTTTTTCTGAGCTCTAAATTTATCAGAAATTATATTTCTTTTAAACATTGTAGACTCCATAACACAATTACATACCCACATTATATTAATGGCGTACAAAGCACAGCAAATAAAGATACCATCTACTCCCTGGTGGTTAGATCTCATTGTGCTAGAATACATGATATAATAATATAACCTTGATTATTGTGACTTAGGAGGGAGAACAGTAACTATGGTAACAAGCCTAACCCTCAGAAGCACTGAGTATGTGATTACTTGCTTTAAATACACATTCAAAAAAAAAAAACTTCTTTCAGGTCCTCAATTATAGGAATAAAAAAGGCATATTGTTGACCTTATTGTTGGCATTAAATCTGTTGATAAATGTGGAAGTGCTGTTTTTTCAACCAAAATGAAACTGAATTACGCAAACGTTGTTAAAGTACCACAGAAATACTGGATCAGTATGTACAGTAAATGCTAGTCCTCCCATTGTGTTGCTTAAAGTTCAAACTTGACACTGCACTAATTCAGAAGTACAGTGTTAGGAATTAATAGAAGAGTTACCGCATACAAACTGCAAAATTCTGATCAAAAGTAGTATAACTATGCAACTGTAACTGTAGTATAATATGTGAGTACTAGTAGAAAAGGCCCGTTTCAGGCACAAATGAAACGGGCGCTAGCAAGGTTTCCCCCCCCCCCCCAGTTCCAGACCCCTCCATCACAACCCCCCCCCCCAGTTCCAGACCCCCCTCCCTCCATCCATCTGAATTCCAGACCCCTCCCGCTCTCCAAGTTCCAGACCCCACCTCCCTGCCTCCCTCCCTCCCTCCGATTTGCAGATCCCACCTCCCTGCCTTCCTCCTTCCGATTTCCAGACCCCCTCTCAGAGTTCCTGGACCCCCCTGTCGCGACCCTCTCGAGTCCCCCTTCCCGCTGCCAAACCTCCCCAGCCACCATCGCATACCTGTGCTGGCGGGGGACCCTAACCCCCGCCAGCCGAAGTCTCCTCTTCTCGGCCGCACGGTGTGGAGGAATGACGTGATCAAGTTTGAATCAGTTTGTGCTCGTGCGTCTGACGTCTGACGCACACACACAAACAGATTCCAATTTGATCATGTCCCCTGGGTTTTCGGCGTAATGCGTTGTGACGTCAGCTGGGGCTTCGGAGCCCAAAGTTACGGACACAGGCAGCCAGGCTCAGAACGTTGGCGGTGAGTATTATTATTATATAGGAAGTGCAAGGTGATGCACGTGGGAAAGAGGAACCCAAACTATAGCTATGTGATGCAAGGTTCTACATTAGGATTCACTGACCAGGAAAGGGATCTAGGTGTCATTGTTGATGATATGTTGAAACCATCTGTTCAGGGTGCGGCGGCTAAGAAAGCAAATAGAATGTTAGGTATTACTAGAAAAGGAATGGAAAACAAAAATGAGGATGTTACAATGAATCGCTCTATGGTGTGACCACACCTCGAATACTGTGTGCAATGCTGGTCACCATATCTCAAGATATAGTGGAACAAGAAAAGGTACAGAGAAGGGCAATGAAAATGATAAAGGGGATGGGACAACTTCCCTATGAGGAAAGACTAAAGCGGTTAGGGCTCTTCAGCTTGGAGAAGAGACAGCTGAGGGGAGATATAAAATATCTACAAAATAATGAGTGGAGTGGAACAGGTAGACGTGAATCTCTTGTTTACTCTTTCCAAAAATACTAGGACTATGAGGTATGCAATGAATCTACAAAGTAGTAAATTTTAAATAAATCGGAGAAAATATTTCTTCACTCAATGTGTTCTTAAACTCTGTAATTCATTGCCAGAGAATGTGGTAAAAGCAGTTAACTTAGTGGGGTTTAAAAAATGTTTGGATAACTTCCTAAAAGAAAAGTCCATAGACTTTTGTACTGTTTTGCGACCTTGCCAGGCACTTGTAACCTGGATTGGCCACTGTTGGATGGGCTAGATGGACCTTCGATCTGTCCCTTTATGTTCTTATATTATTATCAATAGTTTGCCAAGCTACCATATGACACTGCAAAAATATCAAATCTACCTGGGTGGAGGGAATCCCAGTCATTGTGCAATAGTCACACCTTGTGGTCAAATTTACGGCCCAGAAGTATAGACTAACAGTGCATGGGCCATGGCCAAGGAAAGTCAACACAAACACTATTGTGAAGGAAGACTTATGGAGCCAAATACTAGCCCTGATTCTCTTTCAGCAGGAAACCAAAGAACAGGGTTAAAAATAAAATAAAGCAAGAACAAGAAAAAAAAATCTAAATATTAAACCTATAGCATTATTACAGTTGATTGACCTTATCATGCCACACCATACCATGTGGTATATTGCCATGGTAATGTAACAAATTACAGTGACTGAATTCTGTTGAGTCAATATTCAAAGGAATTTATAAATTTAACAGCCATTGTCAAACATGTAGGTCCATTTTGATCTGTGAATTTCCAGCAGCCCGAAATGCCACCAAAAAGTTCCCTTTCTTCCATCATATCCAGATAGTGCTGGGGTTGAGTGAGAGTGGAGCAACACAGATATTATATTTTTCTGAACAACCAGATTTTTGTCCTCAGGAAATTTTGTTTGGTGATGTTAAGTGGAGGAGTAGCCTAGTGGTTAGTGAACTGGACTTTGATCCTGGGGAACTGCATTTGATTCCCACTGCAGCTCCTTGTGACTATGGGCAAGCCACTTAACCCTCCATCTCGCCACACCTTATGCCTGGAATAGGCCTCCTGAGCCATTACGTCTAGCTCCATCCCTGGCTGCCTTCAAATCCGGGCTAAAGGCCTACCTATTTGATGCTGCTTTCGACTCCTGACTTGTAACTTTCATCTTATCCTTATGTGTCCTTCTGTCTGTCCTTCCCTTATCCTTTTTAGGTCCTGTCTGTTTGTCCTGATTTAGATTGTAAGCTCTTTTGAGCAGGGACTGTCTTCTTCATGTTCAATTGTAAAGCGCTGCGTACGACTGGTAGCGCTATAGAAGTGATTTACAGGGCCGTGCCAACCCGGTAAGCGAGGTAAGCATGGCAGGGGGGCGCCGACCTCTGGAGGGCGCCGCCGCGCCATGCTTACCACCGCCACCTACCTCAGCTCCCGGACCCCGACAGCAGCGCTGGAGCCCGCCCACCCAACATCCCCTCGCATATCCTCCCCCCGGGCAGTGGCGTAGCTAAAAACGGATTAAAAAAAAAAATGCAGGCAGGCACATTTTTTTAAATTTGTGCTTCCTCCCCTCCCTTTCCTCCCACCTACCGTTCTGCAACACGCCTCCCGAGACCCAAGCCCCTTCCCAAGCCTACCACCAACCACGTTCCGTTCTCCCTCTCATCCTCCCACCCCCGGGCCCCGACTGTCAAGTTTTCTCTTACTTTGTTGCAGCAAGAAGAAGCTGATTTGAGCCCAGCCGGCGTCGGATCCTTCCCTCTGCTTTCGTCACTCACGAGTCCCACCCTCGCGCAAACAGGAAGTGTGTGAGCGAGAGCAGGACTCGGAGGAGCGAGGGAAGGATGTGGGCAGTGTGCTTTCGTCGTTGCTAAGGTAAGGTTTGACGGTCCGTGGAGGGAGGAGTGACAAAAGGGGCGCTGGACACGGGGAGAGAGAGGAGGGGGGAACAAAATGGCGCTGGACTTGGGGGAGAGAAAAAGGGGAAAACAAAGCGTTGGAGAGAGAGAGGGGGGGGAAACAGCGGTGCTCGGGGGGGGGGGGGTTGGAGAGAGGGAAAACAGCGGTGCTGGACTGGGGGGGGGGGGGGAGGCTATCTAGACTTAACCCACAATGATAGTAAATGCTATTGAAAACAATAGCAAAAAGATTAGAAATAAGGGACCGCCGATGTGTGGGTCCATCTGTAAGAAGGGAAGAGGAGATGTTAGACTATGGGGGAGGGAAGGGCAGGACTGTTCCCAACTATGAGTAGGTAGGAGAGCTGATGCTGAGCTATGGGGGAAGGGAAGGACAGGACTGATGTTGAGTTACAAGGAAGGATGGGGAAAGGGGTAGGCAAGGGCAGCGCAGATTTTGGGGCATGAAGGGTAGGGAAGGGCAGAGCTGCAGAGATGCCAAGCTATTCAGTTCCAGGCTGGAGATTTTGGGGCAATCCTGGTTTTGAACTTATATCCCAAAACAGTGTAGGATTTGTAGTGCCCATTGAGTGCTTCGAGTCCCATAATGCAACAGCATAGAATGGGCAGAAATGCAGGACTGTCCCAAAATTTCCAGCCTGGAACTGGGTAACTGGAACTGTAAAGAGGCCCAGAGGGAGAGAAGAGAACATGGCTGGAAACGGTAGGAGGAGAGAGAGAGGGAGAGAAAGAGGGGACATGGAAAAGAGCAGCAGAGAGTCAGAAAGAGATGGGGAGAGAAAGAGGGGCCATGGAAAAGAGCAGGGGAGAGCCAGGGACATGGAAAAAAGCAGGGGAGAGCCAGAAAGAGATGGGGAGAGAAAGAGGGGCCATGGAAAAGAGCAGGGGAGAGCCAGGGACATGGAAAAAAGCAGGGGAGAGCCAGAAAGAGATGGGGAGAGAAAGAGGGGCCATGGAAAAGAGCAGGGGAGAGCCAGGGACATGGAAAAAAGCAGGGGAGAGCCAGAAAGAGATGGGGAGAGAAAGAGGGGCCATGGAAAAGAGCAGGGAAGAGCCAGGGACATGGAAAAAAGCAGGGGAGAGCCAGAAAGAGATGGGGAGAGAAAGAGGGGGCATGGAAAAGAACAGGGGAGAGCCAGGGACATGGAAAAGAGCAGGGGAGAGCTAGAGAGAAGATGCTGGATGGAAGGGGGTACAGAGAGAGAGAGAGATGAGTGGAAAGAGGGGACATGGGTAGGAGAGAGAGAGAAGCTGCTGGGGAGAAACTGGGGGAGACCCTAGCTGTCAGACTGAGAGGAAAAATGCTGGAAGGAGGGGTCAGAATGAGGGAAGACGCTGGTAGGGAGGGAAAGAGGAAAGACACTGGAAGGATGGGGAGAGAGAGGACATGCTGAATGGAAAAGGGTCGAGAAAGAGAACTGTCTAGAAGGAAGGGGAGATAGAGGGAGACAATGGATGGAAGGATTGAGAGAGGGTAATGGGTGGAAGGATGGAGAGAGAAAGAGGGATGACACTGGATGGAAGGGTAGGAGAGAAGGAGGGAAGGTGCTGGACATGGGTGGATGGAGGGGAAGGCAGGTGGGAGAGGAGGGTTGCTGGACATGGATGGAGGGGAGGGAAGACAGGAAGGAGATGCACATGGATGAAGGGGAGAAATTCTGAACATGGATGGAGGGGAAGGAAGACAGAGGAAGGCGATGCAGATGGATGGAGGGGAAGGGAGAGAGAAGAAATGATCGACAAGGATGGAGGGGAGGGAAGAGAGAGGAAGCAGATGAGATGAGGGAAAAGGGAGAAAACCTGCACATGGATGGAGAAAATAGGCAGAAGCTGGATCCACTGGACAATCAAGTCTGCAGAGGACCCAGCTTTTACTTACCAATTTAAGGCAAGAAAGGAGGAAAGTAAAGAAATAAATGGAAAGGAAGACCTGGAAATGGAATTAAGAGGACAGATAGCAGCAGAATCAGGTACTGGGCCAGCATGATCAGAAAAACAAAGTCACCAGACAACAAAGGTAGAAAAAATCATTTTTTTTTTCATTATAGTGTTTGGAATATGTGCACTTTGATAATCAAGTTCTCAACGTTAAAAGTTTATATTTATTTATTTATGGCATTTTATACTAGACCGGGGGGGGGGGGGGGGGGGGGGCGCCAACTGATAGTCTGCAGGGGGGCACCAGAGACCCTAGGCACGGCCCTGGTGATTTATACAGTTTGTTTTTTCTAGCAAAAAAGGTGCTGGTACTCAAATGCTAGGCCATCCTTCAGGGGTGAGATGATCACTGAGGAATCCATTCCACAATAGCCAGGCCTCCTGCAACCAGTCATAGAATCTATGACAAGGCAGAATTGGTGTGTAGAGCCTGAGCTCTTTCATTAAAACTTGGGGTCCATGGGTCAATTTTAGCAAACAATTGGAAAAGATGCCGGTATTCAGTACCCCCAAGTACCCCCTCAAAAAAAGCCCTGGATTTATAGAAGTAGTACCGCAGGCCATTTTTCAGTGCACCTTAGTAAAAGGACCCCTCCAACTTTAGTTACACCATATCTTGACTATTGTAACTCAAGGGGCCGATATTCAAAGTGATTTATGCGGGCAGGAGCCTTTTCAGCCCACTTAAATCGCTTCCTGCTACCTAAGTGGGGATATTCAGTGGCACTTAACTGGAGAGTGCAACTGAATATTCCCACAGACTGCCCAAACAAAAAGTGGGTAGGTCAAGGGTGGTGCTGGAGTTGGCACTGGGGAGGAGCCTGAGGTTATGTAGGTGCTGATAATATTCGGTGCCAGCACCCACATAGCTAAGTGGCTTAATTTAGGACAGCTCAAGAGGTTGCAGCACCTATTTTGAATAGCCGCTGCAAGGGTCAGGAGCAAGAGGGCTGCGCTCCTGCTCCTAATGAGCACTGCTGGACCACCATGGATACAGATAGGCCTTAGGGGGGTCCTACCTTGATGGCGGGAGGTGGGGCATTCAAGGGGGGGACTTGGGGGTCACCTAAAAATAATAATGTGGGTCTTGGCCTGATATTCAGCCAGGCTGCATATCTCTTATGCAGACCCCAGCTGAATATTGTGGAGGAGTGGCCTAGTGGTTAGGGTGGTGGAGGAGTGGCCTAGTGTTTAGGGTGGTGGACTTTGGTCCTGAGGAACTGAGTTTGATTCCCACTTCAGGCACAGGCAGCTCCTTATGACTCTGGGCAAGTCACTTAACCCTCCATTGCCCCATGTAAGCCACATTGAGCCTGCCATGAGTGGGAAACCGCAGGGTACAAATGTAACAAAACAAAAATATTGGCCAGGACCACATAAGTTCCCTCTCTCTCTCTCTCTGTACATATAGATAGATAGATAGTTCCATATCATCATGCTGATCAATCCATAGACTGGTGGGTTGTGTCCATCTACCAGCAGGTGGAGATAGAGAGCAATCCTTTTGCCTCCCTATATGTGGTCATGTGCTGCCGGAAACTCCCCAGTATGTTCTCTATCTCAGCAGGTGGTGGTCACACACAGCAGCAGCTCTGGCTAGGTCTCCAAGCCTAATCCTTAGGTTTTGTTGAGTACCTGGGGTTGAGGGCTCTTCTTGAGCAAGTGCAAACCTGGTGGTGCCAGGTCCCTCCTTTTCTCCCCCCTCCCGCTGGCTCTGTTAAAAAAAAAAAAATTTTTTTTGAACGTCCTTTAAGTGCGTTTATTTCAACGTTTATTTCAACGTTTATATCAGCGTTTATTGCAGCTGCTCACTGGGACACCAGTTCGTTACAGCTCGGAGCGAGAAGCAGGTAATTTTTACCTTTTGTAGCGGGCAGGAGGTTCCCCGATCGGTCTCCACGTGGCCTATGGCATCGGAGGGCGAGGGCGCAAAGAATCGCTCCCCGGACCGCGTGTGCGCGTCTAGCGGGGATGTGGGGGTTTCAAAGCCTGAATCGCCTTTTTTGGGCGTCAGTTTGGAGGCCGGTCAGTGTCCCAGTTCTTCCTCCGGTGTGGCGGTTTTTCCCGCCATAAACGCCCCGCTGCTCGTCCCCCCCCCCCCCCCCCATTTTGGCCGGCCACTCTGCTCGGACGGCTTCTTCTTGGGCCGCCCTCGAGGTGGGAGACGTTAATGCTATGGTCGCCCTTGATTCGGACGACGGCAAGAAAGCGGCCAAAGTTAAGCGCCATTTTTCCCGCGCGGCTCCTTCTCGGAGTTTCGCGCCAGACGCCATTTTGGATGCACAGCATGTTTCTCCCCCGCTCTTGAGAGCGCCGGTTGAGGGTGCGTCTAGGGCTGTGGCCCAGGCTGCAGAAGTGCACAGTCTGGGGGGTTTCTCCCCTGAGTTCATTTTGCTGCTGCATCAGGCTTTCCTTATGCAAAACGCTGCCCCTGCTCCCTTGTCCGATAAAGGGGTTGAGGCCTCCGGAAGCAAACGCCCTCGGGTGGATTTCCAGGCCCTAGAGGACTCTTGTCTCCTCTGATGTAGATGAGGGCAGCGTATCTGAGTTCTCCCAACGGTCCTTTGGGGGTTCCTTGGAGAAGACGGATTCCCGCTCGGATGGAGCGGATGACCCCTCTGCAGCGCGGATCTTTCGCTCAGAGGATTTGCTCAACCTGTTAGTGCAGGCCATGAGCATTTTGAAGATTTCCTCTCCGGAGGACGTCTCTCCCTCAGCCTCTGCTGGCTCTGCCATTATGCTGGGGACGAAGCGCCCGCCTAGAACCTTCCACGTGCATGAGGCCATGCACACCTTGATTTCGGCTCAATGTGATATCCCAGAAGCGAGCCTGAAAGTGGCTAGGGCTATGTCCCGCTTCTATCCTCTGCCTGAAGGTGAATGGGAGGCCTTTCTTTGGCCTACCGTGGATTCTTTAATCACTGCGGTGACTAAGAAAACGGCATTGCCGGTGGAAGGTGGCACGGCCCTAAAGGACGCCCAAGACAGAAGATTGGAGGCGGCTTTAAGGTTGTCCTTCGAGGCGGCTGCTTTAAGTTTGCAGGCCTCAGTTTGCGGCTCCTATGTGGCCAGGGCGTGCCTGACGATTGTGCAGCGGGCTTCCCCCTCGGATCCTTCCTTGAGGGCTAATTGGCCGACCCTGGATTCGGGCTTGGCCTACTTGGCAGACTTGCTGTATGATGTCTTGAGAGCCTCGGCTAAAGGTATGGCTCAGACAGTCTCTGCACAGCATTGGCTTTGGCTGAAGCATTGGTCTGCTGACCACGCCTCTAAGTCTCACCTGGCTAAGTTGCCTTTTAAAGGCAAGCTGCTCTTTGGGGTCGAGCTGGACAAAATTGTGACCAATCTCGGCACGTCTAAGGGCAAGAGGTTACCGGAGGTCAGGGGTCGGGCCAGTGGTGCCCGCCCCGGTTCCTCCAAAGGATGGTTTCAGGAAGCCCGTCGGTATCGCCCGGGCAAGTCGGGCTCCTCTGCCCCCTCTTCCTTCAAGAGGAACTTCTCCCCCAAGCAGCATTCCTTTCGCAGAGACCGCCGTCCCGGAGGTGCGCCCTCCGGTCCTCCCCCGGGGTCTCGTACCCAATGACGGGGCCCTGGTTCATGGCCCAGAGCAGATTGGAGGACGCCTGTCCTCGTTTCTGGGCGAGTGGACCAGGGTAACTTCAGACGCTTGGGTGCTGGAAGTCATCAGAGACGGCTACAAGCTAGAGTTCTGCCGACCCTTAAGAGACGGGTTTGTGCACTCTCCCTGCAAGTCTCCGGTGAAAGCTGTGGCAGTGCAGCAGACTTTGGACAATCTGATCCGCCTGGGTGCGGTTGTTCCGGTGCCAGAAGATCAGCTTGGCAAGGGACGTTACTCCATTTACTTTGTGGTACCAAAGAAAGGAGGTTCTGTACGGCCTATCCTCGACCTCAAAGGGGTCAATCGGGCCTTGAAAGTTCGGCACTTCCGAATGGAGACTCTCCGCTCTGTTATAGCGGCAGTGAAGGCAGGGGAGTTCCTGGCATCCTTGGACATCAAGGAAGCGCTCTACTTCTACTGCTTATGCCAGGGTTTGGCGTACCTTTGCATCGTGGTGTGAGGCAGGCTCTCTTTCTCCCTTCACTGCTCCAATTTCTTCAGTGTTGGCGTTCCTGCAAGAACGTCTAGAGAAAGGCCTGTCGCTCAGTTCCCTTAAAGTCCAGGTAGCGGCTCTGGCTTGCTTCAGGGGTCGCCTGAAGGGTGCTTCCCTGGCCTCGCAGCCAGATGTGGTGCGCTTTCTCAAGGGAGTTAATCACCTACGCCCTCCTCTGCGCTCGGTGGTGCCTGCGTGGAATCTCAATCTGGTGCTAAGAGCCTTGCAGAAGCCGCCTTTTGAACCCTTGTCGAGGGCATCTCTGAAAGACCTGACGTTGAAAGCAGTCTTTTTGGTGGCTATCACTTCAGCCAGACGAGTTTCCGAGCTCCAGGCGCTATCATGTCGGGAACCCTTCCTGCAGTTCACTGAGGCAGGAGTGTCTATTCGCAAGGTGCCTTCCTTCCTGCCCAAGATTGTTTCTCGTTTCCATGTGAATCAGCAGCTCTGCCTACCCTCCTTTCGTAGGGAGGACTACCCAGAGGAGTACTCTGCTCTCAAATATCTAGATGTGAGACGAATCATCATCAGATACTTGGAAGTGACCAATGATTTCTGGAAGTCGGATCATCTGTTTGTGCTGTTCGCAGGTCCTCGTAAGGGTCTGCAGGCATCCAAGCCTACAGTGGCACGATGGGTCAAGGAAACCATTGCAGCGGCTTATGTGGCTGCGGGGAAGATGCCGCCTATCCAGCTGAAGGCTCACTCCACTAGAGCACAGGCGGCCTCGATGGCAGAGGCCGGGTCCGTCTCCTTGGCAGAGATTTGTAAGGCGGCAACTTGGGCATCGGCTCATACCTTCTCCAGGCATTACCGCTTGACTGTGGCTGCTCGGGCGGAGGCCCGGTTTGGAGCTTCAGTGTTGCGGTCAGGGATTTCTATGTTCCGCCCTGGGAGACTACTGCTTCGGTACATCCCACCAGTCTATGGATTGATCAGCATGATGATATGGAAGGTAAAATTATGTATCATACCTGATAATTTTCTTTCCATTAATCATAGCTGATCAATCCATAGCCCCTCCCAGATATCTGTTCTGTTTATATTCTGGTTGCATTTCAGGTTCAAGTTTAGTCTTCTGTTCCTGTTCAGGAGGATCTTCGTGTTCAAGTTTTTTTTCGATTGAATTCTTCTGGAGTTGAGACGATTTTGTGTTACAGTGAGCTGCTGCATTCCTCTCCCCTCCGTTTTACAGGGCTGGATTGAGACCTAAATTCTGCTGGCGCTCCCTCCCGCTTCGTGCGGCTGTAGGGCAGCTTTGTACCCCTCCCGCTTCGGCGGTGTTGGGGTCAGTCAGCTCCTCCCGCGGTTGCGGTTGCAGGATAAGCCAGATCCCCCCGCATCGGCGGGTGTGGTGTCCCTCCCCCGCTCCGTGGGGATGAGCTGGACGGATTCCCCTCCCCCACTTGTGTGGGGATGAGCTGGGTTGATTTCTCTCCCCCGTTTCGGCGCTGGTGAGCTGGGCAGAGTGTCCCTTTGTGGGTGTAATTCTCTAAGTGCTGAGTCCTGCGGATGGAGCTTTGATATCGACATACTGAGGAGTTTCCTGTCAGCACATGACCACATATAGGGAGGCAAAAGTTTGCTCTCTATCTCCACCTGCTGGTAGATGGACACAACCCACCAGTCTATGGATTGATCAGCTATGATTAATGGAAAGAAAATTATCAGGTATGAAACATAATTTTACCATATTGCTGTTAGTAGCAAGTGCTATCTGTGTGTATTCAGTGCCATCGTCTATCCATATAGTGACACTGAACACAGATATTTTTTTTCTTAAATGCCACAGCCAGCATCTAAAAAAGGGCCACCGGGTTTGAATATTGACCTGTATGTTCTTATGATTTTAGAAAACAAATCAAACTAAAGAATAATTTCCCACAATATTATAATATCCTCCAACAGTGATTTATTTCTGTATCAGCAGACTATAAATCTCTTTTCAGTAATAATAGCGCCCTGCTGCTTTCTCGGAATACAATATGTACAGTATCAATTTCACAGCCAAAGTACTGCAGTGCATTCTAGTTTGTTCCTGACCCACAGCATTCATGTGCAGGAACAGCAATTTTCAAAACCATTCCCACAGGTTTTATTTGCAGGTCAGAGTACGCGTGTTGTTTTACCTGCATTTGAGTAGAGATGTTCCTGGGGGCATGTCAAAAGCAGCGACTGAAATGAAGAATGTCCTTTGTACTTTCACTTTTTCAAAACATTGTTTCGGTTAAAAAATGCTCCCACAGAGAAAAGAGGTGCATGTGTCCATAGGTGCTTTCACTTTGAAAAGTGCTGAAGGAAAGTTTCCACAGGCATGGCAGCTATGCAGGTGATGTGAAATTATGCCTTCAACAATATGTGTTCATGTTGTTACCAGTTAGCTTGTTCTCTGCATTCAATAATATTTCCTTTAGTAACACATATGTGCTTGGCGCTGGAATTCTAATGGGCCCTTTTTCAAAGCCACGTAGGCACCTATGCGCACCCAACATGCACCAGTTTGGAACTACTGCCTGGCTACCATATGGCCTGGGTGGTAATTTCGTTTTTTACGTGCACAAACCGGCCAGTAATCGGCATTGCATGCGTGTTGATGATTACTGCCCGGTTAACATGTGAGACCTTACCGCTAAGTCAATGGGTGGTGGTAAGGTCTCAGGACAAAATGGACGCGTGCCAATTTTCATTTTGCCGGAAGTCCATTTTCAGCCATAAAAAGGGGACTTTTTTGCATGTACGCTGGAAAATGAACCTGCGCTCGTCGAATACATGCGTCTACACCAGTTCAGGCCACTTTCAGTGCACCTTAGTAAAAGGACCCCTTAGTATGGAAGCATGCTTAGAGCATAGATATCATGCATTTAGTGTTAGTAAAGAATGAGCAACTCAACTAATAGCAGGCAGTAGGGATGTGCATTCATTTAATATGACATGAGAAATATCAACGCTTTTTCTTAGGTCAAGCTTTTTATTACTTTTAACATCATATCAACACATATCAACCCAAATGGGGTGGACGTTAATAAAACAGAGAACCAAGTAGAAATAAAACAGTACAGAAGACAAAGAAGTACATACAGAAATCAACAGTTGGTTGCCAGATACCAAAACTGACTACATGATTTAGAAAAAACCAATATATCATTGAAACTGTTATCCATAACTGAGCAGAGTCTATGTTGTTATTAAATTTTGTTATAGCTGCAGATTCATATTTTACTGTGAGGTAGACCGAATGCTATCAGAATATAACATTTAAGGAAGGGCAATCCTTCAAGGAAGAAAAAAACATTTTGAATCACCATACAGAACAGGATATTTAACAATTTTTGCTCCCATTTGGGAATCATAAGGCTTCCTATATCACAATTGTCTTTCAATCATTGATAATGTCTTATTTAGGCTATTGTAATGGTTTATTACAAAGATGGACTGTCATTTGCAATGATATGTCATTGCATGTTGCTAAATCACAAGTCAAATCATAGCTCTATGTCTGATCTTCATGACTCTTAAAGGAAATGGCCTAAAGTACTTGGAGAACAGGATCTCTTTCTACTCAGTTCCAAGGTCACTATCCAGCTCATTTTTGAAAGAGAAGGGCGCCCATCTTTCGACACAAATCGGGAGATGGGCGCCCTTCTCTCAAGGGCGCCAGAATCGGCATAATCGCAAGCCGATTTTGGGCGTCCCCAACTGCTTTCCGTCACCAGGACAGCCTAAGTTCCCGGGGGCATGTCGTAAGTGTAGCGAAGGTGGGACAGGGGTGTGCCGGGGTGTGGTTAAGAGATGGGCGCCCTCGGCTGATAATGGAAAAAAGAAGGGCTTCCGTGGCGAGAATTTGGTCCACTTTATTTGGCCCCTTTTTTTCAGGTCCAAGTCCCAAAAAAGTGCCCGAACTGACCAGATGACCACCGTAGGGAATCGGGCATCACCTCGCCTGACTCTCCCAGTGGTCACTAACCCCCTCCCACCCTCAAAAAAACAACTTTCAAAAATTTTTTTGCCATTCTCTATGCCAGCCTCAAATGTCACACTCGGGTCCATGACAGCAGTATACAGGTCCCTGAAGCAGTTTTAGTGGGTGCAGTGGACTTCAGGCAGGCGGACCCAGGCCCACCCCCCCCCCCCCTTACCTGTTACACTTGTGGTGGAAAATGGGAGCCCTCCGAAACCCACATGTAGGTGCCCCCCTTCACCTCTTAGGGCTATGGTAGTGCTGTATAGTTGTGGGGAGTGGGTTTTGGGGGGGGGGTTGGGGGGCTCAGCATCCAAGGTAAGGGAGCTACAGTGGGGGAAATAAGTATTTGATCCCTTGCTGATTTTGTAAGTTTGCCCACTGACAAAGACATGAGCAGCCCATAATTGAAGGGTAGGTTATTGGTAACAGTGAGAGATAGCACATCACAAATTAAATCCGGAAAATCACATTGTGGAAAGTATATGAATTTATTTGCATTCTGCAGAGGGAAATAAGTATTTGATCCCCCACCAACCAGTAAGAGATCTGGCCCCTACAGACCAGGTAGATGCTCCAAATCAACTCGTTACCTGCATGACAGACAGCTGTCGGCAATGGTCAACTGTATGAAAGACACCTGTCCACAGACTCAGTGAATCAGTCAGACTCTAACCTCTACAAAATGGCCAAGAGCAAGGAGCTGTCTAAGGATGTCAGGGACAAGACCATACACCTGCACAAGGCTGGAATGGGCTACAAAACCATCAGTAAGACGCTGGGCGAGAAGGAGGCAACTGTTGGTGCCATAGTAAGAAAATGGAAGAAGTACAAAATGACTGTCAATCGACAAAGATCTGGGGCTCCACGCAAAATCTCACCTCGTGGGGTATCCTTGATCATGAGGAAGGTTAGAAATCAGCCTACAACTACAAGGGGGGAACTTGTCAATGATCTCAAGGCAGCTGGGACCACTGTCACCACGAAAACCATTGGTAACACATTACGACATAACGGATTGCAATCCTGCAGTGCCCGCAAGGTCCCCCTGCTCCGGAAGGCACATGTGACGGCCCGTCTGAAGTTTGCCAGTGAACACCTGGATGATGCCGAGAGTGATTGGGAGAAGGTGCTGTGGTCAGATGAGACAAAAATTGAGCTCTTTGGCATGAACTCAACTCGCCGTGTTTGGAGGAAGAGAAATGCTGCCTATGACCCAAAGAACACCGTCCCCACTGTCAAGCATGGAGGCGGAAATGTTATGTTTTGGGGGTGTTTCTCTGCTAAGGGCACAGGACTACTTCACCGCATCAATGGGAGAATGGATGGGGCCATGTACCGTACAATTCTGAGTGACAACCTCCTTCCCTCCGCCAGGGCCTTAAAAATGGGTCGTGGCTGGGTCTTCCAGCACGACAATGACCCAAAACATACAGCCAAGGCAACAAAGGAGTGGCTCAGGAAGAAGCACATTAGGGTCATGGAGTGGCCTAGCCAGTCACCAGACCTTAATCCCATTGAAAACTTATGGAGGGAGCTGAAGCTGCGAGTTGCCAAGCGACAGCCCAGAACTCTTAATGATTTAGAGATGATCTGCAAAGAGGAGTGGACCAAAATTCCTCCTGACATGTGTGCAAACCTCATCATCAACTACAGAAGACGTCTGACCGCTGTGCTTGCCAACAAGGGTTTTGCCACCAAGTATTAGGTCTTGTTTGCCAGAGGGATCAAATACTTATTTCCCTCTGCAGAATGCAAATAAATTCATATACTTTCCACAATGTGATTTTCCGGATTTAATTTGTGATGTGCTATCTCTCACTGTTACCAATAACCTACCCTTCAATTATGGGCTGCTCATGTCTTTGTCAGTGGGCAAACTTACAAAATCAGCAAGGGATCAAATACTTATTTCCCCCACTGTATGTACCTGGGAGCAATTTGCAAAGTCCACTGTAGTGCCCCCTAGGGTGCCTGGTTGGTGTCCTGGCATGTGAGGGGGACCAGTGCACTATGAATCCTGGCCCCTCCCATGACCAAATGCCTTGGATTTATTCATTTTTGAGATGGGTGCCATCGGTTTCCATTATGGGGGAAAACCGAGGGCGCCCATCTCTAAATCCGGCAATCTCAGCATTTAGGTCGAGATTTGGGCGCCCCCAACCATATTATCAAAACAAAAGATGGACGCCCATCTCGTTTTGAAAATACGGTTGGCCCCGCCCCTTCACGGCGCCATCCTCGAAGATGGGCACCCTTAGAGATGGACGTCCCCGATCAAAAATGCCCCTCCACCTGTACTCATTTCCAAGGTCACTAAGGTTCTCTCAAGAAGTATCCCTAAGCATGACCTCTCCAAAGGACATGTGATACTCACCAGCAACCCTTCTCCAGAGTGGCCCCCACACTCTGGAATGCATTCCCTGAAAAGCTTTGCTTAACACAAGACTATCTCTCTGGAAGTGAATGAAAGCTTGACTCTTCAACCAGACCTTTAACAGAAAAAGTAACTAACTTGCTAGTCACATACGCACAAGGAGTAACACTGGCTGCACATACTGTACCAGGACTAACTTATCCACTCTTAACCTAGCTGAGATAATATTCAAACACCTTTCTGATTTCATGTGCAACTTTCTTTAAATTAGTCCCCTTATTTTCTAACTCCTTACTCTTATCTAATTATGTTTCATCTTTGCTTATACCCTATACTGTCTATTAAAATGTTGTATTGTGTATTGTGTTGTAGCATACTATCATACTTTGTATTGCTATTTGAATATTTTTACTGCTGTAATTGTCTATTGCCTATGTTTGACTTATTCTTGTTGTACACCGCCTTGAGTGAATTTTGTTCAAAAAGTTGGTACATAAGTACATAAGTATTGCTATTCTGGGACAGACTGAAGGTCCATCAAGCCCAGCATCCTGCTTCCAACAGTGGCCAATCCAGGTTGGTAAAATCATAAAGCAGAACAAATACAGTAAATAAATCCTAAATCAATAAATAAATGAAAATGAGCAGAAAATAAACCATTTTGTGGTTATTTTGTGTGCTGATAATAGTGCATGCTATTTTTAAAAAGGTCACAGTCTTTTAGAAAGTGTGTATATTCTCTTAATAATGTGTACATATATAAACCATTGCATATGCCTGAATTAGTGCATGCATGCACACACCAGTAGGAAAGGGTACACAAAATTAATGACATTGCTCTTGTAATGCAAAACAGCAAAACAAAACAAAACCCCAAATAAAAGTAAAATTCCCATACATGACACAGGAAATAACAAAAAAACAAAAATGTTCTGGCTGTTTATCCCTAGTTTAATATTGAGCTTTCCAGAGTTGGCATTAAGGGTGATTCAAGTCATGCAAAATGTTGCTGCATGAATACTGGTCAAGAGACTCATCCTTTTATTCATGTAACTCCACTGTTACATACTTTGTATTAGTTACCAATTGTCTAATGAATTAAAACCTCAAAATATATACCTTTGTGAGGAGGGCTTTATGTAATGAAGCCTCAGTAGCTATCACCTTCTTGTTGAGGTTCTATTACCTTTCCAGGGCTTTGAGGTGCCTATTAGATATGCCAAGGCACTAACAGGTTCATTTAAGTAAGACTCGTTATCATGTCTTTTCAATAGCAGCTCCTGTTTATGGAGATGTTTTTTCCATCTCCGACAATTTAGATTTGATTAAATCTCTAATATATCCAAAGGCTTTAAATATCTTGATGCACTCTATTGTAATAACCCAACTTGATTATTGCAATGTACTTTACAATGGCCTCAATCGAAAGGATATATGCTGTTTACAGCTCGTACAAAATATTTCCCTTAAACTGATTACCGGATCAAAAAAAAATTTGATCAGGTTTCTCCACTTCTTAAAGAAGCACATTGGCTTCCTTTACCTCATAGAATCACTTACAAAACATTGCTCCTGCTACATAAGGTTCTAGTTTCTGAAGAACCTCAATATCTTTCCCGTCTTCTGATCCCCTATATTTCTACACGAACATTAAGATCAGCAACTCAACATCGCCTAGTGGTTTCCTTCGTTCAGGGAAATTTTTCATGAGCATACTCGGGCAGCTATTTTTTTCAGTACAGGTTCCTGAAATTTGGAATAAACTACCACAATTTTTGCATGAAAACACAACACGTCGACAGTTTAAAATTGACCTAAAAACTTTTCTTTTTCAGGATGCCTATAGATATGGTCACGACCTCTACATTTAAGGCCTCTCCCCCCTCAGAGGTGAACCTGGATAACAGCTTATCTGCTCCTCTTGTAACTACTCCTGCTATCCTATGAATTTGTAGTTCAACCCACTTTCATTTTCTATCAAGTCTAGTCCTCCCATCTCTAATTTCCTCTTTTTCTTTTTTAGTATGTAAGTCACCTAGATGTACTAATAATGGGCAGGGTAGTATACCCTCAATAATCATCAAACTTGAAACTTGGAGTGTACCCTTTATAGAATAGTGTTCAGTGCAGATCTGATGCCTAATTTTTGAGCACTGAACTTATGCCTACTAAAAGCAGGTATAAATGCCGGCCCCTCCAAACTTAGGTGCTATGAGCAAATTCTGTAAATCAATGCGGAACGTTTTGGAATGTCCCCATGCCCCTTGCCACGCCCTCTTTTCAGATACATGTGATTAAAGTTAGGTACTATTCTATATAGAATAGTACACAGCATGATGCGTGATCAAATATTTAAGACTGCCAATTAACATCAATAATTGGTTGTTGGCATTCAATTATTGATGTTTCCAATTCCAAGCTCATTAGTCAATTTATTTGAGCATGGAAATTTGGGCACAATATATAGAATCTGGGGATGTGCAGATAGTGCTGAAGCCACTGAAGTGATTTTCACTGGTATTTCCAAATAGTGCTTTTGGAATCAGTGATTTAAGGAGTTATAGATTTATTGGCCACTGGTAAATGTAACTCTTTTTAAACACTGACCTCACAATATCTTGTAAGCATCCTTATGTCCACATCTCAAAGTCTCCAAATGAAATTCCCTGTCAGAATGAAAAGGATTTGGACTTGTGTTATTGATTTATGCTTGGGTTGAGGAGGTTAATTAAATGTGAATTTTAAGCCAACATGATTAGAAGACTGAGCCAACCTGAACTCATGAATATTTCCAAAGCTGTTAAAACCATTTAAGTGAACAATAGCAGGAAAATGCCTTTTACCGGGAACTGATTTAATGCAATGTAGAGGGTCTAGAAATCATAATTTTAAAAAACAAAAATGACTTTATGCAGTCACTATGATCCAGCTGGAATTTATTCTGCATTTATATTGGCACTAAATGTTGAACTGAATAAATGTCTTCAAACTGTCCTTGAGCTATAGATGTGCTTCTCTCTCTCTCTCTCTCTCTCTCTCTCTCTCTCTCTCTCTCTCTCTCTCTGTCTAAGTCTGAATCCCTGATTTACAGGGACTACAACAGCTTGGGAAGGGTATTCACAAACAATGTGTGTTTTCAGCAGAGTAGAAGTGCATAATTATGGCTGGGGAAAACTTGCTGATCCGAAGAGCTTTCGCTGGAAAGCCAAGTGCTTGCTACCATAGAAACTGTTAGAAAGTTGTGCCAGATGCAGGTCAGGTGATTACCATCACCAGAGGATTTTCTTTGTCTGCACATCTGGCCCTTCCCGTCTTGGAATACTCTGTCTCCTCTGTCTCTGTCTGTCTGTCTGTCTCTCATTCTTTTTCTTTCTTTTCATCTATTCTTACAGATTTCTCTTCAAAGGCCTCTGAGCCCACACCTGCTTTTTTGATCCTCTTCCAGTCTGGCTTTTGGGTGCTAGATTGACACTTGCCATTCATCGGAGATGTACAGATTCTGAAGGTGGTACCGTTAGCCACCTGTGTGAGTTAGGAGCAAAAAATAAACTCAGCAAGTGGAGTAGGGTAGAGTCCCAAGGTACATCCAAGCAATGAAATGACTTCTCCTTTGATGACTCCTGGTGCTCATGAATACATTTACAAAATGTTGAAAAACTGAACACAGAATCTGAAAAGGAAATTCTAGGAGAACCGTCCTAAATACATCAATATTAATGAGTAGGTCGCCATGCTAGCTTCTTTTCTGAGGAGGAAATGCATTTCACAGCTTTGCTCAATTCCACATGTCCATTTTCAGATTTGTTAGGTTTTTTCTTCTTTAAGAGAAAATCTATCCTTTTATTAATCAAAAAATATAACTCTTTCCCTCCTAAACTTTCATTTACTCCAGTACAGTTCAGTGGGAAAATAACATCTTCCTATTTGCCCTTTTTTATATCTCCCTTTTCAAGAGTTTTCAAAGGTTGTATTACACCTGTTATATTCAGAAACTTCCCTAAATTCATATGATCTCAGTTCCAGGATTAATGTTTACCAGGCTCATGGAATTCTTCGATCCTTCATGTGTGTGTAAATGTGTATGCATGTAAAATAGACAGGGGAAATCCACTGTTTATTTCTAGGATAAGTAGCATAAAATGTATTGTACTTGTTTGGGATCTTGCCAGATATATGTAACCTGAATTGGCCACTGTTGGAAACAGGTTGCTGGGCTTGATGGACCTTCAATCTGTCCCAATATGGCAATACTTATGTTCTTATATACACATGTTTGTGCATCTGTTTCTGTTTTGTCTCTGTGTTTGTATCTAACCTGTATAGGAGAGGAAAGGGGAAGTTTGAAGGTAGTGGTTCACAACTGTTCCCTTGGGTTGGAAAGAATAATGAAATGGAACTAGGTATGATAACATAACTAATGATTAGATGTCACTGTAAAAAGATTTCAAAGAATGCAATTTACATTTAAACCACAGGAGTGGAGCCAAGATGGCTGCCAGAGCATGACGTGAGGCTGGCTGATCTTACTTACCTCGTTATTTCTTCCACTACCCTTTGTTCTTCTCGGATATCTGCGATGGGAAAGTGGCAGGGAAAGGTGAAGAGAATTTTGCCAGCTCCCCCTCAGGCTTCCCAGGTTCCGATAACCCAGTTTGCTGTTGCTTTGCCTTCTCAAGGTGAGGAAGGAGATGCTCTTGCTAGATCAGGAGAAGGAGGTCTCTCTGTCCTTGAGGAGGCAGTTTCTCTCAGCACATCTGCCCAAACTCCACCACAAATGGCAGCAACAAGCTCATCAGTGCAAGTGGGTATTTTACCCCAGTTGTCGGGAGAGAGGGATCTAGCTGCAACTGCCATGACCGAATGTTGCCAAGAGCCACTGAGAACAGACGCTGGTTGGACGCTGCGGAAGGTTCGAGGCACAGGGGGGGTGCAGGTGTTTGCTGGCCTGGTCGATGCAGGAGAAAATGCATCTTCCAGTCTTCTTGGCAGTGGTTTGGTGCAAAACTTGCCATCAGGGTCGATGATTTTGGAATCGATCTGGAGAGCTATTGTTAATTTGGACTGAAATGTGAGTAAAAATTTGAAACAAATTGAGACTGATTTGACAACTTTAGCTGATAAAATGTCCATATTAGAAGAAACTTCTAAGTCCAGAACATATAAAGTAGATAAATTGGAGGAGAATTTGAAGGAAACTCAATTGGTGCAAAGTACAATTCTTCAAGACTGTTTAATGCTACATCGGAAATATGAACAATTGGAAAATAATATGAGGAAGTTTAATTTGAGATTCTTAAACTTCCCTAAGGTATTAGTTATGACACCTAGAGATTTGCTGAAAAAATACTTAATTGATATTCTTAAACTACCATCAGAGGTTATCCCTCCAATGAGCAAGGTTTATTGTATGCCATCAAAGAAACAGACTTCTACGGGCCAACATCAAGTTGGGGACTTAGTGCCAGTGTCTCCAGATAGGTTGAATGTATCAGATTTGCTGGAAACATCATTAGAACACGTGGACACAAGTGCAACTCTGCTTGTGACCTTTTCCTTTGAAATGGATAGAATCATATATTGACTTTATATTTTCAACATAAATCGGAAATGTTTTATGGTCAGCAGATTTGGTGTTTTCCGGATATCTCTAGCGATACACAGGATCGGCGTAAGCAGTTTCTTACTCTCCGTAATAAAGTGATACAGAATGGTGGGACCTATTTTTCTTTGTTTTCCAGTTAAATGTTTGGTAAAGATTAATAATGTAAAATATGTGTCTTTTGACCCAAAGCATCTCCAATCGTTTCTTGATGGTAAATTTCCGGTCAACCTAGTGATTCTAACCAGAATGAGGAAGGTCACTTGAAGTAGGGAACAGCAGTAATTACTCTGGGTCCTTCTTTTCTTAAGTTATCAATAGTTTGTGATAATATCCCTCTCTGATTTTTCTGCTCCCCTCTTAAACTGCATTAGGGACTAAGAGGCTAGTATAATTTTTTATTTTAAGAATCTGTATTTTGTTTTTGCAGTTCTATTTTTTTTGTATTTATATTTCTTGTAATGCCTTGTTTCTTTTCAAGTGAAAGATTGTATTTTTGGTTGATGATATATGAATTTCAATAAATAAATATTTAAAATAAAATAAACCACAGAGTGCCACTGTCCAAGGCAATAGGTATTGCTATGGTTCTCCACAGTAGCTGGCAATACACATAGCAACCAACAGCAAAGCACTCTGTCTAGTCAAATAGAAAATAGATTTCACAGTAGAATTTACAACAATAAAAATGATATACACAACAGATTTAGCAGGCAGATGTGGCAGCAGAGAGAGGGGAATGGTAGGGAAAGCCTCGTAGAATAACTTCCAACCCTCTGCATGCATGTGTTTCAGTATATATGTAAGTGTCTGTGTCTATATGTGCTTCTGTTTGTCTGTGTCTGTATATACATGTGCATACATTTGTATATGTTTCTGTGTTCATCTGTATGTGAAATATACATCAGAATTACTAAGGGCCAGGGTATAGCAATGGAGAGGGGGAGGAAGGGAATGGAGGGGAAAGCATAGAGAGATTGCCTTATAGAATAACTTTCAACCCCTCCGCGTGCATGTGTGTGTTAGTGTTAGTGTGCGTGTGTGTGTGTCAGTCTGTAGATCTATGTGTAATGCCCCTGTACCTGGGCGCTTCTGGGTTTGGGATCCGACCCGTCTGTAGCATCCCGAAGGCATTCTCTATTGGATCCTTCACTCTTGGCGCTTGGTGCCTCCACCTAGGGAAAGAAGGGTTGGGGGGAATGACCCTCTTCTCCTCCAGAAACTAAAAAAACAAAAAAGACAAGTCCAGATGCGGCTGTGGAAGATAAGGCTGGCTGTTAAGTTAGTCAAGTTTAGAGGACACTTATATACTCACAAGCCCAAAAAAACACTCTGGAGTCAGCAGTTCACGCAAACTCAAACTGTTTATTCTTCAACTCTGAAAAATCAGGAACATCAACCAGGATCAACTGTCCACCATTTAAGGCAAGTCTTTTAAAACCACAGTCCTTCTGGTATTCCCCAATGGAACTCCTGTATTCTCCTTCCTTGTATTTATGTACAGAATCTTTTCAGCAGGGCTACTTATACTTTGTACACAACTCCTGTCCATGCCTATCCCAGAGAACAGACCCAATGTCTGTGCTCCTCCCACTGTTACAAGTCCAGAGCCTCCTGGTCTGACCTCCTTCCAAGGTGACCTTTGTGTTGCCCTGGTCCTGGGATAGACATGCCTTGGTTCCTATCCCACACTTCCAGGCTGGGTCTCTTCTCTGCCCACCCGTAGCTCTCCTCATCCATAATTGTAGCTTTGTTGAGCCACTACTCCTCTTTACAGCCAATGGTTTTAGCTCTCCTATTTGGAATTCCCCTTTCTCCTCAGTGACAGGAGTACATCAGACAACCAAAGACCCCCCTAAAGGGCAAACATCTCTTTATCTCCTCCTAATCTCCCCCTACCCCCTGTCATTCTTCAGTCTCAGGGCACTCTCAGCATTTTATTTCCAATCTACTCCCCTTGGGCTGGGCTTCCTCCCACCCAGGGACCTTCCAGTCACTTCCCCCAGTGCCTTTCTGCAGGAACTTACTCTCCAAGTAATCCCAACCAAACAGGGGATTACACTTGTATGTATATTTCAGTGCCTGTTTGTGCTTTTGTGCATGTGTGTCTGTCTGTGTCCTGTATGTGTCTGTGTCTTTCTATATGTGATTACGTGTTTCTGTCAGATGGTGAGGACCCTTGAAAAAGCAGCAGCGAAACGGGTCCGTCGGGACCTCAATCTTAAAGAGTATCTACGGAGCAGCGAAGCACTGACACAATACAGATCACATGAAGATAAGTGGTTTTGGATTATTATACCACATCGATAGATGAGATAAATGAGAGGTTTTTTCACCCATGATTACTTTTTCACTGTGAGCCAAAAGTATTTTTTTGGTTAAAGGCAACCAAGTGGGGCCACAGTAGTATGAGGTTTTTCCTCTCATTAAAAATATATGTGCAGACACACAGTGGTTGTGAGTGTGCATGAGAGATTCACTGAGTGTATAGTTTTAGAACAAAGGGGTGTGAATCGGATCTAATTTTGAAACACATAAGTGCTATTCTACTTATGCACAGGTGCCCAAGCCCAAAAGCTACTGAATTCTTCCTGTAGACCAGAAACACGTTTTTTTTTTTTCAGTACATTAGCTCAACTAATGGGCAGAGAAGTCTTGCGTTATCCAAAGCAATGAATTTTCTCTTCAGGAATTGTATGTGCAATATCTTTCAAAACACTGTATCACTAAAAGCTGTATAAGAATGGGCCTTGAAATTCACTGCCCTCGGCAGAATGTCTGTGACCTGCCAGAAAACAAAGATTGACGCACAAGCAATTTCAAACTCATAATACATGCAGTTCCCCCCGCCTCCCCATCACTCAGTGATTCTGGAATCTTTTCTCACTGTCCTAAAGTCATTTTCCCCTTGTATATTTTTGGTACTGGAAGATTAAGTCCACAAGGAAACAGCTGACATGAAGCATGAGTAAAGAATGCCACCAGCAAATTAGCAGTATGAAAATGAAATTCTTTAAGCAGGTTCAGAGACATAATTTAAAAAAGAAAAAAACTGGCTTGTCATGTTTTGAAAAAGCACATTAAAATAATTTAAATTGCTTAAGAGCCTGTTGATTTTATTGAAATACGGAAATTGAGCCTCATTAGGTATGCATTGCCTTTCCCTGCTATGCAGGCTTGCACGTACAATAATCTCTACAGAATAAAGAAAGAGGGTGAAGGTCAAACCCTGTTGTGACAACATGAGATCAAGAGTGTGTTCACCTGTCTGCTTGCATTTTCAGTCGATCAGTTGTTCTACATATTGAACAAGACCATCTTACTGAAATCGACTCAACCTCCAGGCCACCCATGCAACATCACCTGGGGCATGGGAATGGGGTGCTAAGAACCAGATGACAAAGAACTAGCAGCAAGTCTATATCGGTTGTAAAAGATAAACACATCAGATCTTACTAAAAGAGTAGGGTTGTATGCACCATCAAGGGATTCAAACAGTTCTGGTTTTTCAAGATATCAAAATGAATATTCATCAAAATGTAATCAGGATTATAGGTAATTAAAGGGCTCATTTTTACAACCGTAGTAAAATTTTTAGTTACCATGGCTTAATACAGGATTTTACCGTATGGTAGCTGCATCTTTTAACATGGCAGCTGATGGGGGCATTTCGACCTATGGCAGGTCATGCATTAACATTCAAATTAATGTGTAGTTCCTGCTCCCAATTAATGTGGAAGCCCTTAGTGCCTCCTATTTAGGAGGCAGTAAGTGTCCCGCATTAAATTTGTATTAGGCAGTTTCGTCCTAATTCTATATACGGTGATCAAAATTGTACGCATATGCACAATTTAATTAATAAACCAATTAATGTCGATAATTGGGCGCTAATAATCAGCTATTGGTGCTAATTAGCATTATTTGAAATTTACATGCATATCTTTAGGCACCAGGATCTGTTCAATCCAAAAAGGGGGCACGGCTATGGGAGGGGCATGGGCGGATCAGGGTCTTTCCTGGAATTTACACACAGTTGCATAGAATAAGTGAGATCTAGACATAATTTAGGTGTGAGAATTCACACCATGATTTTACTTGGTATAAATCCTTGTGCCCAAAATTGAGCGCAGATCCCAATGCCAAACGCTATCTATATATGGCGCCCAACTCCTAGTGCGCTTCCATTTACACAATGAAAGAGTGGCGTAAATCTCAGCGTGTACATTTACATGCACTGGGCCATATTCTATAACTGCCTACAAAACAACCATTTTCCCACCCATAACCACACCTCTTTTGAATTGCACACCAGTGACAGCTAAACGCGCTGTGATTGGCTGAGAGAGACCTGGAGGAGGGGCATAATCGAAAGGGACGTCCAAATAGTCCTCGAACATCCCGAGGATTATTTGGACGTCCGGCGGTGGTCGTAAGAAAAATGCATCCAAGAAGGACGCCTATCAAAAAATCAGGAAAAAAAAATCCCGTCAGGGATGACCTTTTTTTTTTTTTTACGTGAAGCCGTCTTTGGCATGCGCAGAGCAGCCAGTATAACGATTGGCTGCTCTATGCATGTCCAGCTGGCTGTCTGGCTTCCAAGGAAATCGCATGCAAATGAGCTAGAAGCGACCAGACCTGTTTGCAAGCCCTCAAGATGTGAGACTGAAAAGTCCTATTGTAACCCTTGCAACTTGTTGAATGATTTTGAATTTTCTCTGAGAGGAGGTTTGATGCTTTCTGTTAACAAACATAAGACTCGTCTGAGGATGTCTGTACATGAACTTTGGAGACAACACAGGTCCCTTCTTAAATCTCAGGATAAGTGAACTGGAAAGAAAATACAATAACCTCAAAAAGATTAAGCATTCCCAAGACCAATATAGCTTCTAGAACTCTGAGCTATTGAAAAAAATTAGAAATCATGCAAACTCAATGCAAGTGTATCCATTGTAAAAAAGTGAGATTCTAACTGTGGACCTTAGGGTTCTTTGTATTGGAAGAAAATATTCAAGAGCTTTCTGGTGGAAAAAAACTTTCACCTAGACTTCCAAGTAGCACAAAGGGTATTTTGACTTATCTGTACAAGTGTTGATTGTTTCCGAGGACTTTGCTTTAGGCCCAGATGCATCAACCAAACGTTAAAAAATCAAAATCGTAAAAGTCCTTACCGAATTTCTAAAAACGAACAATGCACCAAAAAACAAAAGTCACACATGTTCGGTGCAGTATTTGAAAATACAATGCATCAAACTGGTGGAATCCCCGTCGGTAATCGGCTCCTAAAGCATGCGCAGAGCAGCCAAGCCTTATGCTGGCTGCTCTGAGCATGCCACAAACGACAAAAAACAAAAACAAAACACAAACACGTGGATCGGGAGGGGGCAAAGGCGCTCGTCAGGAGCGTCCTTTATGACAGCCTTGCCCCCCCTGCCCACCCGCCCGTGATCGCCGCTGCTCCCCGCTTCCTCCCCCAGCATTAAATTAAAAAACAAAACAGAAATCAATGTTTTAGGATCCCCGTCCCCCCTCCCTTCCTGTCTCTCAACTCTTTCTCTACACAGCCTCACCTCCTGCCATCCTCCGCCCCCATGCCCTGCCCCCGCCGCCCCCCCGAGGTCGTCGCCGCCGATCCCCCCCCTCCACCGGGCCCCCCCTCTGCATTACCGGGCTCATGCAGTGCCTCTCACCTCAGTTTCTTGTGTCAAACGGGGGTGGGCCCAGGTCAGGGAAGACGAAGAAGAGAGACGTCCTTCCAGCGATCTGATGGTCTTCTTGCCCATGCAGCGCCTTCATACTGAGGTGAGAGGCGCTGCACGGGCCCGAAAATGCGGAGGGGGGGCCCAGTGGAGGGGGGATCGGCGGTGATGACCTCAGGGGGGCGGTGGGGGCGGGGCACGGGGGCAGAGGATGGCGGGAGGCGGGGCTGTGTAGAGAAAGAGTTGAGAGACAGGAAGGGAGGGGGACGGGGATTCTAAAGCATTGATTTCTGTTTTGTTTTTTAATTTAATGCTGGGGGAGGAAGCGGGGAGCAGCGGCGACCACGGGTGGGTGGGGGAGGGGCAAGGCCGTCCATACAGGGCGCTCCTGATGAGCGTCTTTGCCCCCTCCCGATCCTTTTTTTAAGTTAGTTTCATTTTTTATTTTAGGCAGATGGAAACGGGACCTCACTTTTCTTTTAAAACATGATTTTTATGGTGCAGGGGGCAGCGGGGAGATGACAGCTCAGGCCTTAACGACAGGTCTGAGCTCACGTTAAATTTCTGATGGTAGATGATTCATTGCAATCGTCGGTATGGTTAGTGCATTCCGAATTGTCCACATTTTAATGGTAGTTTCTCGTTTGCATTCCGTTTTCGTTAGCTGCTAGCCTCGTCGGAAAATGGCCTTTGATGCATGCTACGGTTGAAAATTTCTTCGTTAAGGGGCAGTAAAGGGTCATTAAAAGGGTCGTTAAGGTTTAGTGCATCTGGGCCTTATTTCGAGGTAGAAGTTGTAGCAAATAAGTAAAGGAAAGAGTCAAAACCAATTACTTTTATTCTTCTTTAGTGCACACTTTTAGTAGGGCAAGCCGGGAGGTATGTAAGTTATACTACTTCCGGTGGTTCATTTCACAATCTAATCAATATAGAAACAAATATTTTCCAGAGAAGGAAAAAAGGTAAAACTAGAGGACATGAATTGAGGCTGCGGGGTGGTAAACCTAGGAGTAATATAAGGAAATTCTTTTTCACGGGGAGGGTGGTTGATGCCTGGAATGCCCTCCTAAGGGAGGTGGTGGAGAAAAAAATGGTGATAGAACTCAAAAAGGTGCGAGATGAACACAGAGGATCTCTAATTAGAAAATGAATGATAACAAAATCAAAACTTAAATGGTGGTGCTCAGATGGTGACTCTGAAGTTGCCAAAGCCCACTTCACCCTATCCAAATCCATCTTGTCATTTGTGGGACACAGACCATACAAGCTTGCCCAGCACCGGCCTTAGTTCTTTGTTGGAACCTAAGTACAGGGCTGGGTGGAATTCTATGGTCTATGTCCCAGAAATGCCAAAGAGAGACAGTGATCAAGTATTTTGTATCACATTCATTGTTGGTTTAATCTTGACTTGATAATGAGTGTGACTGTTGGGCAGGCTAGATAGACCGTTCAGGACTTTATCTGCCGTCATTTACTATGTTACTATGCTACTCCATGATAACAACTACTTCCGTACATTCTTCCTGACCTTCTCTCACTATATAGCTAGGTAGAGCTTTCTCATTTTCTAATCCTCTGAACAGTCCTTTGTACCTCTGCCTTCATATCCCTTCAACATTTTTAAATACCACCATCAGTTGAGCTTAAGATTAAACAGCTCTCACCTCTGTTAAAACAGCTGAATGTCATTCCAATTAATGTTTCTTACTTTCCTCTCTACCACTCTATTTTTCTTAACCTCATGCAGAAGGGTACCTGAAAACTAGACGGAGTACTCCAAGTGCACTTTCATCACAGTTGAGTTTGGGATGTTCTGGCTGTTCTGTGCAGGAAGTCACAAGCTTGTTCTAATTCTGCTTTCCCTACTGACTACTGCTAGGTAAAAAGGTTGGATTTATTTTCAGGATTGATGCCTGAACGTTTACAAATGTTCAGATTTACTAACATATTGCAGACATGCTAGAAAGCCTTGCCATTTCAATATGGTATCCTTCATCAAATAAATTCAAACCACTGGGTCACATTCTCTGAGATTTAGAAGGCCCCCTTGGTTATGTAACACAGAACAGCTTCATGCTTCCAGCTGCATATCAAACTTCTCTTTATAAATTAGCAGCTGGAGAAGGATTTGATCGTACAGGAGGAAATATACGTTATCTGAAGGAGAAGGCATGTTAGAAAGGCAATCGGGCAATGTGAGACAGCATAAGTTGGACTGTTCATTACACAAAGAAGCCTTTAGACATATATATCACATACATGTCTAAATCTCAATTTTAGAAAGCTGGAATATAGAGT